>NW_028274809.1:6471060-6774090 GCF_037043125.1 Eumetopias jubatus
ACTGTGTCATCACCACTGTTTGCCTGGATGTGTTCCCCGGGAGTCCGGTCTAGCACAGGCCTGTCGGGCTGTTTGTGCAGGGTGTTGCACAAAACGATGAATCCAGCAGGCAGGACTGAATTATGAACAGAGAGAAGTAGAATATGGGCAGGTGTGAGGAGTAAGCAGGCCAAATCCAAGGGTCTGAAAGGACAAATGGATACGCTCACAGAAACGGGGTGATACCAGGAGAGGCATTGACTTTACACAGGAGTTATGATCTCCTCGGAGAGAATTTATCTAGAAAACTTTGGTCTGGGCTCTAGTATAAGTCTGGGTTAAGTTACAACCACCATTCACACATGGAAACAGGACGACATCAATGAGAAAAACTTTATGTTTGGACGGCACTGTCTGGTGGGCACACTGTCTGGTAAGCATGATTGCATCGGAGCTTCTCAAAAATACAGGATGAGAAGCCGAGATGAGGAGGGCTGAGCAGGGAGTCCAAAGCCACCACCTATTTAGCGGGTTGGTCGGGTGCAGCTGGGACCAGAACACAGCCCCATATTGTTCTCAATTCCTGGGAAAAAAAAGGGACATCCCCCAGGGACTGCCTCCCCGCCCTGACTTGCATGAGAATTGCAAGGCAGCATTTTTATTGAAAAGCTCTAATACCCTTTCTGGGAAGACCACTTTGAAGGCCTTGGTAAAAGCAAAATGGATGGGGGTGATTACATCTCTTTCCCTGCCCCAGACACCTGCTGGGCGGGCGGGGAGTCTGAGCTGGGCAGCGCAGGGTATCTGAGAGGCTCTCAGCCAGAGGGCGGAGGCTGGGAGCCCTTTCTGGGCCTTTCCAGGTGGCAGCAAGCACAGCTCAGCACCTTGGGGCAGCTGTTGGGCCAGGGTTCCCTCCAGGCACAAAATGCACAGCAAAGGGGGCTGGGAGAGATTCCTTCTCTGTCGTTTTTACTGCCGCCGGTGAGGCGTTTTGGGTTTGTAAAAACTCCCTTTTCTCTCTCCAGCATTTCCCCTTGTTTCTCCATCAAGATCTTTCTATAGCAGTTGACCCCGATGTTTCTTTTCTCCTCTTTCTTTACCCTTTCCTCTTGTTCCTTCTGGGTTGTAACATAGCAACTAAAACAAAGTTAGCCTGTAATATGCACACGTGGTAAAAATGTTAAGTGTCCAAAAGCATGTTTGTGAAAAGCAGGGGGCATCTAAGTTTTGTGGAGCCAGGGATTCAAGGGCCCCCGGCTAAGAAAAAGAACACAATGACTGGCGTGGGCGAATCTTACAAAGACGTGTGTCTGTGTGAGCACACTGCTCGGACCCCCACCCCTACCTGGGGCCCCTAAGCCTGAGTCTTCACAGTGTCCCCCATGATGCCTACTCTGCTCTCACGACCCCCCTGTGACCACATCCCAGCACATCCTTGCAGAAAATGTCTGTGTGTACGTTAGGCAAATGGCAATAAAGGTTTGGACCAACTTTCAGTATTTTTAAGGGTCTTATGATTCGCAGCTCATGCTGGACACCCCTGTCCCTCCGGCCAACCCACACCTCCCAGTAGGACTGAGCATCAGGGGAAGTTGGGTGGCAGATCCTCCTGCAGTCGGCCTGTTTGCAGACTGCATGTCAGAGCCAGTGTGCCGGTCTGGACCCCGTTACCGTCTGTGGGCTCTGATGGGGGTGAGGGGCATGAGGGGTTTAATGGGGAGTAACAGCTGTGAAGGAGTAGGGAAGGGGATTTTTCAAGGGAAGCCCCAGACTGCGCCCGATGCAGACCCTACAAAGTCCCTGCCAGTCCCCAGTCCCGGTGTGACCTGCCCCTCAGTGCGGCCCCGTGTGGATAGAACCTGGCAAGCCCTTCTACCCCACTGGGCTGGGTCCCTGGCTCGGCGTCCCCCTGGAGACCTGGATCATGGCATAGCTACGGTGTCCTTGCCCAGGGCCTGCAGGTGGCCACGGGGTCCGAAGGCCCCCAGGGCGGTTAATGAACTTTTGTGGTCCTCAGCTTCCTTATCTTTAGAATGTTTTTTTACTGCCTTGTGGAAAGATTAAATAATACTGATTATAATGAGCTGAATCATGTCCCCCCTCCCCTGGCTTCCAGAGCCTCAGAATGTGATTGTATTTGGAGACTAGGTCTCTAAAGAGGTAATTCAAGTTAAGTGAGGTCCTTGGAGTAGACCCTCATCCGATAGGACTAATGTCCTCATCAGAAGAGGAGATGGGGACAAAGACACACCAAGGGAAAACCTTGTGACCATGTGAGGCCGGCTGTCTACACGCCGAGCAGAGAGGCCTCAGAGGGAACCAGCCCTGTGGACACCTCAGTCTTGGGCTTCCAGCCTCCAGGACCAAGAGGAAATGAATGCGTTATTTTAGCCGCCTGGTGTCGGGTATTTTGTTACGGCAGCCTCCCCAAGCAAATGCAAGTGCAGATTGCACTAATGTACTTTTACCAAAGAGGGCCCTCCTCCCCGCACAAAGTGCCACCCCGTTCTACCAGCTTATCAGAACCAGCACGCCCTGGCCAGCCCCCCCCCCCCGCCCCCCGCCCCCATTGTTGTTCCCGTCCTGGGGAGTGAGGAGGGGGAGGTGTGAGGAACGGCGCTCTCTGAGTCCTAGAGATGTCTTGGGAACGTGGTGGTTTTCTTCTTTGCGTAAAACAGAGGGAATAAGTTCATCCAATGAGGTTTCTGCAGAGTGTTCTGATCCGTTACTAGTCACATTATTCATTATTGTCAGTGTCATTATTAATCATGACAATAGCGAGCATGTGTGTAACACATTGTGATCTCTTAGTTATGTGCTCATCTATTATCTGCTCCTTATGCCACCCCCGAGGAGGCAGGACAGGTGTTTTGACCGGCCTTTGGTGACCTCTTTGAGTTCAAGGTCACAGGGCTGTCCAGAGGTCACTGCTGAGGAAGCTGGACAGGGTCTTCTGACTTGGGCCTCTGTTGTCCCTTCACCCACACTAACAACTCCTTTTACTCCATGGACCAGACATCTGGCCCCAGCCTAACAAGTGCGCAGCCATGGGGTGTTTGGGGTGCTGGTGTGGCCAGGGCCCAGACTGCTATTTCCCACAGGTTGGTCTGAAAGGGGGGAGGCTAGGACAAGGGGTAAGTGGCAGCCTGTGTGGGGACAGCGTGTGGAGGGCCCAACATGGGGCCCGTTCTGTTCCCCAGCTCAGTCCCACGGACCACATTTGGGCCTTGAGGGATAACACAGCAGGTGCTGCTTCCCGGAGGCAGAAGCAGAAGAGCTGAGGGGCTGGGGGAGACCAGGATCCCTGGACACTCCCCCAGGAGTCACAGCTGGCGGGCAGTGCACTGTGCCGGGACCCCAGGAGGAGCTGGGCGTCCCGGGATGGGGAACCGACCAGGGTCGGTGTTCTCACCTGGACCAGCCCGGTGCCAGACCCAGCAGGACGACCCCCAGGGGCGGGGTGGGGGGTGGCGGCGGCAGCAACAGCCTGAAGACGGCGGACACCCAGGGTCTGTGGGAACTAAGTGGGAAGTCTGGGAGGACTTGGATCCTCCGTCAGAAGAGGGGGAGGCCTGTCCGCCTCACTTTGCTGTCAGCCTGATTGCATTTCCACTGCCTGGCTGGTTGGGCCTTGGGATCAGGTTATATTGTCAGCCAGATGCTCTGTGCCCCCAACAGGCAAGACAGACCATCAGAATAGGGGCCTTTCTTGCTGTCTTATTAACCGGGAGCATCTGAAAGTCACATGCAAACCCTTTCTGGGGTCAATCTTGGGAAAGAGGGTGAGCTGCTTGTACTCGGAAGAGGTGTGGCCAGGCTTCTCCGGGAGTCGTGGTCCCCACACGAGAGGGGAGAAGGAAATTCTCTCCCTCCTTTCCTGACCTCATTCCAAATTGGGATCCTCTTATAGCCCAGCTCCTGTGGGATTACAGCAACCCTAGGATTATACTTTTTTGTAGTTCATAGTCTTTGCTTTGTTATGGGATATCATTTGAATAAACAGAAGGATCAGAAGGAGAGAAGCTTCAAAGGAAGCAGAGCTCAGGGCCCTCTGCGGAGACCGCTTGCACAGTATAATGAGCATCCTAAGTCTCCGGTGGGGCCTTCCTTCCTGTTAGAGTCCAACTTTGTGTCCTGCTTCTTCACCTTCTTCACAGCTCGCTGGCTTGTTCTCAGTCCCATGAAGGCCAGGGCAGAACACAATATCAAGCTTTAGCTTGAGTTCACTGAAACCCAGACCCGGGCTGGATGAGGGAATACACATGGGAAGACACACTGAGAAGTGATTCCTGAACTCATTGAAAGGTTACGAAAAGCATTTATTTTTGTAAAATATGCAAGATGTGCTGGATTTCCTTCTTTCCCCTCCCCCTCCCCCTTCCACCCTGTATTTTCCTTCCCCCTCCGTCTTCCATCCCTTTCTCCTTGGCTGCCCTCACACCTGCACACACATTCCCGCCGTTGCATGTGCACCGCCACGCCCACACGTACACACACCCCCCACTTTTGCACATGCACTCCCAAGCCTGCATGTACACCCCATGTCTGTACACACACTCCCATGCCTGCAAGGACACCTTGGGAACTTTCTCCTGCTGAATGTTGGCCAGGCCCTAGGGCTCCTCAGTGGGTCAATCACCGGGATGTAGCTCTACTTTTTGACATGGTGCTTATGAAATGTGAAGTCTTATACATATTAACTCGACCCTTCATGGCCCCATTGGTAAACTCATTTTACAAATGAGGAAACTGAGGCACAGAGGGGTTCGATAATTTGTCAAAGTTTACAGAGTTCAAACCCAGACAGTTCTGAGCTCTGACCACTTTGGTATGAATGAAGTGATTTGAAGTACAGCCTGACTTTTTGGGCCAGGCCCAATGAGAGAAGGTGAGTCTCCTGGAAGCCCTGCACTGTCCTCTCACTGATAGATGTTCTGTTGGGTTCTCAGAGAAATCCAATGAAACCTTGGAAAATTTGCCCTTTGAAGTGTATGTTGGAGAGCTTGTTGATGGTGTGATTGAGAAGCCTGGCACCTTCATGAATGACACTTCACTGACTAGTGTCTGCAACTGTTGCGAGGATGTCCCAGGCTTGTGCACAGAGCTGTGTGTGAGGAACCTCATGGTAAGAGCCCCAATTTGATGGTTGGTCCAGGGCCTGCCTGGTTCAAGAGTATTGCAGACAGGAATGGGCCACATCCATTCCCAAGAACAAGTGTTGGGGGTTTAAAAACCCAACCAAGGATGTGTCCTCCATGTCTTAAGTTCTCCCAGACAGCTTCACTTCACTGCCCACCTAGGAAATGGTGTCTCACGCTTCCCCTCCCCAGTTCTCTTCTTTACCAAGCTTTGCACTACAACTTCTCATCCTCCATCTAAGGCCCCGACACCCATGGCCCATTAGGACGATGTCGCTGGCTCCCTTCCACCTACCTTACTTGGCCTCTCAACAGAATGTGCCCCAACCCATTACCTCCTTCTTCTTGAAACGCTCTCCCCACATGGCTGCCGTAACACTACACCTCTCTGTATGCTGCTACATATCACAAGATGTGGTTGCTACGGTGATGAGATGCTGAAACTGGGAGAGGATTTATGACACGGTGTGACTGATGGGCACATTTCAGGTGGTTTTAAGCTACATGAGTTAGGATTCTTGGTTAGAAGCAAATGAAATGAACTCTGGATATTTTAAACAAAAAAGAACAATTCTTAGAAGGCTATAGAGGCTTATGGAACCAATGGGAGTCCTGAAGCCCTGGTGTGAGAAAGCAGGAGGAAACCAAAAACACTGGAGGGTTCAGAAGTGAGTGAGAGGGAATAAAAGAAGACATAAGGGAAAATCAAAGTTAGAGAATAACAGATATGGCAAAGTAGGATCAAAGGATACGGTTTTTTTTATTAAGAATGGGTAAGACATGAGCACGTTATTGTCAGAGAGAAAGAAATTGGCATGGAAAAGAAGGATTTCTCTGATCATAATGTAATCAAGCTAGAAATAATAACAGAAAGTATCCGGGAAAACCTCAAGTATTTGCAAATCAAACCAAAAGCATCTAAACGACCATGAGTCAAAATGGAAGTCATAAATTGTATTAGGAAATATTTTGAATTGAATGAAAATGAAGACACAAAATTTCAAGATTTATGGGCTGCAGCTAAAGCAGTGCTTAGGGGAAAATCGATAGCTGTAAGAGCTTGTATTAGAAGAAAGCTCTCGAATGAATAATCCATGTTTCCACCTTAAGAAATGTAAGAAATCAGAAAATTAAGTAAATTAACCCCCAAAATAGCAGAAGGAAATAGCTAATAAAAATACAAGCAGAATTGATAAAATCAAAACAAAAAGATTATAGAGAAAGACCAATGGAACAAATTTAGGGTTCTTTACAAGAGACAGGGTACAGAACATGTGTGTTCGTGTGTACATACATGGGGGTAGGGGGACCTGTGACTCGCTGATGAAGGAATCTCTGACTTAATATTTTGTGTGTGTGAAATAGTAGGTGGGGTGGTCCACTGAGAAGTACACAAAACTCTAGAGCTGGTGAAGGGAGAGGTGATGTTTTGGTGTATTTTCTGGAGGAATGGGAGGAATTAGTGTATTAGTTTCCTACTGTTGCTACAACAAATTACAATAAACTTAGTGGGTTTAACAACACAAATTTACTCTTACAGTTCTGGAGATGAGAAGTCTAAAACGGGTCTTACTGGGCTAAAAATCAAGGTGTCGGTGAGCCTCTGTTCCTTTTGGATGCTCTAGGGGAGAATCTGTATTCTAGAGTTTTCTAGCTTCTAGGGATCACCCCCAGACCTTTGCTCAATGCCCATGCCCCAACTTCCAAGCAATCAGTGTAGCATCCTCTAATTTCTCTCTCTCTGATCCTTGCTTCCATCATCACATCTCCTTCTCTGACTCTGACCCTCCAACCTCCCTCTCATTAGAACCATTATGTTTACAACAGCACACAGATAATCCAGGATAATCTCACCATCTCTGGTTCCTTAACTTCATCACATCTGCAAAGTCCCTTTTGCTATGTCAGGGAGTGTATTCTTCCTTTTAGGGATTAGGACTGGACATCTTTGGGGGCTATCAGTTTGCTCACCACAGTACATAAGCAAGAACAAGCAAAAGAATTGAGAAGAGCACTCAGGTTCAGCCTCAGCTGGAGACCGTGAACTGCTTGTGACCCGAATCTCCAATTTAGGACATTTAGGAAATGAGATAAAGGTACTAAGTTGGCAGACTGTAGCTCTAGACTAGGATATGGATTTTGCTGAGAGTGTGACAGAAGGATGGGATACAGGCAATGGGAGTTTTAGTAAAATGGTAATATATCTGCTAAACAGTGGGATCCAGGCTGGGTAAGCAGGGAAGGGCGAATGCTTACAGAGGGGGAGGAAATCAATATGCACATCGTGGTAAAATGCACAATCCACGGCTTCAGATATGAGCGACTGTATGATAAATGGATGCTAATGACTCAAGAGAAACATTCTTAATATAGAGGACTTTCTCTACTTCCATTCCAATAAATATCATAAAAGCAGAATTTTCTGATATCCTACCTTTCTCCTAAAGGAATGCATTTAATCTACTCTTGATACTCTTCAGCGGTCTCAAAATAAAAAAGGAGTCTGTCTTCTAATGCAGTAATTTATCACAACCCATCCTTGCACCTAATTGTTTTCATCGATCAGATATGATTTTGTCACTCCAACATCTTAACAGAGATACTATTAGCCAATGATCAAACAGATCCATTTTGTTCTCTGTGTTATGAATAATAACGTAATCTGAAAAGGGATCTGTTTATTAATAAGCTACAGGATATTTTTCAGAACCAAAGAGGAGGACTTGGTGACAGTCAGCCCCGAGGGCAGAGTTACATGTTTAAGGAGCATGTGGTGCAGAGAGAAGAAAGAAAGACACTGGAATGCCCATCAGAGCATGGTTCTTCAAAATTTATTTAAAAATAAGGACTTCTTTTTTTGTTATTGTCTTTTCTTTCTTCTCCATTTTAGATGTAGCAGAGTGAAGCTTGAGTTTGGATCCTGGCAATGCCACCTGATTGCTGCTGAACTTGGGTGGTTCTCTCCCTGGGTTTCCTCATCTACAATATGTAAATAGCAGAAGTACCTACCTTAACATGTTAGTAAGAGGACAATTTAGATAATACTTGTAAATCCCATAGAGTAGTATCTGGCACAGATGCATTTGTTAAATAAAATAAAAACATTCATCTTACGATGAGATTCACTGGACAAAACTTCATAAATACAATAGAAAATGCTTTGCATTGGTTCAGAACCAAGAGTAAATACACTTTTCCACTTCATGTAGATGAGAGTTGATCCCTGGTCTTTAGTAGAGTGAAATGTTCTTGACAGTTTTCTCAGTCTTGTCAGTGATAGTGAATTTATCTCCCCTCCATGTGCCTTGGATTGAAGAGAGTTGACCAATTTAAATAATCACCTTCTACTTTGCTAAAAATGGAAACTCCCAACCCAAAGGGCAAATAACAAAGTTAATTAGGTTATTTAAATCTTCCAAGACTTGTAATCTAGATATTGTCAGGTCAAGATAAGGCATTTGGATGGGAGCAGAGCTGGCTGGTTGATGGGATGTGATAAGAACAAGGGAGTCCCAACACTCTGACACCCCAGGTGATCTTGCAGAGATGGGGCAGTCACTGAGCCAAACATCCATGACTCTCTGGCGACTATTGATTTGTGCACCAAGAGTGGTTGTGATAGGTCACCAGAAATTTCTCTAGAGAACAGAAGGTGCTCAGTCACAGCTCTCAAAACAGGGCCTTGCCAAGGAATCAAGGCCAATGTGTCAGCTTGCTAGAACCACAGGGACAGCAGTAGAGTGGCCCCAGGTGGTTTTGAAGACTCCAGAGTAGAGGGGTCTTCCTTCCATTATTTTTAAGTTGCTCAAGCAAGTTATTCAACCTCTCTGAATCTCTGTTCTCAAAAACTGACACCCACCTGGAAGGTTTGCTGTGAAACGTCAGCGAGGGAGTGCATCTTGCTTGATATGTAGTGGGCAGTCAGGAAATGTTCCTTTTCAGTCTTGTCCCCCCCCCATTTCTGCCCTCGCTTCTTGTCCTCGAAGCAGAAATAGGCCTAACTACTTCCCCTAAGAATTCAGGAGCCATTGTATTAGAGTGAGAAGGCTGAGCTGTTTCTTTTCTGAAAGGTCATTAACTATAAGAAATTAGTCCTTGGTAGTGAGAGCCATCTTTTGCCTCTTTTGTCCTGTGTGAGGGGCAGGAGATCTGGCGGGGTGTTTGGCAGCCATCACTGTGGGTTGGTGGTGCCTCAGGATCCAGCCCCGGCATTGTCAGGCTTTCTTACAAGGCCAGGGGAGCTACTTCCTCAAGAAAGACCAGGTACGTTTCCATAATTCCAGGCACATTTGCAAATTTCCAGGAACTGCAAGTCACAGTGTTCCCTCTCCCCTCAAGGGCACTGAAGGACTATCCATTCTCCTCCAGGGTGAGTCCATTGCAAGGTCAAAGTGTGTGCATGGAGGTCCCAGCACTGGGTGACATCTGCTCTTGTCCTTTCCCCCATGACCCTGATCCTCTCCAGCCCCTACTCAGTATTCCTGTTCTCCTGCTCACTTACTGGACATCAGAGCCTAGTGCTAGGTGCTTCTAGAGGGCATTTGCACACGTTCAAAGGGAGAGGAAGGGAGTCACCTGCTATGCTTAGAAAGAACTCAGTGGCAGGCGTGGGGGCTTTACCTGGCTTACTTCATGGTAGCTGTTTTATCCCATTTGTGCCCCATTTAGCGGCAAAAACCAAATGGGGAAGAGGATCCATTTAAGTAACTTCTGAGAAGCTCCCAGGTTCTTCTCTCCAGTCCCACTGTTCTGGGAACTCAAGTCTGGCGACAGAGCCAGCTGCCAGCTGCCAGCTCCACTGGAGCTCACATGTGCATCTGAAACTGAATCGGTTAAGGAAGAGCACAGACTGCTCTCACTAATTATGCATTTATTTAATCAGTGTTAACTGAGTACCAGCTATATGCCAAGCATTTGTCTAACTGATGAGGATTTAGTAATGAACCAGACAGACAAGTCCTGCTCATCTGAAAGCAGAGAGTAAAACGGTGGGCTAAGGTGGAAGACAGAAACAAAACTAATAAATACATTTTTTTAAAGATTTTATTTATTTATTTGTCAAAGAGAGAGAGCACAAGCAGGGGGAGCAGCAGGCAGAGGAAGAAGCAGGCTCCCCGCTGAGCAGGGAGACCCATGCGGGACTCGATCCCCGGACCCTGGGATCATGACCTGAGCTGAAGGTAGATGCTTAACTGACTGAGCCACCCAGGCATCCCTAAACACATTTTTTAAATGCCAGAGTCAGATAAGGGAACCAACCACTCAGTTTTAACTGCACACCCCACCCCAATTTGCTTCTTCTCTTCCAGCTCCCCTTTGCTCAAGCAAACTTAAGAGTTATGCTGGATTCAAGACCTGACCTCACCCCTCCCTCCATAAGCAGCCCCAGTTCTGAAACACACCCCCTGTCTGTGCACTTGTCTTTACCCCACTGTCACACTATCTAAGCCCCGCCCCACTCCCCCCGGATTACCTGGTAACCATCTCAATAGATGTCCCTGCTCCTGTTAATGCCCATCTGTGATCTGTTCTCCTTCATCAGCAGACAGTTTTGGAAGCAGACCAGAGCCCATCACTCTTCTTCCTTAAAACCTACAGTCAATAATTCCCTTGTACCTTCGTGGAAATCGAAGCCCCTTGCCTCTTGCTGGCTGCAAGAGCTCTGCAGGTTTTGTCCCCACCACCTCCTTCCCTTCTTCCTTTCCCACCTGGGCCTTTTGTCTGTTCCTCAGACACATCAAGCCCCTTCCTGCCTTGAATCTTTACAGTCTTCTCCCCTCACCTAGAAAGCTTTCCCTCTCCTGATTTGTCAGTGGCTGGCTCCTTCTTGTGGTTCAGACCTCAGCTTAAATGTGACTTCTGCAGGGGGCCACTGGAACTACCAGATGGAAATCAGACGTCTCACTCCTCAATTATACTACTTTGGTGCAATTCTCTGATTAGCCCTTATCTGACTCTGGCATTTAAAAAATGTGTTTAGGGATGCCTGGGTGGCTCAGTCAGTTAAGCGCCTGCCTTCAGCTCAGGCGGAATCGAGTCCCGCATCAGTCTCCCTGCTCAGCGGGGAGCCTGCTTCTTCCTCTGCCTGCCGCTCCCCCTGCTTGTGCTCTCTCTCTTTGACAAATAAATAAATGAAATCTTTAAAAAAATGTATTTATTAGTTTTGTTTCTGTCTTCCACCTTAGCCCACCGTTTTACTCTCTGCTTTCAGATGAGCAGGACTTGTTTGTCTGGTTCATTACTAAATCCTCATCAGTTAGACGAATGCTTGGCATATAGCTGGTACTCAGTTAACACTGATTAAATAAATGAATAATTAGTGAGAGCAGTCTGTGCTCTTCCTTAACCATGTTTTTGGCTAATTCAGGATACCGGTAGGGACTTTGTTCTGGAAAGATGTTTTAGGACAGGTTTTTCAACCTCAGTGCAATGGACATTTGGGGCTGGATAATTCTTTGCTCCAGGGGCTGTACTGTGCATTGTAGAATGTTTACCAGCATCTCTGAGCATTACCCACTAGATGCCAGGAGCAAATTCCCCCACCTCAGGTTGTGACAACTCAAAATGTCTCCACATTGCCAAGTGTCCCCTGGGGAGCAAAATCTCCCCTCTCTCCCCTGGGAGAACCATCCCCATTGTAGGGCCGTCCAGCAGCTCCACATGGTTAAAGACACCCATTTCAAAGTTGGGTTCCCAGATTAGGGGGTGACCCTTTTGGGAAGCTGCTCTACCAGGAGGGCCTGACCTTGACCCCAGCTCCACCTCTCACCAGCCGGTGAAGTGGCTTAGCTTCAAGGACGTGGGCTTCTCTATGTGGGAATGGGGTGTGCATCCACGGGATTGAGTGGATGCGAGCATGGAGTGGGCACAGGGGCCACACGGGGTAGAAGCCAGATTAGCAGCAGCACGTCTGTCGGGGAGCTCTGTGCTGTCGTCAAATTGTTGCTCCCTTTCCGGAGGTGGTTCCTGTGATGCAGACGTGCAGGCTGGGCGGAGAAAGGGGACTCAGCCGTCCCCCACTGAGGCCTCCACGCACATCCAGCCGACACACTGGCTCTAATCCCCTGCCCCTTTGACTTGCTTGTTCTCTGGTTTCCACAAAGGCTGACTGTGCTCCGAGTAGTTGTAGCTGGTCAGGGCCTCAGGGAGGCTGTGGGAAGGGCCGTGGTCCCCTTTAGCTGGCAGCTCTGGGAAGTGGCCAAGCGTGTGTGTGTGTGTCTCTCTCTCTCTCTAATCAGTGTTCGGGTTCCCAGCCAGCAGCTCAGCTCTTTTCAGACAGTTACATCTAAAGTCCTCTGTGAGGCCTAAAATACTTCTATCCAGCAAAGGACCTTCGGGAAATGTCCGCCTTGATTGGAGGGTAGCTGTACAGACGGATGGGAATCTCGGGAGACTTTCAAGTGGGAGAAAGAAAAGAACCTTGTTCAGTCTTCTCTTAGCTTAAAAAAAAAAAAATAAAAATAAAGTCATGGCCTACCTAATTAATTAACTGAATTCTAAGGAGATGAGCAGAATTATTGTTAATTAATTTTAAATTAATGTAAATGTATTATGCCTAAAGTATTTGTGGTTCCTGTGTTTCGTGGGGCCGGTGATGGAGGGGGTGGAGTGTGGTTGCGGGTGGAAGGGCATCCAGAGCAGAAGGTGGACAGGACTCGGGCTGGGACAGTGTCCCCCGTAGGGCCAGCTCTACCCGGGCAAGTCCCCTGGGCAGGAGCGACGAGTCAGGGATTCCATCAGCACTGATGTACAGATAGGTTGAGGGTCTCAGAGGTGAAAATGCGGCACCATGAGAGCAGACAGGCCTGAAGAACTAGTGGGGCTGGCAGTGAAGGGACCTCAGCTCTGCCTGGGCTGCACACAGACGCTCTCGTCTCTGACCCCACGTGTCCCGGCCTGGTTTCACCTGTTCTCACTGCAGAAGCATCTTCTCTTTGGGGCAGGAAGATGGTGAGACCCCAGTTCGCAGACCTCCAGCTGGGCAACCCCAGGGGCAGCTACCGATGGTACTGATGGTATATATAGATCAATCCTGGACCCAGCGCTGGGACTGGTCTCGTGATTGCTTCTGTGGTCCTAGGGTCGTGGCCCCCTCTGCAACCCAGGGACTGGCTTCATTATGGGAAAAGACAAGTGAGGGTAGAACTGTGTCTGCAGATCCGCGTGGCGGCTCCCACCACCCTGCGTGACTGCATGCCAACACACAGCTCGGCCTTCCACAATGCGGTTCATTCAGAGGGAAGAGATTCAGCCAAACTTTTGAATTGGTTTTGTGTAAACCGGAGAGAGAACAAGAGTATTGACTGATGTTGTGCGGAGATTTACGTTGTATTGACTCAGATTGAACTCCTCTTAGAGACCCAGAAGTGAGAGGCAGGAACGTGACTCCTCCGATAGCTCCCAAGATGCTTCCAGGGACCATATCTAAGGATTTTCATGTCCTTGGCTTGCTCGGCTTCCCCTGTGAGTCTCCACTGCTGTTCCAGTGAGTGGCTTGAGGCAGGAATAGGTTGGCTCCTGTGTCTGACCTGGGTGACATTTGCTCTAATATTGACTTTACTATTGTCACTAAAAGTTTAAAAAATGAGTGTCTTGTCTGTTATGGTTTGAATCATCCAACCCATAGTCCAAGATATGTCCAAGTCCTAGATACCTGTCCCTTAGAATATGACCCGATTTGGAAGCAGGGTCACTGCAGTATAATTAGTTAAGATGAGGTCATGCTGGAGTAAGATGGGCCCTTGATCCAAGTGTGTTAAACACACACACACACACACACACACACACACACACACGTAAAACCATGTGAAGACAAACACAAAAAGAAGAAGGCCATATGAAGCAGGAACAGGGATTGGAATGATGTTGCCACAAACCGAGGGATGCCTGGGGCCACTAGCAGCTAGAAGAAGCAAGGAAGGATCCTTCCCTGGAAAGGAAAGAGAGTGGGAGCCTGCTGACCCCCTGATTTGGACTCCTGGCTTACCCGTCCAGTCCAAAGCCCCATCCAAAGACTTGCTCCTGCTGGAAGAAGAAAGGAGGTTGTCAGGGTAGGGGCAGAAAAATATTCCCTTCTTCTCTTCTGGGTTCTTTGTATGGTCTACTAATTAAGGATATAAGACAGATTGGCAGGGGAAAAATGAACAAAAATTTAAGAACACGTTTGCCTCCTGTATCCATGGTAGGCCCCAGGAGAGCTGAGTGACTCCCCAAAGTGGCCCAAATGATCATCCCCTGAAATACCATCTTTAGCCCAAGACCAAAGAAGATATCGGGGGTGACGGGGAAAAGCCTAGTAAACAAGGGTAAGGCTGTTGTGCAGATGTAAGTCCTTGCCTTCCCCACTGATAAGAGTTCCTAGACAGTGAGGCACCCCCTCTTCCTGCTGTAGCCAGGAGACACCCTTATGAGTGGAGATTTCCTTTATAAATATTGTCTCTTACAAAAGGGTAAACTTCCACTCAATTTTCAGAGCTTCACTTATGTCTGCAGTTTCTGAAAGATAACAAGCTTGAAGTAACCCCCATGCCAAAGAGATACATCTTGGGGTGGCCAATTCTTGATTGGACTCGGGTACATGGCAAAAGGCTACTGCAGTCATTCAGGAGGCATGGATCAAGGGCTGAGTGAAGGCAGTGGGGGCTCTAGCAGAGAGGTGGGGTGGTCAAAGGGCCTGCACTTTGGACTCGGTGGGTGATCGGGGCGGGTAGAGAAGAAGGAGTCTAGCATGGCTGGCTTGAGTCTGTGGTTGATGGTCTTCTGTTACTGAATTGGGGAGGTACACAGGAGGAGGAGGAGGAAGTTGTTTGTTGGGAAAGCTGATAAGGTGCATAAAATATATGCAGTTGGTAGAAACACCCAGAATGGCTCTCTGCTTCGATATCTCTGAGAAGTATTTCTGCCTTTCTGCAGCCGTGCTCAAGCTAGGAACCACGGGGGCTGCCCTGACTCCTTCTCTGTTGACCCTCAGGGGGCCTGTGATGCCCTTCAGATCATCTGCAGACCTCAAAGGAGCAGGAGGTCTGGCACCACTCAAGATGGTCTGTAAAATCACGCAGGGGTTCTGTGGATGGAGAGCAAGAATCTGCTGGGTCCCGGGGGCACTGAGCAGGGGCAGTGGCAGGAGGCACAAGGCACCCGAGGAGGGGTGGCAGCGGAGGTTGTTTCTCCCAGTTTCACTCACCAGGAGCCAAGCCCCAGGCCAAGAACTTCAACCAGATGGACAGTTATAAGATTGGGAATTTACCTGATTCACCTGCCAAACACTGACTTTGTGCCAATTGACATGTTCCACATTAATTAGTCTTCCTGATAACAACGTGTCCTACAGTGCTTGCAAGATAGCATGTCTGGGGTAAAGAATATTTCTTTGTTCTGGGTAAGAGGTATTCCCAAACTCATCACTTAGTGAACAAAGGGGTATCGTCATAAACATGTCAACAGGAGCCCTTGGAGCAGGAACCAGCAGCAAGGTAGTGTAATTATGCAATGAATTGAAAGTACATCTGAATCAACTGGACTCATTTAAATGGCTTCTAGCCCACATTTTCTAAAGTCTATAACATACTCTTATAATCTCAATGATCTTCTCAAGCACAATGGCCTCGTGGGTTGTTACAGTTGAATTGGGTTTTCCCCAAAGATGTTGAAGCCCTAACTCCCAGTTCCTGCAAATGTGACCTTATTTTGAAATAGGGTCTTTGCTGATGATCAAATTAAGATGAGGTCATTGTGCAGGAGAATGCTAATTCAATATGACTGGTGGCCTTAGTAAGAGGAAAATTTGGACACAGAGACCAAGAGGCATAGAGGGACTCCATGCGGGGGCCGGAGTGGGAGGAGGGCAGAGGGCTGTCCATCTACAAGCCAAGGAGAGAGGCTGGGAACAGCTCCTTCCTTCGTGGACCTATGAAGGAACCAACCCTACCTATATCTTGATTTCAGACTTGTAGCCTCCAGAACAGTGAGACAATCAATGCCTGTTGTGTATGTCACCCATCTTTTTTGGTTGTGCTTTGCTGCAGCACCCCTGGTGAACAGACACATGGCTTATCTCAAAAGTTGAATTCCTAGAATCCATCATTCCAATATCTGTGCGAGAAAACTGTAATGGCTGTAAGGACTATAGATGACACGTAAGTGAAAGGAAGCATACTGGCCTGCTGGAGTCTGCAGCCAGGGCCAAAAGAACATACCTCTGCTAAGCAACGGTGTGTCAGGATGGTGGGAGATGCAAGGAAGGTTGCATTTCGGTCACAATCTATTGGGGCATGGCCATGCCAGCCAGCCATGCTTGCTTCCCACAGCCCGGTGTCCTAAAGGGCATCCTCCATGGGGAGCCTGCTAACAGCGATTTCTTACTCTGGCTGAGGACCAGAATCATCAGAGTGCTTGTCCCAGATCCAGAGGGTGGACTGGAGACGTGCATGCGAGCAGACACTCTGCAGGGAGTTGGCTCTCCCCTGCAGGAACAGGGGCCGACATTCTGCAGTGAATGAGGCACAACCTTGCTTCTGTCAAAGAAACCGCAGCTCTAAAGTAGTGAGCTCTGAGGAGCGCCTCCATCTGCTACAGGTTATTTCTGGAATCTTATGACTCTGTTAATTTATTTAATCATTAATTTGGTATTTCATAAAACTGGCATGTTTCCCTTTTTTCTCCAATTATAAAACGCTGCTATTCCCTGTGCATTCCTAAATTCTTTGCAGAGACAATTAACATTATTTATTTAACATGAATCTAGATGGTGTTGGAATCAATCAAACCTGTAGGCCTGCTGTGTTTTATGAACTTGACTTCAGCGTAAAGTCGTGAGAAGCATCACAATGACACCTTGAGAATAGTCATTTAACAAAGGAATGATATTCTCATGTCACATCTCAGTTTTCTCACTTTCTAAATAGAAGCCATGGTAACCAGGCTGCGTTTCTCTGAGCAATATTAAACTGAATTTATTAAGCAATACCCCCAAACTAATGTACATGTTGCAACAAGTGGAGAGCAATTGTTAAAATTTAATAATATTTTGGAACAAAATAAAGAAAAAAATCAGGTCAAAATGACAAAGTCCAGAATAGGAAATTATGTGCAAGGTGCAGCATGATGCGGCAGAAGTAGACAGGAGTTCGGAGTAAAAAAAATCAGGTTTGCATCCCAATTCCAGCCCAAATGCAAATTTATCTGATAATCCTCTTATCATTTATAAAAATGAGAAGAGTATGGATTAAATGAAAAAGTGTGAGATTGTGTGACATAACACTAGCCTCAGAGATGTCTGTATTGGATTTCAGTTTCTTTTATTATTAAAACTCTTCCAAGAGTAGCACCTATTCTGGGGACATACTGAGAGCAACTCTTAATCAGAACCATGTGTTGCTAATCTTCCAGAAATGTGGTGACAATTTGCTGACACCCAGACCTTCACTACCCCAGTTGTGGTCTGTGGACCACCAGCATGACATGATCTGGGAGCTGGTAGGGATGTGGAATCTCTGGTCCTATCCCAGATGCACTGGACCAGAACCGCACTGGATTTCTAGCTGGATTATATATGACCATTAGTGCTGGGAAGTGCTGCCCTTGATTTAGGGAAACAGAAGTGTCCCTGAGAATATAATGAATACATGTGTATATATAAGAGAATGTAATATCGTATAACATAACAACGTAACATAACATAACATAACATAATGCATCCTACCATTTCTAATTTGGTGAAATGCTCATCTTTTTAAAAAGCAAATGGATTCTTGAAAGTTGGCAGAATAGTGACAGGGCAGTTTTTGGATCTTCTAAAACCCCACATATATAAACAGAGTATCTGGATAGTGAAACCAAAGTGGTAGACAACATTTCCAACAAAATTAACTGAAAGGTAGTCCTATAATCTCCAAATTTCAGTCAGAGGGCACATATTACCAGTAGCTACAAGATCTAGGTATCATCAGCATCTGGGGGCGATGAGGCAGAATGAGGGAACAGGGTGCCCAATGGACCTTGGACAAGGAGAACCCATGGAGTAGCCCACAGATATGCACTGGAAAGCATGGCGGGCCAATTTGAGAAGCGCAGATTAAATTAGAACATTTCCCCCACTGTAATAGTGATAAATGCTTGAGCCTTAGGGCTAGGCTAGTCTTTGTGAACACTTGGAACTGACCAGTGGGAGTTCCCTTTCAGGATAAGGTCTCCTGTGTAGACTAGAAACTGCTGGAGAAGAACCAAACTGAGCAAGAGAAGGACACAGGCAAGAAGGAAAAACGTCATTTAGATAAAAACAGGGAGAAAAAACAAAGCCAGAAAGGAAAACCCTGTATATACTTTTAACACTCTATAATAACAATTCTGAAAACTGAGGATAAATAAATTTCCACAAAGGTGAGCAATAGAAAAGCATCAAGATCAAATTCCATACAAAGTTACCACAAGAAAAAAAGATTACAAAGCAGAAAACCATCCTCATACACTTAAAAGAAGACACTGAAAATAACAGATCAAAACTTTGACGTGCTTTTTCAAAATGAGATCAAAAATATTAAGGAAATGATACAAGATATAAATGAGAAGAGCTCAGAAGGAGTTACTATACTTTAAGAAAGAGTTAGAAAAGGGCGGAGCAAGATGGCGGAGGAGTAGGAGACCTGGGTTTCGTCTGGTCTCAGGAATTCAGCTGAATGGGGATCAAACCATTCTGAACACCTACGAACTCAACAGGAGATCGAAGAAAAGAAGAGCAGCAACTCTCTGAACAGAGAAGCGACCACTTACTGGAAGGTAGGACGTGCGGAGAAGTGAATCCGAGGCGATATTCGGGAGGATAGACGGCGGGAGAGGGGCCTCCCTCGGCCGCTTCTGGCAAGTGCTAGAGCCGCGGAGCACAAAATCGGACCTTTTAGAAGTTGGCTCCGCGGAGGGACGTCGCTCCAGTGGCTAAGCAGGGGTGGAACCCTCGCGGGACAGTGGGGTCTCAGGACCCTTGGGGTCACAGAAAGACCGGGGATGCCTGAGTGCGGCAGAGCTCCCAGGGATCGGAGCGGGGAAGCCGGCTGCAGAGACGGAGCCGAGGCGCGGGCTCTCAGCTCGGGGTGGCCATAAACTGTGATCCGCGGCCCAGTCGGGGCACTGCGCCTCCAGCAGGGACCCAACAAGCGGCAGAGCCGGGGAGACTCCCCTTCCTCCCCCGGGAGAAGCGGCGCGGGAACACACCGCAGGGATCTGCTGGGTTTGGAGACTCCACATGGGGTCGGGTGCCAGAGATAGAAACGCTCGGTCACAGGCCGGGTGAGCACAGAGTGCGGCCAGAGACCGGGGACACGGGAGTGACTGCTTTTCTCTGGGGGCGCACTGAGGGGCGGGCCCCGAGTTCTTGGCTCCTCCGGGTGGAGATTGGGAGGCCGCCATTCTCACCCTGGTCCTCCAAAGCTGTACCGAGAGCTTGCAGGGAACAAAAGCTCCCGAGAGCAAACCGGAGCAGCTTGCTTAGCCCGGACCGACAAGGGCGGGGCAATTCCGCCTCCGGCAAAGACATTTGGGAACCACGGCAACAGGCCCCTCCCCCAGAAGATCAGCACGAACAGCCAGCAAGCCAAGACCAAGTTTACCGATCAAGGAGAACGGGAGAACTCCAGCGCTAGGGGAATACTGCACATAGAATCCATGGCTTTTTTACCATGATTCTTTATTCTTTCAAAGTTAATTTTTTAAGTGTCTTTTTTTTCTGGATTTTTCTTTTTCCCTTTTGCAACCAACATCTTATCAATTCCTTTTTTAAAAAAAAGTTTTTATTTTTCATTTTTAGAGTCATATTCTATCCCTTCATAGTAGTTACCCTTATTTTTGGCAGATATATATAAGTTGTTCTCTCTTTAAAATTTTCAGATACAGTTTCTTCTAACAGATCAAAATATACTCTAAATCTCTAGTGTATGGCTTTGTTCTAGTCTCCTGCGTGATCACATTCTCTCCCCTTCTTTCTTTCTTTCTTTCTTTCTTTCTTTCTTTCTTTCTTTCTTTCTTTCTTTCTTTCTTTCTTTCTTTCTTTCTTTCTTTCTTTCTTTCTTTCTTTCTTTCTTTCTTTCTTTCTTTCTTTCTTATCCTCTTCTTTCTTTTTTCAAACAACTTCATATCTTATCAATTCCTTTTATAAAATTTTTTATAATATTCACCTTTACAGTCATTCCATCCCTTCATTGTATCAACCTTTACTTTGTACATATATAAGTCTTTCTTTCTTTAAAATTTTGGGAGGCACTTTCTTCTAACAGAACAAAATACACCCAAAATCTAGTGTGTGGCACTGATCTATGCACCACCATGATCATATTTAATGATATTCTGTTTTTTTTTGTTTTGTTCTGTTTTTGTTTGTTTTTATCTTTTTCTTTTTTTCCTCTTTCTTTTTTCTTTCTTTCCCTTTCTTTTCCCCTGGTTTCAGGTCTTTTCTGATTTGTTTAGAGTATATTTTCTGGGGATATTGTTACCCTGTTAGCATTTTGTTCTCTCATCCCTCTATTCTCCTCTGGACAAAATGACAAGATGGAAAAAATCACCTCAACAAAAGGAAAAAGAGGTAGTACCATCTGCCAGGGACCTACTCAATACAGACATTAGTACGATGTCAGACCTAGAGTTCAGAATCATGATTTTAAAGATACTAGCTGGGCTTGAAAAAAGCATGGAAGTTATTAGAGAAACCCTTTCTGGAGAAATAAAAGAACTAAAATCTAACCAAGTCGAAATCAAAAAGGCTCTTAATGAGGTGCAATCAAAAATGGGGGCACTAACTGCTAGGATAAATGAGGCAGAAGAGAGAATCAGCGATATAGAAGACCAAATGATGGAAAATAAAGAAACTGAGAAAAAGAGAGATAAACAATTACTGGATCACGAGGGCAGAATTCGAGAGATAAGCGATACCATAAGATGAAACAACATTAGAATAATTGGGATCCCAGAAGAAGAAGAAAGAGAGAGAGGGGCAGAAGGTATATTGGAGCAAATTATAGCAGAGAACTTCCCTAATGTGGGGAAGGAAACAGGCATCAAAATCCAGGAGGCACAGAGAACCCCTCTCAAAATCAATAAAAATAGGTCAACACCCCGACATCTGATAGTAAAACCTATGAGTCTCAGAGACAAAGAGAAAATCCTGAAAGCAGCTCCAGAGAAGAGATATGTAACCTAAAACGGTAGAAACATTAGATTGGCAACAGACCTATCCACAGAGACCTGGCAGGCCAGAAAGGACTGGCATGAGATCTTCAGAGCACTAAATGAGAAAAATATGCAGCCAAGAATACTATATCCAGCTAGGCTGTCATTGAAAATAGAAGGAAAGATAAAAAGCTTCCAGGACAAACGAAAACTAAAGGAATTTGCAAACACGAAACCAGCCCTCCAAGAAATATTGAAAGGGGTCCTCTAAGCAAAGAGAAAGCCTAAAAGCAGCATAGACTAGAAAGGAACACAGACAATACACAGTAACAGTCACTTTACAGGCAATACAATGGCACTAAATTCATATCTTTCAATACTTACCTTGAATGTAAATGGGCTAAATGCCCCAATCAAAAAACACAGGCTATCAGATAGGATTAAAAAACAAGACCCATCGATATGCTGTCTGCAAGAGACTAATTTTAGACACAAAGACACCCCCAGAATGAAAATGAGGGGGTGGAAAACCATTTACCATGCTAATGGACACCAAAAGAAAGCTGGGGTGGCAATCCTTATATCAGACAAATTAGATTTTAAACCAAAGACTGTAATAAGAGATGAGGAAGGACACTATATCCTACTTAAATGGTCTATCCAACAAGAAGATCTAACAACTGTAAATATCTATGCCCCTAACATGGGAGCAGCCAATTATATAAGGAAATTAATAACAAAAGCAAACAAACACATCGACAACAGTACAATAATAGTGGGGGATTTTAACTGCCCCCTGACTGAAATGGACAGATCATCTAAGCAAAAGATCAACAAGGAAATGAAGACCTTAAATGACACACTGGACCAAATGGACTTCACAGACATATTCAGAACATTCCATCCCAAAGCAACAGAATACACATTCTTCTCTAGTGCCCATGGAACATTCTCCAGAATAGATCACATCCTAGGTCACAAATCAGGTCTCAACCAGTACCAAAAGATTGGGATTATTCCCTGCATATTTTCAGAACACAGTGCTTTGAAACTAGAACTCAATCACAAGAGGAAAGTCGGAAAGAACTCAAATACATGGAGGCTAAAGAGCATCCTACTAAAGAATGAATGGGTCAACCAGGAAATTAAAGAAGAATTAAAAAAAATTCATGGAAACCAATGAAAATGAAAACACAACTGTTCAAAATCTTTGGGATATAGCAAAAGCAGTCCTGAGAGGAAAGTATATAGCAATACAAGCCTTTCTCAAGAAACAAGAAAGCTCTCAAATACACAACCTAACCCTACACCTAAAGGAGCTAGAGAAAAAACAGCAAATAAAGCCTAAACCCAGCAGGAGATGAGAAATCATAAAGATCAGAGCAGAAATCAATGAACTAGAAACCAAAAGAACAGTGGAACAGATCAACGAAACTAGGAGCTGGTTCTTTGAAAGAATTAACAAGATTGATAAACCCCTGGCCAGATTTATCAAAAAGAAAAGAGAAATGACCCAAATCAACAAAATCATGAATGAAAGAGGAGAGATCACAACCAACACCAAAGAAATACAAACAATTATAAGAACATATTATGAGCAACTCTATGCCAGCAAATTAGATAACCTGGAAGAAATGGGTGCATTCCTAGAGATGTATCAAGAAACAAAACTGAACCAGGAAGAAATAGAAAACCTGAACAGACCTATAACCACTGAGGAAATTGAAGCAGTCATCAAAAATCTCCCAACAAACAAAAGCCCAAGGCCAGATGGCTTCCCAGGGGAATTCTACCAAACATTTAAAGAAGAATTAATACCTATTCTTCTGAAACTGTTCCAAAAAATAGAAATGGAAGGAAAACTTCCAAACTCGTTTTATGAGGCCAACATTACCTTGATCCCCAAACCAGACAAAGACCCCATCCAAAAGGAGAATTATAGACCAATATCCTTGATGAACATGGATGCAAAAATTCTCACCAAAATACTAGCCGATAGGATCCAACAGTACATTAAAAGAATTATTCACCACGACCAAGTGGGATTTATCCCTGGGCTGCAAGTTTGGTTCAACATTTGCAAATCAATCAACATGATACAATACATTAACAAAGGAAAGAACAAGAATCATATGATCCTCTCAATAGATGCAGAAAAAGCATTTGACAACGTACAGCATCCTTTCTTGATCAAAACTCTTCAGAGTATAGGGATAGAGGGTACATACCTCAATATCATAAAAGCCATCTATGAAAAACCTACAGCAAATATCTTCTCAATGGGGAAAAACTGAGAGTTTTCCCCCTAAGGTCAGGAACGCAGCAGGGGTGTCCACTATCACCACTGCTATTCAAAATAGTATTAGAAGTCCTCGGCACAGCAATCAGACAACAAAAAGAAATCAAAGGCATCCAAATCGGCAAAGAAGAAGTCAAACTCTCACTGTTTGCAGATGATATGATCCTTTATGTGGAGAACCCAAAAGACTCCACCCCAAAACTGCTAGAACTCATCCAGGAATTCAGTCAAGTGGCAGGATATAAAATCAATGCACAGAAATCAGTGGCATTCCTATACACCAACAACAAGACAGAAGAGAGACAAATCAAGGAGTCGATCCCATTTACTATTGCACCCAAAACCATAAGATACCTAGGAATAAATCTAACAAAGGACGCAAAGGATCTGTACTCAGAAAACTATAAAATACTCATGAAAGAAACTGAGGAAGACACAAAGAAATAGAAAAACGTTCCATGCTCATGGATTGGAAGAACAAACATTGTGAAGATGTCAGTACTACCTAGAGCAATCTACACATTCAATGCAATCCCCATCAAAATACCATCCACCTTTTTCAAAGAAATGGAACAAATAATCCTAAAATTTGTATGGAACCAGAAGAGACCCCGAATAGCCAGAGGAATATTGAAAAAGAAAAGCAAAGCTGGCGGCATCACAATTCCGGACTTCCAGCTCTATTACAAAGCTGTCATCATCAAGACAGTATGGTACTGGCACAAAAACAGACACATAGATCAGTGGAACAGAATCGAGAGCCCAGAAATGGACCCTCAACTCAATGGGCAACTCATCTTTGACAAAGCAGGAAAGAATGTGCAATGGAAAAAAGACAGTCTCTTCAACAAATGGTGTTGGGAAAATTGGACAGCCACATGCAGAAGAATGAAATTGGACCATTTCCTTACACCACACACAAAAATAGACTCCAAATGGTTGAAAGACCTAAACGTGAGACAGGAGTCCATCAAAATCCTAAAGGACAACACAGGTAGCAACCTCTTTGACCTCAGCCGCAGCAACTTCTTCCTAGAAACATCGCCAAAGGCAAGGGAAGCCAGGGCAAAAATGAACTATTGGGATTTCATCAAGATAAAAAGCTTTTGCACAGCAAAAGAAACAGTCCACAAAACCAAAAGACAACCAACAAAATGGGAGAAGATATTTGCAAATGACATATCAGATAAAGGGCTAGTATCCAAAATCTATGAAGAACTTATCAAACTCAACACCGAAAGAACAAATAATCCAATCAAGAATTGGGCAGAAGACATGAACAGACATTTTTCCAAAGAAGACATCCAAATGGCCAACAGACACATGAAAAAGTGCTCAACATCGCTCGGCATCAGGGAAATCCAAATGAAAACCTCAATGAGATACCACCTACACCAGTCAGAATGGCTAGAATTAACACATCAGGAAACGTCAGATGTTGGTGGGGATGCAGAGAAAGGGGAACCCTTCTACACTGTTGGTGGGCATGCGGAAAAAGGGGAACCCTCCTACACTGTTGGTGGGAATGCAAGCTGGTGCAACCACTCTGGAAAACAGTATGGAGGTTCCTCAAAAAGTTGAAAATAGAGCTACCATACGATCCAGCAATTGCACTACTGGGTATTTACCCCAAAGATACAAATGTAGGGATCTGAAGGGGTACGTGCACCCCAATGTTTATAGCAGCAATGTCCACAATAGCCAAACTGTGGAAAGAGCCAAGATGTCCATTGACAGATGAATGGATAAAGAAGTGGTATATATATATACAATGGTATATTATGCAGCCTTCAAAAGGAATGAGATCTTGCCGTTGCAAGGACGTGGATGGAACTGGAGGGTGTTATGCTGAGTGAAATAAGTCAATCAGAGAAAGACATGTATCATATGACCTTACTGATATGAGGAATTCTTAATCTCAGGAAACAAACTGAGGGTTGCTGGAGTGGTGGGGGGTGGGAGGGATGGGGTGGCTGGGTGATAGACATTGGGGAGGGTATGTGCTATGGTGAGCACTGTGAATTGTGCAAGACTTGAATCACAGATCTGTACCTCTGAAACAAATAATGCAATATATGTTAAGAAAAAAAAAGAAGATAGCTGGAGGGGAAGAATGAAGGGGGGGAAATCGGAAGGGGAGACGAACCATGAGAGACGATGGGCTCTGAAAAACAAACTGAGGGTTCTAGAGGGGAGGGTGTGGGGGGATGGGTTAGCCTGGTGATGGGTATTAAAGAGGGCATGTTCTGCTTGGAGCACTGGGTGTTATACACAAACAATGAATCATGGAACACTACATCAAAAACTAATGATGTAATGTATGGTGATTAACATAACTAAAAAATTTAAAGAAAAAAAGAGTTAGAAATAAGAAGGAAAATTGTTTGGTTATGAAGACAAAGCTAGAAGAAAAATAAGAGCAAATGAAATGAGCAGCAATGCCTTATGAGAAATGGAAAGCAAAGGGATATTTTTAAATAAAAAAGAAATGAGATGTTAACTAGACTTACAGTGGAGGTCACTTTTCAATATATACATATATGGAATGATCATGTTGTGTACCTGAAACTAATACAGTGTTCTATGTCAGTTATATCTCTGTATGAAAAAAGAAAAAGAAATGAAGAAAGCAAAAGTGTTAGAGGTAATGTGGCCAGCATTGAAGACAAGCAAAAAGGATCCAAACTATGGGTAACCGGAGTCTGCGAAAAAGATGCTACAGCTTAGTCCAACAACGA
This sequence comes from Eumetopias jubatus, assembly GCF_037043125.1. NCBI lineage: Eukaryota > Metazoa > Chordata > Mammalia > Carnivora > Otariidae > Eumetopias > Eumetopias jubatus. The sequence continues at coordinate 6,497,367 of NW_028274809.1, forward strand.
GACCTCAAGAAAAATGGCTTGAGGTTAAAAAAAATACATATTTGGAACTATGTATTCAAAGGAATCCATGGATGCTGAGGCTATCAATACAGAACAACCAACCCCAAGATATTCTAATACAATTATTGAACTTGAAAGAAAAAGAAAGAAACTCTTTGGACCAACCAGGCAGAGGGAGAACTTGATTTAATAGGGAAAGAAGAGTCTGCATTGTTAGACTTTTTTACCGTATTGTTTTGTGTCCAAAGAGAATGGGAATGGAGCGTGTCATATGCTTCCAGGAAAAAAAATGAAAAGACAGGATTCTACATCCAATAAACTGGCATCTAGTACTAAGGGCCTGATGCGCTGTTATCAGCGGGAAAGGCTTCGGGGACAACTGTTCCTGTGAGCCCTTCCGAGGAAAGCCATTATAGAACGGTTTTCAGACGACCAGAATGCCAGGTCATGGCACTGGTGGTGGACATTAATCATCCACCCGCTCTGGACGAAGGCTCAGTGAAGATTTGAAAGGGAGAGTAGGCTTTGTAACATCCTGAGTTCTGACCACTGAGATACAGCACAGCCTTTGGAAAGGGGGGATATTTTTTGCCATTTTCAGCCATTCTTACTGGTGGTGTCATTGTTCTCAGTTGTACAGATGAGAAGGAATAAAGCCAACGGGTATTTATAGAATATTCTGACTCTGTCACCCCGTGTTTTGAGAATTTAGATTCTTGGGTTGGAAGATGGGATATGCAGGCATCATACAAAAGAGATTAAGTAAAAACCCTTGAGTCCTGAATTTGAATCTAACATACCAGCATGGACTCAAGAGGTGTTTTTCATGTGTGTGTGTACTCGCGTGGGCACAGATGTGCTCCAGATTGTGGGACACTCTGCAATTCAAGAGCTCTGAATTTTTCAGTTGATACACTTTAAGGAAGAGAGGATGGCAGGGAAAACTGTCAATTAGGAGATTTATCCTCTATTTAAAAAAAAGATATAGGAAGGGAAAAATGAAGGTGGGGAAATCGGAGGGGGAGACGAACCATGAGAGATTATGGACTCTGAGAAACAGACTGAGGGTTCTAGAGGGGAGGGGGTGGGGGGATGGGTTAGCCCGGTGATGGGTATTAAAGAGGGCACGTTCTGCGTGGAGCATTGGGTGTTTTATGTAAACAATGAATCATGGAACACTACATCAAAAACTAATGATGTAATGTATGGTGATTAACATAACATAACAACGTAAAATTTAAAAAAAAACACAAACAAACAAAAAAAAGAGATTTACCAAGTTTTTAAAGATGGGTAAAACCTAAACTGTAGTGTCTAAGGGTACACACTGGATGGTAAACTGTAAAGAAATGTAAGAAAGATTTTACTACAGAAAGGGGGGTAATGGTCACTTTCAGTGGGAGGGAGGGTATGGGCAGGGATGGTGTGCCACCCATGGGGACTTGGGGAGTGGCTGCCAAGCTCTATTTCTTGCCCTGGGAGGTGGTTACAGGTTCATCACATAGTAAGTAGTTCACTAGATCGCACACTTGGGTGGTGTGGGTGCGTGCATCTGCACTATTCTATTGTGAAATGTAAAAATGTGAACCCAAACAAATACAGCAAAACTTCCCTGGATGGTTAATCCCACTAATAGTCTCTCGTGTGTCAATCACCTCAGCGAGGCAGGTGCACAGTGCGGGATAGTTTCGAAACCAGTATTTCCATTTTCCCCAAGCCTCTGCACGTTCGGTGACCTGAGGCCTCTCCAAACATCAGTTTTACCATGGGCGGAGTGTGCACAATATTACTAATCCATAATTCACGGGGATGCTGAGGCTCAAATGAGAGGATGAGCGTGCATATTCTTTGTAAACTGCGAGCAGACAAGGAATGGAATGGATGAAACAAACGAAACAAAGGTTCTCATTATTGTTGTGAGATGGAGGGCGGCGAGTCCCCACAACAATGACTTTTTTCTGGTTGGTGTTGCGCTGGCTGGGAGGCCCCCCTCCCCCCGGCCCTCTAATGAACACCTGATATATGGGGCAGGTACATTACCCCTCTTGCAAAAAGCCAGCTGAGCAGATATTTTATAATGAGGCTCTGCCTTGTTACAAACTTTACAGGAGTAAAAATTCATGACAACTTACGTTTCCTGGTCTGCCACAACTCCTATCTTTGAATCATGTGATATTTATCAACTCTCATCTTTGCTCTAGGCCCTGATCAAGTACCTGAATCCATCAGGGGAAAAAATTTTTTTTCTCTGTTCTTGGGAGCTTATATGTTAGCAACGGTGGAGAGACAAAGCACCTAGTAAGTAAGGAAAGTATATAGAATACTTGAAGGTGGTAAGGATGAGGGAAGACAGGAAAAGTGGTTTAGGGATAAAGGTGATTAGAAGTGTGAAGGTGGGGGCAGAAGCTGCAATTTTGTGTTGAGTGAGCAGGTTGGCCTGGTTGAAAATGTGGCCTTTGAGTAAACACAAGAAGAAGGTGAGGGACTGAGCCTGGTGTCTATCTTGGAGAGCAGCATTCCAGGCAGGGGGAGCAACCAGGGCAAAGGCCCTGTGGCAACTCCATGCCAGGCCTGTGAGAGGGACTATAGAGAGGCCAGGGTGGCTGGTTTGAAGTAAGTACGGGGGAAACAGAGATGAGGCCAAGCAGGGGACCAGATCACACAGGGCTGGTGAGGCTGTCGGAAAGATCTAAAGACAAATTTCTGCTAAGGAAAATGAGGAGCCAAGCCAGATGAGGAGAGGAGGAAGATGATGGGATTTTGGTTAAAGGACCCCCTGGATGCCGTGAGGAGAGCACTGTGCGGGCTGGGGTGGAAGCAGCGAGACAGTTATGAAGATTGGGGTGGGGTTGAGCAAGAGACGAGGGTGGCTTGAGCTGGGATGGTCCTGGCTGAGCTGGGACAGGTTTGGCAGGCGTTCCCTCATAAGCAAGTAAAGGCATCTGGGGAGGCTGAGTGTTGCTCCCTGGCCAGGGCGTGCAGCCCTCACTCCTGCAGGCTGTGGTATTCCTTGCTGGTCGCTCCCAAGTGGGAGCTGGGCGTTTCATCTCTGGTTCTGGATGGGTGCTGGGCATTCGGGCATGCTCCTTTCTCTCCTTCTGGTCTTTTGTCTGGTTAGTTTGCTGATTCCAAGACTTGAGGCACACACGCGTGTGCACATCTGTGATAAATTCCTGTGTTATCTTGCCCCTCTAATTGTTACAAGCCCCAGCAAGATTGTTAGCTAATTAGAGAAGATCTTAATTATATCCACGGACATTATAATTACACTGTAATCCTTCCCCAGCTATAAACTCTTCCAATGTGAAAGGCTAATACTTGTGGATTTACTTCAGATTTTTATATCAAGGTAAATCCTGAGCCAGTATCTAAAGAGCTAAACTGGTCCCCATTAGACCCTGGGCTCCTACCAAAGCTGCTGCTTTTGCTTGTCATTTCCTCACATCACTTTCTACATGCTCACTAAGTCTCAAGAGAATTCATCCTTACTTTTCTTTTTGATGCACGGTAACATTTGGTGCTTATGCTTCACCCTTTCCTTTCATTGCCTGCCAACTCAGTAATGTAATATTTTAAAAATTATACATTTACTCAAGTTTGGATAACGATGAAGTATGATTTCTAAACTCATGACTCAAATGAGTGGGTGGCGAAGGTGTGCTCCAAGCTGTCAGGATTCAAGTTTAGTTAAATGAAAACCTTGTCATTAAACATTAATTCGACTTATTTTTTTAAAAAGGTTGGAGATTCATGGGGTACAGAGTTCCAAAGATGAGAAAGGTATAGGGTGAAAAGGGTATCCCCCTTCTGACCTGTCCTCAGCCCCCAGCTTCTCTGCCCAGAGGCATCTGCCCCCGTCACATTCCCCGACTACTCCCTGAGGTGCGCGGTGCGCAGTGCGCGTGCACAACGGGAAAGTCCCTCGGTCCATCTGCCCAAGGTGAGGGTAGCAGTGTTGCTGGACATTTATTTGACGCCAAATGAAGCCATAATTCATAAAATAAAGAGAAAAAACCCAGGAACACACAAAGCCATTTCTATGAGTGTTGCGACAAAATTGCATCGATATTTATTTTGTTCAGAACGTTGTTTTTTTAAAATTTCTCTTACTGATAGCTTATTACACAATAGACCAGGCTGAATGCGAACCTTAGCACCTTAGACATCTTTCCTCCCCCAAATGATGTGGGAAAAATAGCAATGTATCCGCACAAGTACATGAGAATAAAAACAGGTATAACTGACCTGCTTCTCCCTCTGCCTGCAGCTCCCCCTGCTTGTGCTTGCTCTCTCTCTCTCAAATAAATAAATAAAATCTTTCAAAATATTTGAAAAATAAGTAATAAATATCCTGTGGGGAGATACTTTGAGACCACGTAAATATTTTGTTCCTTATCAGACTCTACCCCTCCAGATTTAGCACCTGTTGATAATTTTTGCCTGAATCCATTATTATTATTTGGTTGCCAAACAGCAATTTTCCAATCCCATGATCTTTGGGATTTGTTAGTCAACATTCTACTGTAAGAGAGAGCCTCTCTTTCTCTTTTACTGATTAATCAATTACTAATTAATATATATAATAGATTCATATTTTAGTCAGAGTTGTGATCCATTACTATCATTTTTTAAATTTTTATTTATTTGAGAGAGAGAGAGAGCACGTGCACGTGTGAACAAACAGGGGGAGGGGCAGAGGGAGAGGGAGAAGCAGGCTCCCTGCTGAGCAGGGAACACGATGTGGGTCTCCATCCCAGGACCCCAGGATCATGACCTGAGCCGAAGGCAGACGCTTCACCGACTGAGCAGCCCAGGAGCCCCTTTTACTATGATTTGTTTCTTTTAATGCTCAAATTGTCCCAGATTTGGCCAATGGGAGCCCCTGCAAAGCAACCCAGTGTTCTTTTGACATAACCCCAGCATTCCTTGAATACCTCCATGTTTTTTGGCACAATGACTTATCTTGCATTTCCCCTGCCACCGTCCTGGAGTCAACTTTTCTTAGTGGATGGCCAGTTAGTTACTGGAAGAGGCCTGTTAAGATCTCCCTCTATGATAGTGAGTATTTTTGTTTCTTTCTGTAGTTCTGTCCATTTTTTGTTCTATTTGTAAGGTCTGTTAATAGGTGCATCAGCCTGGTACATCCTCGTACTTGTAGCTTTATATAGTAACCTTGTTTCCACTAACATTTTTTGCCTTAAGTTTTAGTTATCTGTTATCGAATAAATATCCTCGTTTATTTTTTGTTTAATATTTTCCTGATACATATTTTTCAACCTTTTACTTGCAACCTCTTTGTAGCCAGATAATTGAGTGTGTGTCTTATAAAAAGAGGTAGCTGGATTAACAAAGAAAATCCAATTTGATCTAAAAATACAATTTGATATATTTTTTTAAAACTGACATATCCAGGCCCTTTAAAAATTGTATTAATTGATATATCTGGATTTATTTCTAACATCTTCACTTGTGCTTTCTATTTATTCTGATTTTTCTGTTTTCCCTCCTCTCTTGCTTGCTTTGAATTTACCATTAAGTACTTGTTCTAGTCCATTTTCCCCTGTGCTAGTTTGCTGTACATCTTATTTCTGTTCTCTTTGTGTTTATTCTAGAAATTAATTTTAATATGAATATCTACTCTCTAAAAATCTTGCCCACTATAAGGGTGTCAGAATAGTTTAACCCTAATTATTCCCCTCCCCAATGACATATTATGCATTTTAGCTCTATCTTTTTTAAAAACATTTAATCCCCCAAGAAATTGTTATTATTCTTTCATTGTAGTCAATTTTGTTTAGATTCATCTCTGTCAGTGTCTTTGTCCATCACTCTTCTTCATATCATGCCATCAGTGTGCAATTACTTGCCTTCTGCCTGAAGTATATCCATTCTATTTTCTTCTAGTGAAGTTCTGTTGGTAGTAAACTTTCTCAGTTTTTCATTATCTGCAAATGACCTTATTTTGTCCTCATTCCTGAAAGGCATTTTTTTCCCTCCCACAGGATATAAAATTTTATTGGACTGTTATTTTCTCTCAGTTTATTGAAGATATCATTCTACTGCCTTATAGCTTTTTTAAAAAATTATTATTGCTGTTGAGAAATCAGCTGTCTCCCCAGTTTGTCATCCTTTTGAAGGCAATTGGCAGTTTATTTCTTTGTCTGTGGTGTACTGAAAATTGCATTATTTGTTAGGTGTGGATTTCTTTTTATCCAACCTGGCTTGGAATTAGTTCAGTTCTTATCCTTTCAAATATTATAAATATTTCTTATTTTTTCCCTATGGAACTGTGATTACCTGCATGTCCAATCTTTTCACTGCATCCTCCACATTCCCTGACTTTTCTGATTCTTAGTATATCCGCACTAGAGATTTCTTCCTGCCATCTTTTAGCTCAGTAATTCTCTCTTCACCTGTGTCTAATTGAATTTTTAATTTGAATTATTGTACTTTTATTTACATAGGTTTAATTTTGTTTTGTAAATCTCCCTGTTCATATTTATAGTCTCTTACACCTAATTCAGATCTTTAATTTTCTTTCATTACCTTAAATTTATTAAACTACTGATTTCATCTGCTATGTCAGATGATTCTAAGGGCTGAAGTCTTTGCAGGTCTGACTCAACTGGTTGAGGATTCTGCTCTCTCAGGGTCACGTTGCCTTGTTCCTTTTTGTGTTTTGTGATTTTGGGGGGTGAGCTGCATTTGTTTTAGGGGGTTCTTTGAGATGTGGCTGATGGTGGGTGCACCAGAACAAACTTATATTTGCTTCTGCAGATGTTTAAGGGGATCAAGTCACCCTAGCCTTGATTCTCAGGTTAAGACTTTTCACACCATTCACGGGGTGTGACTTCAGACTTCAAACTATGTGAGGACTGGTTTATTGCTGCAGATTTTCAAGAGTAGAGGTTTCCCCCTCTTTACCCAGCACCATTTTTTGGAGACAATTTTCTGTCAGTGACTTTGGTGGAGGTAGCTTTATTGCTCATCTCCCCATATACTTACTGCGTTCTACTTTTATGTATTGAGTGGAGATTCCTATTCAATTCTCCACTTTGAGTAGTCCTGGGTTTTTTTCTCCTGTTCACTGTATCCTCTGAGCCCATGGGAACCAAGGCTCTAGTTTACCTCGATTTAACCAATGCCCTCCAAGCAAATGTTGGTTTTCTCTTTCTGTTGTATTAGTTTTACAGGGCTGCTATAACAAGTGGTCACAAATGGAGTGGTTTGAAACAGTGGAAATTTATTCTCTCACAGTTCTGGAGGCTAGAAGTCTGAAATCAAGGTGTTGGCAGGGCTGCATTCCCTCCAAGAAGCCTAGGAGAGAATCCTTCCTTGTATCTCCCCAGCTTCTGGGAGTTGCTGACAATCTCTAATGTTCCCTGGTTGTGAAAACAGAACCCCAATCTCCACTTCCCTCTTCACACAGTCCATCCTCCCTCTGTGTCTGTGTCTCTCTGCATCCAAATGTCCCTCTTCTTATAAGGACATCTGTCCCTGGGTTAGGGCCCATTCTAATCCAGTACGATCTCATCTTAATTTATGTCTGCAAAGAACTTGCAAATATGTTCACATTCACAGGTACTGTGTGCGCATGAAATTTGGGAGGACACTCTTCAACCCGGTTTATATGTCTGATACTTTTGCCGGCCTATCAGCGCATTTTACAAGATATTTAAATTATTTTATTCAGGACATTTTCCTCCCTCCTTATGATTGGATTGATGATGGAGCCTGTTCACCAGCCTCCTACTATTGTGGATGAAGTCAGGTGATAAACTCCTACAGTAGCTTAAGATCCTTTCTCAAGAAAAAGCAGTCTTTGGGAGATCACTTTGGCCCCCATGATGGGGACAGCTTCCAAACTGATGAGTCCATTAGGAGGTGCTGTCCCAGCCCTTCTCTAGATACCCTGTTTTCTGCCACCGTTCACACCCTGTGATCATCCCTTTTCACAACTCACATGTAAGTTCTCCCAGGACATGCAATGTGCAGTGCAGAAATGACAAGAGGGAATGAGAAGAGTGAGGAAATTCGAGTAAAGGTGAGAGAGAAAGTGCAAAGCAGAACGGCAAAGCAACCAGATAATAATCCTAACTGCAGAGCTAACAATTACTACAGATTTAACATGCACCAGGCTCTGGTCTAGTAAACAGAGACAGAACAAAAACCAAGTATCCAATAATTAAAAAGTGTTAAGCATCCCTGGAATAAACTGGAAATAAGGTGCAGTTAATTCAGGTCTTCTTAGGCAACCCTTTACATGGTGAAGCATGCAAATAGGTGCTATTCCTGCAGAAGTGAACATCAGCTTCCTGAGGCAGATAAAACAAAACATGGCAGAACAGTCCCTTTTAGGCCCAAAACTATTGTAGCTGAGAGCTTTGGATGACAATAGGTCTTCCCTCTAACTTGAGTCTAACAATGAGAAATTTGCTCCAAGTGAGATATCTCTAGAAAGACTGGAACAAAATAGCAATTATTGTAGTCCCGTTATTTAGGAATGAATCATTTGTGTTATTTTTCTCCATTAAAAGATGAGGCTTCTTTAGGAAAATTATTTAAAAAAATAGAAAAGAGAAAAAAATAGAAAAGAGAACAAGAGCTACATAACATTGGGAAACATTTTGCCAACACAAAAGACAGAAAAAAAAAGCATTTCTGAGCCTATTTTGAACATGACTTTCTTACTATATAGAATCATCTCTCATCTTAGTAAGTGACTAATGCAATCTAGTTATGACTAATGAAAAGCAAGATAATTTCAAAGAGCTAAAATGCTATGTTATATCCAGTGCGAAACAAATATCTAATTTAGAATATGAAGAGGTATAAAACTTTTAATTACCAAAAATCAGTTTTTGTTTATTCCACACGGCAGAGCTCCTATATTTTTTATACTATTCCTCAATCAACCAGACCCATCATCCCTGGAGCCTTGTGTTCGCCTGGTTAAGGATTTGCAATAATATTAAATAGATCTGAGGTTGTTGCTGTCCTGGCATCACTAATCCTCATGTGAGTGTCTTCTATCAGGAGAATGTGGAGATCACATCCAATGATCAGGGAAACTGGACCATCCCAAGGTTTGTGGCTTTTACGAACTCAGAACAAACTGGTTGAAAGATCAGTAATGGTGTGGTGAATCAAACTGCTGTGAAACCCATCAAAACCATTTCATCACTAAGGATTTATATGGATACTTTTAGGTTTACATAGTGGTGGTGATGGTAGCAGTGGTGGTAGTGATGATGATGATGATGGATGGATGGAGGTGGTGATGGTGAAGATGGATGGTGGTGGTAATGGTGGTGATGGCGGTAATGTAATGATGATGGTGATGATGATGGTGTTGGTGATGGTGATGATGATGGTGGTGATGATGATGGTGGTGGTGGTAATGGTGGTGATGGTGATGATGGTGGTGGTGGTGATGGTGATGATGATGGTGGTGATGATGATGGTGGTGGTGGTAATGGTGGTGATGGTGATGATGATGGTGGTGGTGATGATGATGATGGTGATGGTGATGATGATGGTGGTTGTGGTGATGATGGTGGTGGTGATAATGGTGATGATGGATGGATGGAGGTGGTAATGATGGTGATGGTGATGGTGGTGATGGTGGTGGTGATGGTGGTGATGGTGATGGTGGTGGTGATGGTGGTGATGATGGCTGGATGGAGGTGGCAATGATGGTGGTGATGGTGATGATGGTGGTGGTGATGGCGGCGGTGGTGGTGGGAGCAGTGGTATATGTGAATGACACAAGAAAGTAGTCCCGTGTGGAGTACAAGGGGGAGAACAAAGGCTTCCATCTTGAGAAGTTCTCTTCCACATTTCTGGAAAAGGTGAAGGAAATTGCAGGAAGATTATTTACAATGTTAGCTTACTTTAATAGCTCTTTGCTGAAACCAGGCATAACCTCTGCTCACGGCTTGGACAAAAAGATTGGTGATAAAAGAGTTTTATTGATCTTGGATCTTGGAAAGGGCATTTTGATGTGTCTATCTTCCCTTCAGATGATAGAAACTATTATATCAAATCTTCATCTGGAGAAATCCACTTGGGTGAAGAAGATTTTGACAACTCAATAGTAATCATCTCATTGCCACGCTCAAGTGTTAGGAAGACAAGCGGGCTATCTGTTACCTCCACACTGTCACTGCAAACACCTATCATGGATATAATTGAGTCCCTTCTGAAGAGACAGATTCTGCATACCCATCCTCAATTTGCAGATTTGAGCGCTCTTTTTTCCACTGGCCTCTACTGACTAGGTCCTTCAAAATGTCAGCCTCGGTAGGCCTCAGATCCATGACATTATTCTGGCAGGCACTCTCTTTATATATCCAAGAATAAGAAATCTATGCAGGGCTTCTCAATGGCAAGATGAGGCTGCCACTTAGGTAAAGTTGTCTAGATCACCATTTTTTCTAGGACAGATCTGAAAATGTTTAGGATGTCTTTTTGCTTGAGGACCTGACCCTTGGAATGGAAGTCTCTGGTGAAATCATAACTGTCCTGATCTGATTACCCTCAAGCAGTGCAAATTTTCACTGCTTGTCAGACAACCTACTCTGTCCACTCACTTAGGTTTATGAAAGAAAGGAGCAATGATCACTGACAACCTGCTTGATAGTTCATAGCACTCCTCACATCGATGGATACTATGAAGTTGAGGGCAATGGCAAGCCCAGCGTGTCGGCAGAGTCAAGCACAGGCAAAGAGAATAAGCTCATGGAAGATGAAAGATGTTGTTTGAGAAAGGAAGATATTGAGTTCATGGTGGAGGAGGCTAAGGGACACAGACTGAAGATGAAAACACAGACACAAGTGTCTTCCAACGATTCGCTTAAATCCTGTGCTTTCAATGAGAAGCCACAGGGGAAGATGAAAAGCTTCAATACAGATGCAATGAAATCATTAACCGGCAGGGCAAGAGTCAGTCTACTGAGGACAGGATTTTCCAAAAGGAAAAATCCGGAGAGCATCTTGCCAACCCAACATCACAAGTCTGTCTGGATGGGATCCCAAGGGGGATGCCTTAGGACTTCTGAGGGTCCAGGCTCCTTGTGATGGTTCTGGATCCATCATCAAGATGAGTAAATGCATATTCTACCCAGCTAGTCAAACTTATGAAGAATGTAATTTATTGCCAGTTCTGTACAGTGGCAGGATTTTAGCTATTGTATGAATTCCAGGGCTTCTGATATTTGGTTGTCCATTCGGGAAAATAAATGAAACCTTTTCTACTGTCAGGTCTGTAAAGAGAGGAAAATGCAATTCATGTTCTCAAGAATAAATATCTATTTAAAATCAACACCCAGAAAAAGAAGAAAATCAGTCCTTCTCCATGTCCTAAATATGCATTAAAAAATTTAGAGTCTATCAAATTTAAGTTGCTCCAAGTTATTAAGCTAAAGTAGACTTGCAGCTCTAGGAGTTAAGGCAAAAGTGTGGTTACATAATTCTCATTGCTAGATACCATTTCACCAGAAGACTGACTTTTTTGGTGGGTTTTAAATTCAGAGAAAAAATTATCTTGTGGATCCTCCTGAAAGGAACATTAAGCAAGTTAATAAACTAATGTCTTTGCAAACTTTTACAGAAAATTTAGAAATGTTTTTCATGGAGATGATTCTTAAAGGAACCTGAGAGAAAATCTGAGGAAATTCGGACCCAAAGAGGATCAGGTTACTTTAATTCGAGTCAACAAATATTCCTTGAGAAGCTGCTAGATGCTGGGCACTGTGCCAGATACCAAGACACAGTACTGAGTAATATATATGCTTCATTTATGTAAAAACTTCAAATTTGTATTATGATGTCTCAGAATTTATATAAAAGGAGCAAAGCAAATCAGTGGCAACAAAATCTATTCATTGAGAGAAAATAAGTTAGAGTAAAAAATTCTGTAGAACGTTAATGTCCCTGTTCTTACTGATTTAAACTTTTGTTGATTTTAATTCTCTTCTTTATTTTTATGAAATGGAAGGTTTTTTGGGGGGGTGGAATTCATCATGATTTCCATTGTGATTCCATATTATTTTAAATAATTTTTTATCAAAATAATATGTATACATAAATGTGTAGGTAGTTTAAGAGGTACTGTGAGGCTTATGATGAAAACAAAGCCCACTGTCCCTCTCTTCTTCACCCCCGTGTTCACTTCGGAGAGGTGATCAATTTCAGCAATTTTCGGTGTCTTATTTTTTCCTGATCCTCCATATTTCTAAATAACAAGGATATACTGCTCTTGCTTTTGATTAATATCTAATGACTTTCCTCCATGAAAAAGGAGGGCTCCTTGGCTTTCTTACACCAGCCTCCTCTCTACATCCCTCACCATATCCTTTCAACATGTAGTACTACAATTTCTCAGGTTGGCATTCTGCATTTATATTATCTTGACTATATTTTGGTAATATTTACATGATTCACAGTTGAAACATATACATCCTATGATATCATTTCATTTCTCATGCAACTTTTTCTCCCTGGAATTAATAACTGTCTTGTTTTTTCTAGTTTCCTTGCCCCTGTCAATAGTTTGTCTTCAAACTCTGTCAGAACTCTGTATGGAGAAACATACTGATGATCTCTCAGGTCCATGTTTTTATTGGTGGGTGCTCTCCACACCAGTCCTCATGCTTTTTATCTGCATTGCTTATTTTCCCCCTTGATGCACTGTTGCCATTCTGGGGCTTCTTTCTACCATCATCTTGGGAATATTTTCTTTTCTCTCCTATGATGGACTCCTGCTTTCTAGACCCTTCTCTTATTTTGTGGTTTGCTTCTTTGTTTTGGTAGAACACATCCTGCAGTGGTTTTCTAACAAAGAATCCTGGGAAATAGAACATGTTTGAAAAACTTGCACACCTGAAAAGGTCTTTATTCTCTCACCAAACCTGACTGGCTTGGTATGAAATAGGTTCCGCTTAAAGGTTTGAAGGCATCACTCCACTTTCTTCTCAATCCTAGAGCTGCTCTTTTGAAACTGAATGCTGTTTCAGTTCCTGACTCCTTGTTCGTGGCCTGTATTTTCTCTCTGAAGATTTTAGAATCTTCTCTCTATTCCTGGGCTCTAAATTTCCCAGTGGTGGGCTTCGGCATGGATCTATTTTTATTCATTTGTGCTGAGAACTTGCAAAAAAAAAAAAAAAAGCCTTCAATCTGGAAACTCAGATCTGTTAGTCCTTGGAAAACTTATATCGGTTTTTAAAAAAATAATAATTTCCTTTCTTTCACTTTCTGTCTTTTTTTTTTTATCCATACGACAACAACTGGACTTCTTAGGCTGTTGTACCTCTTAGACTGAATCTCTAATTTTCTTGTTTATTTTCTCTTATCTCCTCTGTCTTTCTTGCCATCTACTCTCCAGGAGATTTTTTCCACTTTACTGCAACTGGTGAATTGACTACCTGGTGAAAAAGAAAGAGGATCTATGGTGGCTTCGATCATCGGGAGGAATGGGGCTGCCGTCTCCTGACATGGAGGCAACTCCAGCAGGAGCGGTTTGGAGGGCGAGTCCTCACCTCAGTTTAGGACATGTCAAGTTGGCTGTGCCGGCAGACACGCACGTGGTCATACAGAGAGGACTGTCAGGTAGGTGAGCCTAAGTTTTCAGGGAAACTTAATGTAACTATAAAAATGGGTGTATTTAGAAAAATGGCATTGTAGAACACACGGTTTTACAACCTCCTTTTTTTCTAACGTAACAATATATTGTGTATTATGAATTTATTTCTCCTCTTTATTGGTTCTTTGGATTAGGTTGGGAATTTTTTGTTGTCACCTGGGGAAATCTTGTATGTTTGTGTGACTGATGGTTCTTCCTCTCCCCACCTCTAGCCAGGGACTGTTTAATGCCATCTCTCTGTGTGTTTGGGAGCTTGGGTGATACTAAGATGGGACAAAAAAAAAAAAAAAAAGAAAGAAAGAAAGAAAAGAAAAGCACAGGGTACTGGGCTCTAGACAGGTTTTGCTTACCAGGCCAAGGAGCATATGACAGGAACTTGGTAGGTGTTCCAGCAGATGGTGATCATCCCCAGGGTGCCTAAGGGGGCTCCAATGCACCTGCTATTGGTGGGACAGATTAGCTGGCCTCTGGTTAGCATTGTAAGGTACCTAACTGCCAGAGAAAGCCCATGTGTGTTGTGTGTGTGTGTCCATGTGTGTGCATGTGTGCATATGCCAGAAGGTGTCTCCACTCCCAGGCCCACCTCCACATCTGAGATTGTATCACTTCTGATTCAGGCCAGGAGCACTCCTTGCTAGAGACCAGTGAAAGCCTGAGGGCAGTCTGACTCTTCAAGCCTCATCCACACTCAAGGGATGCCTTTCTGGGTTCCCAGTGGTTTGGCCTCGCCTGTCCTTTGCCCTTCTTTACCTCTCCTTTCATTTCCCACCACCCTCCTTTTGGCTCCAGAGAACCATCATGGGCTAAGGAGAGAGAGGATTCCAGTCTATAGAAGAGAATAAAAGGAAAAAATATATATATTCTTGGTTATGGGGGGACACATTGCACTGGGGTCTCTGTCTTTGGAACAAGGCAGAGGTCCACTTGCTAAGCAAACGAAGAGCCTGAAAGAGTGGAGAGCAGAGGATCTTGGCCTTCCAAACTGAGTTTTGATCAGGGCAGGGCTGAGCTGGAGTGGGGAGGGGGCAGGGCGGCTGTGCCAAATCTTCCAAATGGGTCACCATGTGCAGTGATCTCTGCAAGGTGGCTCAGCTGAGAGTGAGCAGGCTGGAAAGACAGAAAGTTGTTTTCAGAAAGTGAACCAGAGAAGAACAGATGCCCGTGTTTTGCTGTTGCCATCACTATGCCTTCTCTGCATAACATATTCCCGAAAGATGTTTAAAATGCTTTAGGAATCATGTTTCATCAACATCTCTTGACGGTAGGTGGGTGGTAAGGAGGCGGCGAGGCAGCTTGTTCCGTGAAGATGCTTTATTTCAAGTGGAGAGTGAAATCTGGACCACAGGGGGAGGGGGTTTTGTAGACCAGGAGTTGTTCAAGTGGGATCACCGTGAAGGAAAAACACCAAAATGAGGGTCACCGTGATTCATTCATTCACTTGGGAAGCATCCACTGGGGTGTCCCCCATGCCGACCTCTGTCTCAGGGGCTGTGAGAACAACACTGAGGAAGGTGGCAATTTGAGATTAAAAGAAAATGTTGTGAAGGAAAAGAAACAGGTTATATTAGCAACGTTGATACGGAAAAGAATCAAGGCAAAAGATATCATGAACATACACAGTAACTGTGACATAGGAAAGGTACAGATCTGAAAAATAATATTTGATTACCAAATGGGGAAGTAGGAGATTTTTTCAAAATTTAATTTAGCTTTTTGAATAGACAACAAACTTGTGGTTTAAATATACAAACGTTATAAAAAATTATGGTCTGAAAAGTCTTGCTGCCCACCCTGCAGATACACCCATTTCTCCCTCACTTTGTGGGTACTTTGATTAATTTCCTGCTTATCTTTCTAGTGTTTCTTTATGAACATTTAAGGATATGTGCATATATAGTATTACTTTCCCCCTTTCTTAGGTAAATGATGGCAGACTTTATACAGCAGGCATATTACTTTTCTAAGCTGTGTAACAAATTACTGCTAACTTAGTAGCTTAACATAACACATGTTTATTATCTCCGTGTCTGTGGGTCAGGAACACAGGGTCTCCAAGGTGGCAACCAACCGTGTTGGCCGGGCTGTACTCTCATCACAGGCTCCACTAGAGAAAGATTTGCTTCCAACCGCCCTCAAATTGTTGGCTGACTTCTTCTAGCAGCTATGAATCATGGCACTTTGCTTCTCCTAAGCCAGTAGAAGAATCTCTATTCACATAAAGGGCCTCTCATAAGGGTTTTCAGTTGATTAGGTTAAGATCTCCCAGGATAAGCTCTCCCTTGATTAACTCAGAACCAATAGATTTGGATCTTAATTACACTTGCAAAACTCCTTCACCTTTTGCCATATTCTACTGGCTAAGAAGCAAGTCAGACTCTGTGCACAAGGGGACTAGATTATATAAGGGAGGACTAGATTATATAAGGGCTCACGGGAGATCACCTTAGAACATATCTGCTCTCCTAGAAGGTGGCAAGCTACGGTTCCCAAACCAAATCCAGCCCACTACATGTATTTTTGTAAATAAAGTTTTATTGAAACACAGCTACACCCATTAGTTTACATACTGTCCGTGACGGCTTTCTTGCTAACATGGCTGAGTTGAGTGATTATGACCAAGAGTATCTGTGGTCTACAAGCCTCAAATATTTATTGGCTGGCCCTTTACAGAAAAAAGCTATGCACTCTTCTGTACCATACTTTCACTCCTTACCATTAAAAGCTGGTGTTTTCTTCTGAGTCAGTGCACACTGATCTTCACCATGTTTTATAGATTTGTCGTCTCAGTGTTTCACTCATATGGTCATGCCACAGTTTACGTGACCCGTCCATGACTGGAGCATACAGCAGCTTCCGGTCTTCTGCTAGACCCGAACTTGGAAGTCAGAAACTTAGAAATTCTGACTTAATGAGGTCAAATACATTTGTTTCTCTTTTTATAATGCTTTCATTAAAGCTCTTTTTGCTATTAAAATATGTTTTTCTGACTAAAAATGTAATATGAAATCATACAAAATTCAAAACTTTAGAATAAAAAGTGTGGGGCATTTATGGGAAGATAGTGGTGAAGAAACTTAACCCCAATACCTTTTTCTCAGTCTCCCAATTCAACTATCAGCTGCCTTTCCTGGGCCTAGCAGAGGCCGAGGCCACAAGGTGTAAGGCAGTCCTAAGGGCTGTGGCAGGCTGGAGTCTTGATTTCTCTGGGCAGAGGCCTGGGTTGAGGCTTGGGCTCAACAGTGCCAGCTCATAGAGACACTTAAGCCCATTTGGAAGGGTGGAACCAGCCAGTGTGCCCCACCCGGGAGGACCCCTGGTTTCTCTCCCTGGCCCTGAGGAGCCTCAGGGAAGCTGATCAGGTGAGCCTAGTGGCTCACCTCTGAGACTGACTCAGGAGCTGGGAGCTAGTGCCCAGCTACAGGCAGGGGCCTGAGCACCATAAACTGCACTGTAGGCTCACAGGAGCAGAATCTACTGTGTCCCCCATCATCAGGGGCTACCACCACTAGGGTGCCCCAGCAGCAAGGCAGGACTTAAGGGTAAAGAGAGCTGCAAATAAACAAGGAAGAAAAACAAGGAATGCATGGATCCTAACAGGCTGGGAGAGGAAGAAGAAAGCCATCAACCAGCCAGAAAAAGTCCTGCTACAGAAGACAGATGGCAGCTTGACTAAAAACCAGGAAGAACACTTAAGAGATTCAATTATAGCATGGACCAGAACTGAAGAATGATTTTTGAATTAAAAAAAAATTAAGTACCCATCTTCAAAGTGATGATGTCCTCCATTTAGACACAAATGGGTGGTCTGGAAGGTGAGGTAGAAGGCATATCTCAAAACCCAGAGAAACATGTAGGGATAAAAATCATAAGGGAAAATAAAATAAGAAACCTGTATGCTTGACCCGTGACAGTTGGTATACAAATGAGAGAGTAACCTTGGAGGAGAGGCATTATCTGTACAGATGCTGGAAAAAAACTCCCCACGTTGTAGAGAGCTTGGGTCCATACATGGAAACGGTCAGCTGAGTCCCAGGAAGGACTCATGGAAAGACATGATCACAGACCTAGGTTGGTAAAATCGCTGCCCTCCAGGGGTGAGCAGAAAATTCCAGAAGCTTCCCACGGGGACTTGAGAGAAAATGGGGCTGCTGTCAGATTTTTCACTCAAACCACTGGCAGAACAATATCTATGAAGGACTGAGAAGTGGGTGCCAAGCAAAGCCTGCTGGATTAGCAGAGTTGTTTGTCAGCTTGAAAATCCTGTCTAGGATTGGATGAGGCTGGGTGGGTGAGGAAACCCTCCCAGCCTCAGAAGCGAGAGCAAATGGGGCTTTCGCCCCCCCGGCTGATGTGTGTCTCGGTGATGGAGTTTGGAGCAATGATATATTTGGGGTGTACTTACACTAAAAAATTATTATTCTTTGTTCATCTAAAATTCCAATTTACCTGGGCATCCTGTATTTCTTTTAGTTAATAATTAATTGTTTTTTCTGGATCTGGCAACTCTATTCCTTGATACCGTAAGGGTTCAACAGCATCGCCACAGTTAGGAAGAGAGATAGGGAAGTGTTACCAGGAGATTTCTGCATATGACTAACTGGCTAGCACCGTGCCCCATGGCCACACCTAGCCGCAAAAGAAGCTGGGACATCAGTTATAGCACTTACGGCATCTATAAAAAAAGACAGCTAAGGGAGAAGAGGCTGGAAATGGGGTCCAAGCAGCTAACACACCTACACTGCTCTCCAGGGCACTGCATATAGAGTCCCAGGTTGCAGTAAACACTGGGGGGGGGGGGCGATCATTTTTATTGCAGTGTATGTGAAAGCCTCCCTGGCAGGGGTGTTTTATTCAGTTTACTATTCCTGAGTATCAAACTTGCATTTAGTAGCTTAGAAGAACAACATGAATTATTGCTCAGGAGTCTGTGGGTCAGCTAGGTGGTCCTGGGTCTGCCTGGGCTCCCCCAGGCATCTGAGGTTGGCTGCAGTTCAGCCAAGGGGTTCTGGGGTGCTTTGTTCCTCCTGCTTGTGGCCTTTCCCCAGGGTTCCAATGGCGACCTCAGAGGAGTGCAAGACCTCTCGAGGCCCAGAACTGGCCCTGTGTTGCTTGCTTCTGCCACTTCCTGCGGCCAACGCAGAACACAAGGCCAGCCCAGACTCTAGACGTGGCAAAATAGACTCCAGATTCTGAAGAGAACCATTGTAAAGAGAATTTCAACGGCAAGGGCAAGCATCTTTTTTTTTTTTTTTTTTTCCGCTTCTCGTTCATCAAAGATCTACTGACCTCTGGTCACCACATGTCAGTTACTGGTCTGGGATCTGTGAATAACACAAGGCTGGATGGAAAGAAAACACTGCCTGCCCCCAGGATGAGACTAGAGATGGTGCTCTAGAGTCTTCTGAGCAGGTTCATGATGCTCCCCATCTAGGTAAAATTGACCCCTCGCTTTTTTGCACATAGAAAAGTGCACCTATATCATGAGAGGGCGACCTGATACATTTCCACGAAGTGGCTCACACCAGGGCAGTTGGCACACAGATGGAGCTATAGGCAATGCCACCACCCTGGGACCCTAGGGTCCCCTTCTAGGCATTCCCCTCCCAGCAGCCCTTGTTATTCTCACTCTGCCACCACAGATTGGCTTTCCCTGTTTTTGGATTTTATGCAAATGGTTGTGTCTGATTGATTTCATTTCCTAGTTTCTGAGACTCATACATATAGTCGCATATTGCTCTAGTTCATTTGTATTACCATACTAGAACGTCATTCTGTGAACATGCCACACTTCCTGTATTCATTCTATTATTGACAAATATTTGGGTTGCTTCAGGTGTGGACCTACCACCAATAATATTATTATGAACGTACCTGTACAAATCTTTTTTGGTCTATATTTGTACAAAATCAGTTGGTTATATATCTACAAGAAGAATGTGTCATAAAGTATGCATATATTCGATTATAGTAGATACCTTTAAAGAGATTTCCAAAGACTGCCCTCCCACCTGTGCCCTAGTATAGACTCCCGCACACCAGCAGTACTTGAGAGTTCCAGTGACTTCCCTTCTTGCCCACAATTGTATTTGTCCATCTTTAATTTTTGATAGGGTACAGTGCTATCGCTTAACTTCCATTTTTCTGGTGACTGAGGGTGTTGGGCACATTTTCCTATGCTTGTTGAGCACTTTATATCTTCTATGAAGTTAAATTCAGTCTTCTGCCCAGTTTTCTGTTGGGTTGTCTGCTTTTTCCTTTTTAAATTGTTTGGAAGTCTTCCTTAACTGTTCTTGACTTAAGTTCTCTGTCAGACACATGTATTGCAAATGTTTTCTCCATTCTGTGGCTTGACTCTCCTCTCCTTCACTGTTGTCTTGGTTGACCAGAAGTTCTTAATTTTCATGTAATCTAATTTGTATTATTTTTCCTTGTATGTTGAATACTAATTGTATTAGTAAGCTTGCTGTTCAAGGACATGAAGATACTCATACATTCTCTTAAATTGTCTTCTAGAAACTTTTTAAACCTTTCACATTTATATCTATGATCCAACTGGACTTGATTTTTGTCCAAGATGTAAATAGAAAGCAAGATCCATTTTTTAAAATATAGATACTTAACTGATCATTTATTGAAAAGATAATTCTTTCTCCATCGCTTTGAAATGTAACCCTTCTCACAAATAAAAAGGCTTAGTGTGGGCTGTTTTTGAATTCCTTATTCTATTCTATTCATCTATTAGTCTTTGTGTCTTATTTTCCATAACATTATAATAAGCCTTAATATCTGGTAATTTAATGTCAACTTTTTTTTTTTTTTTTTTTTAAGTAGGCTCCATGTGGAGCCCAACGCAGGGCTTGAACTCCTGACAGTGAGATCAAGACCTGGGCTGAGATCAAGCCTTGGACCCTTAACCGAATGAACCACCCCAGGCACCCCATCGATTTTGTTCTTTTAGATTGTCTTCGCTGTTCTCAGGTGCCTTTGCACGGCATAAAAATTATAGAAATAGTTTTTTCAGTTTTCATAGAAAACAACTTTCTGGGATTTTTAATCAGAATTATACTGAATGGATAGATACATTTGAAAAGAATGAACATCTCTCAATGTTGAGTCTTGCAATCTATGATGGTGGTGTATTTTTCATTTACTTATATCTTTACTTTTTCTCTAACATGTTCTGTGATTTCCTATGTAGAGGGCTTGTGGTCTTTTGATTTATTCCTTAGGTATGTGATGTTTTTGATGCTGTCACAAATGGAATTGTTATTCCGTGTAATATTTTACATCTTTTGTAATGGTCCCATAATTCTTGGATATTCTGTTCCACCTTTTTCATTCCTTTTTCTCTCTTCATTTTAGTTCTGGAAGTTTCCATTGACGTATCGTCTGGCTCACCGATTCCTTCCTTGGTCGTGTCTAGTCTAGTGATGAGCCCATCAAAAGCATTCTTCATTGTGTTTTTGATGTCTAGCATTTCCTTTTGGATTTTATTATTAGAGTTGCCATCTCTCTGCTCACATACCTATCTGCCCCTGCGTGTTGTTCTCTGTTTCCGTGAAAACTCTCAGCATCTTAATCATAGTTATTTTAAATTCCTGATCTGATAATTCCAAAATCTCTGTCCTATCAAGAGTTTGGTTCTGACGCATGCTTTGTCTCTTCCAACAGTATGTTTTGCTTTTTAGCACACCTTGTAATTTTTTTTGTTGGAAGCCTAACATTACATGTCAGGGAAAAGAAATATGGGCCTTCAGTGTGAGGTTTCTGTTTATCTGGCGAGGGGGCAGGCCATGTTGACGGTTTGCTGTAGCTATGATGTCAGAGGCTAGAATTTCTTCTGGTGTCCCCATTTGTGTCTCCCTCTTGTCTTTGGGCTTTTCTAGAGACTCCTCAAATGGCATCTAAGTTTGGCAGCACCTTTAGTTTTAACTAACCCTCCCCCATTCTTACCCAGGAACCCTATCGATGTGCAGGTGCAGTGGGGGGAGGAAGAGTGTTCTGTGGTGCTGAGATGAAGTGTCAGTTCTTTAGCAAGTCTGAGTGGGGTATCTACCCTCCCCCAGGCCGGTGAGGCCCTGGTAAAACCCAGGTGAGGCTCTGGTGCAACAGTGTTCCTTGAGGGCGGCAGTTAAGGAGAACGGAATGCTCTGGGCATTATTTCAAAATGGAGACTTTTTCC
Organism: Eumetopias jubatus; assembly: GCF_037043125.1. Classification (NCBI taxonomy): domain Eukaryota; kingdom Metazoa; phylum Chordata; class Mammalia; order Carnivora; family Otariidae; genus Eumetopias; species Eumetopias jubatus. The sequence goes on from NW_028274809.1 coordinate 6,519,191, forward strand.
CTCTTTTTGCTGGAAGCAGGAGGGTATCTTCGTAGGGAGAGCCTGGTACCGCTTCTGGCGGTAAGACTTGGAGGAGGAAGGGGACCCTCTAAAAGTGCCCCACCCCCAGCCCCGGAGTTTTGAACTCTCAAACTCGTCCACCCTGAGTCCTGCCAGTAAGTCATCCATGACAGTTTAAGCCGATCCTATCAGTGATGGCTTTGCCAGCCGCCCCATGTCTGCCCGCTGGGTCTCTGCTTTTCAGGGCAGCAGGTGGCCCTGTGACCTCGATTCTCTGCTGGATGTAAGAACTGTTGAATTCCAGTTTCTTCAGCATTTTTCTTGTTGTGAGGATGAGAGCAAAGACTTCCAAGCTCTTTATAATTTGCACCGGGAGCTGGAGGCTCTCTAGGCAAAAGTATGGGTGTGTGCGGTGTGCACATTTCATCGATGTTTGAGTGGTTGGCCGAGCTTGAATTGCCAAAATAAGCTTGGCTCTGTCATGGTGTGTTGTCCTATTTTTATATGATAGAATTCAATCTGCTAATATCTCATTTAGGATTTTTGGTCTATGTGCCTAGGGGAAATGGGCTGGTAATTTTTCTTTCTTGTAATGTCCTTGTCAGATTTCCATATCGAACATATGGATAATTTATGCTTTCTCCAGTTTTCTTGATGAGCATTTTGAGGGTTTATGATGTTTTAGTTTTTCAAATAAAAAATGTTTTTTTTATGTTGACATGTCCATCGAATATTTGTGTTTTAAATCATTATTTCTGACTTTAACCGTTCCCCTTCTACTTATTTTGAGCTTAATTTGTTGTTCTTACTTCTTGAAATAGATATTTGGAACACTTATTTTTTTAGTCTATACATCTGGTGCTTCAGATGTCCCTGTAAGTATACCACAATGTAGATCCCATAAATTTTGACACCATATTTTTATTATAAATTAGTTCAAGCTATTTTCTAAATTTCATTGAGATTTTCTCTTGACATATAGGATATTTAGACGTGACTGGATTGATTTCCGAATATTGGGGATTTCCTAGTTCTTTTTTTTTTTTTAAAGAATTGATTTCTGACTTAATTCCACTGTGGTCAGAGAACATGCTCTGAAGAATTCCAAAACTGAAATTCATCAAAGTTTGCCTATAGCCTAGCATATGGTCGATTTTGGTAAGTGTTTTAGATGGATGATTCTCAAAATATTTGGTCTCCAGATCCTTTTACATTCTTAAAAATTACCGAAGTCCCCAAAGAGCTTTTGTGAATATGGGTTTTATATATATATTAATATTTACCATATTAAAACCTGTGAAACTTTTACATTTATTCATAATTTATTTAAAATGCATTTTTGTAAAAAATTTCTGTCTTCAAAACCAAAAATATTTAGTGACGAAACTGACATTGTTTTACATTTTTCTTCAAACCTCTTTGATGTCTGCCTTAATGCAAAACAGCTAGACTCTTCTATCTGCTTCTGCATTCAGTCTGGGTCAATACGTTGTTGTGATTGAAGTGTGTGGAGAAAATTGATCTCCACACAAATATGCAATTGGAAAAGAGAGATGTGTTTTACTTGGCCTTTTCAGACCATTGTGGTTATTGAATTCTTCACCAAAGCTCAACAAATAGTCATCCTGGGTATCTGGGCAAGTTTTCATGCCTCCAAACAGAGATTCATTCACATTGATGCTGTCCTTCTCAGGGGATGGATTGGGGGGCTACAAGTTACTCCTTCATCCTCCTTTTGGTCTTTGTCACCGCCGCCCACCCGACCCCCCCACCTCCCTGTCCCCTTTCCCACACCAGTTGCATTTCTCAGGGCGCTGCTCACGTACGCCTTCGTTTATTTGCCCGCACTTCTCACTTGGCACTTGGGTAGGACACAAAGTCTTCAGGGCAGAGAGGGAGTCCTGTTTGTCTTTATATTCTTATGACCCTGAACAGAATTTTAGCACATAGTAAACCTTCAACCAATGTTTCATGAGTGAAGAAATATTTGAGTAAACACAGTCGCGCATACAAATTGGCAGTGTGAGACTTGTTTTGGGAACGGGTCTATTTTGCTTCAGGGTGAGGAAGGACGTGAACTAAAGTTCATTCAGCACTTATTTCGTTATCAGGACATCTTCAAGATACTCTCGCCTACAGGGATTTAATCTGATAAACAGAGAGGCTGGAAGCCGTGTAGGGCTGGGGAAGAAGGTGGCCAGGAGGGCTTGTAGTGATGGAACAGCGTCATTGGATAAAGCTCAGCAACAGAGGGGCGCCCAGGTGGCTCAGCTGGTTAAGCATCTGACTCTTGATCTCAGCTCAGATCTTGAGCTCAGGGTCCTGAGTTCAGGCCCCACACTAGGTGTGGAGCCTACTTAAAAAAACAAACAACTCAGGGCACCTGGGGGGCTCAATTGGTTAAGCATCAACCTTTGGCTCAGGTCATGATCTCCCTCTCAGTCTGCTTCTCCCTCTGCTCCTCACCCGCGCATGCTCTCTCTCCCTCACTTTCCCTCTCTCAAATAAGTAAAATCTTAAAAAAAAAAAAAAAAATCCACAACTCAGCAATAGAATCCCATCATAGCTTTTTAACCTATAGCCCACTCTGCTCTTCTAGAAAACAGTGATTGTTTTTTCCAGCTGCAAACTGTGAGCACATGATAAAGAAAAAGAGGATTGACATGTGTCTACTCACCATAATAAAGCATTTAGACCTGTTATTTGAATCTCATTAGAACTACTGTATTCATCTCCTAGGGCTGCCAGAACAAAGTGCCACAAACCAGGCTGCTTAAACAACTATGTTATTGTCTCAGAGATCTGGAAGCCAGAAGTCCAAGATCAAGGTCAGCCACCCTGGTTCCTCTAAAGACTGTGAGGGACAGCCTGTTTCTCTTACCTCTTTGGTGGTTTGCTGGAAATCCTTGATATGATCCCAATTTCTGGTTCCTCTTCATATGGTGTGGTCCCTGTGTGCTATCTTCAATGTTCCCCTTCTTATAAGGATACCAGTCCTATTGGATTAGGAGTCCACCCAACTCCAGTGTGACCTCCTTTTACCTTAACTAATTACACCTGCCATAACCCTTGTTCCAAATAAATTCACATTCTGAGGGTACTGGGGGTTAGAACTTCAACATTTGAGTTTTGTGGGAGGGGATCACAATTCAATCATTAACACCTACTGGTAATCCATCCCCCATCCTCACCTGCGTGTGTGTGTGTGTGTGTGTGTGTGTGTGTGTGTAAATTTCATTCATTTCCCTATCATGCACATCTGGGGACACTGGAAATCTGGAAAGAACATTCCCCAACAGGTTCTGCCCTCGGATGCTTGCATTTTATCAGGGGAAGGTAGACAATAAACCGCTAAGCAGATGAAAGATGATTTCATCTAGAAATGTATGTGTCATGAAGAGAATAGGATAAGCTAATTGGTTTGAGTCTGAAGGGGGTGGTATTGTACTAATTTAGAGGGGTTGATCTGGGGGGCCCTCCAGGGTCACAAGGAGATGAGGAAGTGAGGGTCCAAGGGAACAGTGCTCCAGCAGAGGGCACTGCCCAGTCAAAGGCCCTGTGGCAGTATGAGGAGCAGCAGGAGGGGGAGGATGTGGTCAGATTCTCTAGGGTCCGAGGGGCCATGGCAGACTTTTGCAGTTTATTCTTATTGGAGTGGGCAGCCCTTGGAGGGTTTAAAACAGGGCATGCCGTGGTTTGCAATCAAGAATATTTTCTGAAGTGTCTTTGAGTGTCTTCTTACATAACCGAGACAGAAGCCAGCACACGGGAAGGTTGGAGGGCTTCTTTTAGGTCACAAGCTTTTAGGGGCAGACTTTGATTAAAATAGACATCTCTAAATCCTCCCGCTGTCAACCAGAAGGCAGAGGTCTGCCTTCCTCCCCTCCTGGGGTTCTGGGTGGGAACTTGGTAATATATGCAAGGTCCTGTGTGCTTTCTATACACAGAGAAGTAAGGCTGTATTATCTAAATTCATTTCCCATCAAAAGCTTTCTGACTGGAAGACAATGAATTTCCAACACAGACTTTCCTTCCTCACCCTCACCCTGAATTGGCTCCCCACAGGCAAATGGGTCACACGTAGAAAATGGGCTAGCATCAACTAGGGAAGCTCTTCAGATTCATCAGACGGCTGGTGCATTAAGAGTCTGCGGTGGCTTGCATCTGCAATCTGAAATCTTTGTGACACATGACATTGAAAACACATACCTTTTGCCCTGAATCACCTTTCAGCCTGCTCAACCCGAGTCATGAGGTGACGTGAAGACTTGCTAGCTTATGGCTTATGAGCGCAAAGATTCAAAACTATGTGAGTTGGTTGTTGCTTTGTGTCTTCCTAAAGACATGGACACCCATCTTTGATATAATTCTCATGAAGGCATAGCTTGGGGACACCAAAGTGGGGACTCTTGACTAGTGTAAAGAGAAAGCATTCACAACCCAGAACCAAACACACTGAGACCCAGACAACATGCTTGTGTAGGAGGGAGAGTCCATTCCTGCCATCCCTTCTATAACCCTACTGTTTGCTAGGTACACCTGCCTCACGCCCTGAAGAAGAGGTCCAAAGTTCTTGATGGCCCTTGATCACAGAGAAGCCACCCCCAACTGAAAGAGAATAGGAGCCACATAGGTAATTTTAAATGTTCTAATAGCCACATTAAAAAAGTAAAAAAAAAAAAAAAAAGGCAAAATTGATTTCAGTAATTATTTTATTTGACCTAATAGAAACATAAGATGATCATTTTAACATGTGATCAATAGAAATCATTATTAATGAGATAGTTTACATTCCTTTTCAACCATGTCTCTGGAATAAAGTGTGTATTTTACATCCATGGCACGCCCCAAGCACATTTCAAAGGTCAAGAACCATACGTGGCTGGTGGTTTCTGGACGGCCCTCGAGGGAGGGAACGGTCTTGGCTTCTGTTGCCCTTTGTGTCTGAGCTCCTAAAAGAAAGGCTGAATAGGAACTTACCAGCATGATGTTGCTCTGTTCTCAGAAGATCACCCTCATCCTCGGGAGGCCCTCTCTTCCTACCATTCCAGTCATGGGGTTCTGGTGAAGACTTCCCAGTTAGAGTACCCACACACCTGGTCTTGGGGATTGGTCCAGAGATGGGCGTATGACCTCAGCTGCCCAGGTAGAGTCCTTCCCTGTGGTTTTAAAAAAAACTGCAACTGGAGAGAAGCCTTTGTCTTGACTCATCAGGAGGTGGGAAGGCTGTAAGACTTCCATAGGATAGAGTGCTCAGAGATGTATGATTGATCTCTGTGGCCAGCCAACCAGAGGGAATGAGGCAGGCTCAGAGAAGAAACGGGTGTGTGTGTGAGAGAGAGAGAGACAGAGAGAGGGAGACAGAGAGAGGGAGAGACAGAGAGACTAGAGAGAGATAGATATAGAGAGATGGAGAGAGAGAGGGAGAGATACAGAGAGAGATGAAAGAGAAAGACAGAAAAAGAGATGGAGAGAGGGAGAGACACAGAGAGAGAAAGATATGTAAGAGAGAGAGACAAACAGACAGAGAGACAGAGAGAGAGAGAATCACCTGAATGTAGTGTAGCAATTACTGGCCTCACTCTGTCCTTTGTGTGGGTTTATGAGTTATTCATTTTCCTTTTCCACTTGAGTTATTTAGGGTTGGTTTTTGTCCCTTGCAAAATCTTGGCATATATATACTTATTTTTTTAAAGTTCTACAAGATTAGGCTGCTTGTGTGTCTATTTGTCAGGGTTCTGCATTTTGAGGAGCACAACACTCTCTCCAAAATCCCCAGCCTTCTGTCTGAAGCTGTGGGGCTCTGAGAAACAAACATAATTTTCACAGTAGATAAAACACAGAGTTGGTGCTGCCTGGTATTCAATTAATGTCTGTGTTAAGAGAAAACTTACCTACTTAAAAATGACAGATAGAGCCTGGAATTTGTCTGCTCCATACCCTGTTTTCAGTGAGATGGAAGGTTCCTTATTACAACCCAACCCTTTCCTGAGCCACGGCCGTCTTTTAGCCAAATGGTAAGTGGTTTTGTGAAGTGTTTATTTGCTTAACCAAGCCCTCTCTAAACCCAATGGTTTTGTGCTTGAGAGAATTTTGGCTTCTAACTTTTATTAAAAAAGAAATCAACATGTCACTTTAAGTATAATGGTTGGAGCAATAGAAGCAAATTACATTGTGCACCTCCTTCTTTTTGGATTCTTTTAACTCAATCTTTTTAAAAGAGCTTCAAGTCAGCCTCCTGTTGATGAGATATTTTTGCTATAGAATTCCTCTTACCAGGAGGCAGTAAATTTTAAGTCAATGCTATTTTATACCATCTAAGCAATGCTTAGCTTCATAAACCCCCATTTTCCTTGTGCTATTGTGTCTAAGGATCCAGAAAATCGTATATGGCCGTGTTCGGAAGATTCTTACCCAGTCTGCTTTCTGGAACTTTCAAATCCTATTTAGCCGTTCAATTCTTCTTGCCTTGGATCACTTGAGAGCCTGGTTTCACCCTGAAGCCTGCTGCTTACATCACTTTATGAACTCAAGTGTTATATAACCCAGTTTGCTTGGCAGGGAGTCGGGGGGGGGGGGTTCAGGCAGGATAAAACCAAGAGTTTCACCAACACAAAAAAATCAAAGCAATGTTTTTTTTTTTTAATGAGAGTCTTCGGTGACATTTTGAAATCCCTGTGCCAGACTCTCTTTCTTCTTTGGCCCAGGATGAGAGTGCTTTCGTGTTGATCACATCATGACCATGAACACTGAGACTCTGGGTTTCCTGCTCCCAGGCCCACAGTCACGGTATGGTGATGGGACATGGCCCTGTAGAGTCTCCCAGCATGGCGGCAGATGCCAATGCTCTCTTTGTAACTGCTGCTGACAGTCTGAGGTCACTGATTCTGATGCCACCTTCCAGGGCCCTGGATGCCCTGGAGGCGAGGAGGATGACTTAGGGGTGCCTTAGGGCTTTCTGCTTCGGAGCTGCCCTACCCAACCCTGTCGGCTCTCAGCACAGATGCCCCTTAACATGGGGACTTAGTCTGCACAGGGGACCACCCCATTTTCCCAGCCCTGTGACATCAAGTCAGTGATTTAGGAAAGCAGATGCTCTGGGAATCTCTCCCCCTAGGAAGAGCCCACTTGAGGAGGGTCTTGGGAAGACCTTGGTAAGAGTCTTTGTCTGCCTGTCCCCAGTTCCCTCGATGGCGTCTGTTCATATTCTAGAAATGATCCCCAAAGTGTCCTGTCATTGCTGCTACAAGGAGCTGCCTCTGCCCTGCGCAGAGCTCCATTTCCCATGGTGGGCACTGGGGGTTGGCACTCAAACTGGGATGCTCAGGAGAATTGGAATCATGGAATCCCATGGAAGCACCGCAGCTCGCTTCAGCGCAGAGGCTGCACCACGACTCCTTCCGCAGAGTTGGGCTCTGATCTCCTCTGCCTCTCCTCTCAGTGAGGGGAGTTTGTACCATTCACAGGAAGTCACGTTCATGTTCGGGCTTCTCAGATCACCAGCAACGTCTCCCTCATATTTGCGCCAAGTTATTTTTACTGTCACTTCTATCTTCTGCTCCAATTTTGCCCTCCAGAATCATAACAAACAAAAAGCACACTCCCCATCCCATCTTGGGGAAGACCATCTCATCCCTTTTTAGCTGTCTCTTTTTAGCCCAGATGTCCCAAATTCCTTCCATCAGTCCTTGTAGGCTGTGTTTCCACTCCCACTTGTTTCTGGGTAAATTATGGATAAGCCCAGGTTGCAAGTACATCAGGCTCTCGCGAATACCCTGTGGCACTTGAGTGCTAAGGCTGGTCTGTCCTGCTCGGAGTGGAGCAAGGTCATCTGTCACCTTCTGCACGGCTAACATGCAGACTGGGGTGGATTTGCATCATAGTAGCTTCCCGGAGCTTCCCCGCCAGGTCCACGGAGGAACCCGGGTGGCCTCTCAAGCCCTTGCCTTCAAGTGACCCTGTAGTTTCTGCACATCGGGTCTGAATTTGTTAGCCCTCTAATCCCCCACTCCACCCGGCACTTCCTTCCACCTCTGCTTCCTGTCCTTTGTGCAGGTTCAGGCATGGAGCTCAGCTCTTTGTTCTTGATCGATACAACCTTCTGTTGGGGTGCCTGGCTACCTGGGCACTGGGACTTCTGTTTGGAAAATGCCTGACCATTCTCACTGACCTGGGCTCCAGCCCTCCCTCTGGTTTTCTCTCTTTCTCGTCTGCTGTTATTGTCCCTCACTGCAAACTCCAAACCCTTCCTCCCTTTTAATTTGCATAACAGTTAGGCTTTTTCTGGCTTTGTCCCCCCCAGAACAGCCTCTGGGCCTCTCTTCGGAGACCTGAGACTCATCAGTGCCCTCTGCTGCTCAATGGGGTGTCCCTTTCAAATGAACGCAAACGGGGTATCCTTTTGGGGAGTTGCTCCACTCCCTTCCGTGCCAATGTCTTCAAGAAGACGTGGTAGATTTAGTTCCACCATGGTGTGCCTTATGTGCTTGATTCCCAGCCTCTAAGAGCCAGAAAAGCCTGCATTTACCAGGTTAGGTTTGGTTTCAGACAATAAGCTTTCCTTCCATTAGGATTGCTAATGCAATCAACATGGGAGGTCCTGGAGGCATTTCGTCTTCTCCAAGGAAGTCTCTGGAACATCCTAAGGAGCCTCATTGGTCCCCAGCACTGCTAAGGTGTCAGAGAGGGCCTTTTGGCTCTTGTTGCTTCATGGGAATGATCATTTTTCTGGGGCACATCCTTTGCCACTTTTACCCATGACCAGGAATGAAGTCCAAAGGGCTCAATATTTACACTCTTTGTCGAGGCTCCGAGAACACTATCTTGGGAGAATTAAATTCTCAATTGCTTAAGGACCACTGTCATATGAAATCATTCTTTTGGACTCTAGGGCTCAATCTTGGATTCTCCAGGTTCCTTTAAAACAATTTAGATGTGTGGTCCTCTCCTTCTTCACTCGTGAATCCAACCAGTATTTATTGAGCACCTGCTATGAAGCAGGAAGTTGGAAATATACCAGAACACAGCAGGGAATGAAGCAGGGAGTCTTTGGGATCACTGAGTTTATAGCATGGTGGGGAATACAGACACTAGAGCAAATTATTACAAGTGTAATGAGAGTTACAGCATGGAAATTTCAAACTACGGTAACAGTTATTCCATTTCAAGGAACATGATATACCCTCTCTCTGCAAGTAAATTTTCAAGTGTTCATCTAGGACTTCAACACACCTCATGATATTTGTTTCTGGGTATTTCACATTTATTGTTAGGATTGTGTATGGAATTTGCCTCGTGTTACATTTTCTGCCGGGTTATTATTATTGGTGTAAAACAAAGATATTGATTTTTATAGATTTATTTTGTAAACTGGACACTTTATTCAACTCTTTTATTGTGTTTTAAAATTTGGTAATAGCTTTTCCACCAAAAGCAATTTTCGCTGACCTCTGGTTGATGTTCTTTCCAGAATTGCCTTCCAATCATGTTAAGAGCAAAAAAAATGTGTATTAAAAAACACTTTGGAGATGATTCCGTCTATCTCCTTGGAGCAAACTCACTTCTTAGGGGGCGTTTGTTCTAGTTCATCAGAATCATGCCCTTCGCTTGATCCTTCGTCCTTTTCTCCATCTGGCCGTCTCCCTCCTTTGCACTGTCGCCAGGCAGCACTTGTCTGTTTGTCCATCCGGCCGTCTCCCTCCTTTGCACTGTCGCCAGGCAGCACTTGTCTGTTTGTCCATCCGGCCGTCTCCCTCCTTTGCACTGTCGCCAGGCAGCACTTGTCTGTTTGTCCATCCAGCCGTCTCCCTCCTTTGCACTGTCACCAGGCAGCACTTGTCTGTTTGTTCGTCCGGCCGTCTCCCTCCTTTGCACTGTCACCAGGCAGCACTTGTCTGTTTGTGTATCTGGCCGTCTCCCACCTTTGCACTGTCACCCAGGCAGCATTTGTCTGTTTGTCCATCTGGCCGTCTCCCTCCTTTGCACTGTCACCCAGGCAGGACTTGTCTGCTCAAGACAGGGCTTCAAGGTAGCTGCTTAAAGAGATTGTGCATATATGTGTTTACATCTTCGGTCTCCGGTACAGTGGAAGCTGGAGACTGGGGGTTTTGATGAACGTGGAGGTTAGCCTCGCGGCACTTGTCTGACCGTGGTTCCCGCCCCTTCCATGTAAGCAGCAACCATGCTCATCTTCTCCTTAACTCTCCATCTCTTTCCTGCTTCTCTGTACTTCCTGCTTCATCACCACCTGACTCGGGAGGTAGTTATCTGTTTGTGGCCTCTGATAAAATGTAAGCCTCGTGATGAGGGAGTCTGACAGTCCGTTCACTCCTGTTTTCCCAGTGATTCAACCACTCTTGCCTCTTTCTGGGCTGTCAGTGTGTTGTGAGATGAATGAATTCAATACTCTTGAGGACCAGCTCCGAGCCAGTTACCGAGAGGGTCCTGGAGATAGATCGGTGGGCGATCGGAGGCGGGTTTCCCTCTCAAGATGTAGAGTTGGTGCTGCAGGTTTGGGCCAGGAAGTATAGTGCGGGGAGGTGAGGGGCACAGAAATTTCATTCCCTATGTGGGTGGGGCATCCCCACCTCAGCCTCAGGGATGGTTAGGAGCCAGCATGGAGCCTGCTGGGGTGAGGACCCCGGGGCCCTTGCTGTGTCGGAATGTCTGTCCCCAAATTATGTCCCTTATAGGATAAACATTGACTTCTCAATAAGTCTAACAGAGTTCTTTCAATAAAATAAGATTTCTGAGATACTAGAAGGCCTTGTGTCATAGTGTGGCATCTTGTTTCCTTTCTTCTTAGTGGCGTATGAAATAACAGTTCATCCAATAACTTTTAGTATCTTAGATTGGATGAAATACATAACACATCACCATATGATAAATTCACAAGTTTTAATGATCTCTTCCCCGGTTTTCTCTTCACATGCCCCTCTACTCCACTCTAAAACATTTATCTAAGAAATAAGAGAACCATCCTTGGTCAAATGCAAATAAAGAGATCCATCCTTGGTCAAACTGCAAAAACGTGGATGTCCTCATTTCACACTGCATGTTTTTATATCTAGACTTATTTATTTGTCCTGATAGAAAACACAGGGTTTCTGGATCAGAGACAGACTTCTGTTCATTGGCCTGGCCATCTTCGTGCCAGGTCACCAGGCTGCACGTCCTGCAGGGCGGCGTGGTGGGGTCCAGCTGTGCTGTGCATGGACAGGGTCTGCGCTGCACACCAGGGACCCCGGGGTTCGGAGCCTTGGAGCTCAAAGGAACTGCTGGTGCAGCTGCTTCTTCCCCAACCCAGAGAGAAAGAGAGCTTCTGCTCTGGGATGTGAAGAAATGCTCTCTGTGGAGACAAGAAGATCTCCAGGCTTCAATATCCTTTCGAATGTAAACACCTCTCTGCTGGAGAGAGAGCCCTGCGGGGGCTACAACGTCTGTAGGTCTGTAGCTTCCAATTGCTCCTTGCTATTCAGACGTCCCTCCACCCAGGCGGCCACCCCTCTGACCTCCAAGACACCTGAGAAGAGTGGTTGTTTGCCAGCAAACATACTATTTTCACTACCACCAGTTTCCAAATAAGAGTCCTGCAGACTGGGGGAGGGGAACAGTTAAACTCTACCACGTAATTGAGGCAGTGGGATGAAGAAAGTCAAGGTCACCCAAGGTCATTAATGGACGGGAGCTCTTTATTTGTTCAGAGAATTTTATTACCATGCTGCCTGGGGGTAGGAGCGAACACCTTGAAGGGACTGAGCCTAGACTAAATTATGGAGCCAGAATCAGGTGCGGAATATCTTGGCCGCACCAGGAGGAGGAAAACAGAAGGTAGAAGCAGGAAGCAGTACAAAAACAAACAAGATGGTGAGAGTCTCCGTGCAGGTGTGTGACTATTCCTTGGACGTCAAAATCTTCAGCACAGGTTGAATGAAGATCACAGGACCCGTGGCATGAATGGATTTCCTGTGCAAAATTGCTGAAGAGGCAAGGTTCTGTGTCCCCTATCCTTCAGGGTTGTGATGCCAGCCCACGAGGCCACAGGAGCCCAGAGGAGAGGCAAGTGTACATTGTGCGCACAGTCCGACCTCGTGGTGGGGGCTCCAGCAGCCACTGGCTATGGATCTGGGGTCTGAGTTAAGTGTAGCGAAATCTCCCCGAGGTAGAGGGCCCAAGCAATGTGTGGTTTACATTTAATAAGTCAACCACTCGTCTTTCCCTTCATGGACGCAGGTGATAGCTCTGCATCCAGCCGTCCTGCATATTGATTCTATTCCTAAGGCAGGGCAAGGGTCAGGCAAGAGTCTCCTATTGGAAAAACAACTCAAAGCCTATTTTCTATTAATAATGTCTCAGGAAAGCTTCCTCTGTGGCTGAACTGTGTGTGCATCCGACTTGCCTTTATTTATTCACTCATTCAGTCACCCAGTAGGCACGAGGTATAAATGACCTGTGTCCCAATCCCCAGTTAGCTCACGCCTGGAGAAGGAGCATACAATACTGTAATACAATGGACCCACATAAGATGCCAGTCCCCCCACGCTGATGCAGTAACATCATCATAGAGACACACACAAAGCACCACAGGAGTGCCAGAGAGAGGGCAGTCATTTCTGCCTGGATCTCAGCAAGGCTCCACATGAAAGTGTTGTAGGTAGACCTCGAAGAGTGGGCTGTGTGATGTCTGCCAGCAGAAAAGGTTCAGGTTAGCATTTCAGACTGGAGGAAAGCATGAGGCAGGACAGCAGTGCAAGCAAGGGGAAGGTGAGAGTTCACCTGGGGGGGCGGGGGGGGGGAGGGAGAGAATGTGAGTGGCCATGTCGGAAAACAAGACTGCTCTCACTACGATTTCTGCAGGATTTTTATTATAAAGAGTCATAGCACTGGTCTTAGGGAGCCTGGGTGGCTCAGTCGGTGAACATCTGCCTTTGGCTCAGGGGTCCTGGCATCGAGCCCTGTGTCGGGCTCCCCGCTCAGCAGGGAGTCTGCTTCTCCCTCTCCCTCTGCCCCTCCCTGTTCATGCTTCTTCTCTCTTGTTCTCTCTGTCTCTCAAATAAATAAATAAAATCTTTAAAAAAAAGATTAAGGGCAGTGGTCTTTATGCTTAGGACCAAGGAGTGCAAAACCCCACTGTTGACAAAGTGCCCCAGTGTACGTGGTGGGGGCAGGGACCACGCTGCCCTTCGCCCACTGCATCTCCTGTATTCGGCACAGGGCAGGACACAGACTCAGTGTTCAGTGAATATTTACTGAAGGAAAACAAGTGACTCCTCTAGTAATCTCATTTCATGTATTCAGCATTTCTAACATGTATGCTAGCCAAAGCAGTACCCTGGTACTATTTATGTTCTTGACTGTGATATAAGGACTCATTATTGAGTCCCCTGGTGCATATAAGGTCGATTTCTGACTCTGGAGGTCACGTAATAATTTTACACATCTCAGTGAATAGGCTGATGTGAGAAGAATCAATGAAACGTGCTGAGCACAGACAACTTGAACATTGTCCAATTATTCAATGGTTTTGTCATTTGCATCTGTTTTATAAGGACAAAGTCTTTTCCTGAAGTCTTACTAAAAGCTGGCATGTGAAATTTCTCCCAGTTGAATGCATCCTTGAGCTGAATTTGAGATTCAGTACATAATGGATCAGTGGTCAGCTGTGGGCTGTTGCAATGCTGGGCATTTACCCAGGTGCCCCGAAGGGCTGCTCTCGGGACAGTTGATGACTGGCATTATTGGAGGCTGTCTCCTTTAATGGCAGTCCATAGAGTCTGTCCCCACCTCTCATTAGAGCAATCTCTGGGGAGAAGGGGAAGGAGCTGAGGGATGAATCCACTGGGGGCATTTCTAAGAGATATATCTGCATATAAAGATATATATATAAATATATAAGATATATAGAAAATATATGTGAGCATATATGTGTAGTAGATAGCCACCCAGCTGCTATGATTCCGGGGGGACTGTCCTCTACCCCCCCCAAAAATCATATTTACTTTGCTTGTCAATTCTCTCCCATGCTTAAGCATTTTATTCTATAACCAGAGTAATGGCTTAAAATATGGCCTCCTGACCCAGTCATTTTACCCCAAGGCAAATGACAACAGTTGATATGGAAAGACATTCCTTGTGAGATTATTTAAAGTAGAAAAACATGCAAAGTGTCTGCATACCCAGTAAGGAGAAACAAATGACGGTGTCTCAACACACTGGAATATAGGCAGCAATTTTAAGATGTTCTGAATAACTGAACATGTAGGAATATTCATAACATAATCTCACATGATATAAAGCAGCAAATAACATAACATTGTGCTTATGGAAAGATTGAAAATGTTGTTAATGTGTGCACACACACACAGCTTGCTTCTTTTCTTTTTCTAAGATTTTATATATTTATTTGACAGAGAGAGAACACGAGCAGGAGGAGTGGGAGAGGGAGAAGCAGGCTCCCCGCTGAGCAGGGAGCCTGACACGGGGCTCGATCCAAGTACCCTGGGGTCAGGACCCGAGCCGAGGGCAGATGCTTAACTGACTAAGCCACCCAGGTGCCCCTAGCTTGCTTCTAAGCCCACATCAAGATTGACCGTGAGACTGGTGGTGTCCTGCCTCTCAACTCCTTTGTGTCGGCTTGCCTGAGTAATTGGCAAGGCCGATGGGGCGGGGGGATTTGGGGAGGGGAGCAGAGCAAGCTAAAATGTATGAGGTTACGTTGCCAAAGAGATGACAAAGTACAAAAGAAACTGGGAAAAGGGACACTTCTCCCCGTCCTCAAGGACTATGGCTTGAGGTCCTTGGCTGAGTGCAGCCTCAGAACACAGTTCCATGTGGCTTTTGGAGGGTTTGGGGTATTTTAGGGGCTCTCTGGTAAGGGCAGTAGTGTCCTCCTAGGTGGCAGTGGCCATAGGGCTGAGGAATGTCCTCAATGCCCTTGATATCACAAGAAGTCCAGAGTGAAAGAGCAGGGCTCTTCTCACATGCGAGAACCCCAAATTAATTGGGGGTAGAATGGGAGAGTGTGGGGCTAATAAGCCATTAGTGACGGAATGTTTGTGTCCCCCAAAATCTGTATGTGGTAGCCCTCATCCCCCATGTGAGGATGCTTGGAGCTGGGGACTTTAGGAGGTACTTTGGTGGAGACGAGGCCATGAGGATGGGGTGCCCATGTTGGGATTCGTGGTCCTACAGGAAGAGACATGAGATCTGCCTCTTTCTATGAGGGCACTCACCAAGGAAAGGCCATGGAAGGACACAGCCAGCAAGAGGGCTCTCGCCAAGAACCTGACCACGCTGGCCCCTGACCTCAGGCTTGCCAGCCTCCTGAGTCTTGGTGCTCTGTCACAACAGCCCGAGTAAACTGAGGCATGAACTTGGAGGAGTCATCTGAGATCCTGAGCGCTCACATAGAGGAGGGACCCAGATATTCGACATCCTTCTTAGAAAAATGGCTGGAAGGAAATGCATCAATGTGTAAAGAATTATTATCTCTTCAGTGTGGGGCTACTGCTTCTTCTTATGCTCCTCCTTATACTTTTTGATATTTTGTATGTTTTTGAAAGTAAGCACGTGTTCCTTTCAAAACAGAAGGCAAAGGCCCACATGGATTCCTACCTTAAGGGGCTGACGCCTGGTAGAAGTGTCCTTCTTGAAAGCCCGGGGATCCGTGCGGACAGACGGGCGAGGCCAGAATTCTGCATGTAGGATTCAGCAGGTGCTCCATAAATGCTTGTCAGATTGAATTAAAGTGAAGCTACAGAAGGTGAGGCCAGGGAGAGTAAAAGCAAACTGGCTGCTTCATAATTTGGGGAAGAATAGACTTACCTTCTTGCCCTTGAACTGCTCTCCTATGGCTGCTGGAACAAATTACACAAATTTAGTGGCTTAAAACAACACAGATTGACTCTTGCACTTCTGGAGTGGGAAATTTCTAATGGGCTGGCAGGGCTGTGCTCTTTCTGGAGGCTCTAGAGGAGGATTTATTTCCTTGTCTTTCCAACTTCTAAGGCCACCTGCTTTCCTTGGCTCATGGACCCTTGCTCCATGGTCAAAGCCAGTGGTGGAGCATCTTCTTCAAATCTCCCTCTCTTTCTGCCTCTCCCCATCTCTCACCTCTGCTTCTGTCCCCATCCTGCTTTCTCGGACTCTCTCGCCTCCCTCTTATAAGGACCTTTGTGATGGTGTTGAGATAATCTCCCAATCCAAGGATCATCTCCCCATCTCAAGGTCCTTAACCTAATCACAGCTGCAGCGTCCCCATTGCTATGTGAGGCAACCTAGCCATAAGGGTCTGGGGATTAGGCGTTGACGTCCTGCCCACCACGTCTCCTCATGTTGACCGTAGGATGCTGCTACCCAGTTTGAAAAAATAACATAATTATAGACAAAAATGTTTGTAGATGGTCTTGTCTTACCAGCTGCAGAAACAGGCAATGTTGAACATTCAAATATGTCAACAGCCTTGGAAAGAGATCTGTTGGAGAGGTGGAGGAAACCCACCCGTGATGAACACAATAAACAAAATAATTAATTCTACTAGAAGATTGAATTTTTTGAGAGCCTTTGTTGGGGGGGGGGAAAAAAAAGCCCTGAGAGGAAAAACAACTCGTTCTCACTTGGGCACTTTTTTTTCTGTTTTGCAATCTTGTTTATCTTATGTCAGAGGCAACAAAATGGGGATTTTGAGGGAATCCTAAACAATTCCTTCTTATAAATAGAGCCCATGAAGACAGAGTAAAAATGGGCTGTTTGCTGATGTGTCCAGCCTCACACCCCTCAAATTTTACAGAGACTTCTGTGCAAACATAGATATTCCCATGCAAATGGATTCATTCAACAGATGACCGCTCTCATATGCCAAGCATCATGTCAGGTTTGGGGGTTACACAAGCGAGGAAGACAGTCCTACCTCCTCCCCGGTGGTGCGTGCACTCCCGCTGGGTGGACAGGCAGCAAACCACGCCCAGGTGTGTTTAATTACCGCTTGCATTAATTAGCACTTTGGGATATTAAATTCTTGAAGGGGAGGGTAAGAAGGAAGGTGAGCAGTAGTGGAAATAATGCTAATTGACCAGGAACCGTGTCCCTTGCCGTGGTTGCTAGAGATGAGGACGCAGATGAGAGGTGGGGACTGAGCCCTGTCCCAGGCACACGTCCATTGCTCACAGCAGGTGTACTTGATGACCGTCTCACAGTTACCGAGTTCCCAGTGGTTCTACATCCTCCCCTCCAATCTCCCCCAATTTTTCCCACTGAAACCTAATTGTGGCCAAAACAATATGAGACTAAGCAGAAAACCTTTTTTTCCCCCCTCTACAGAAACCAGATTCTCAGTGACATATTCTCTCAAAAGGAAGCTCAATCTTTCCTGAATGTGAATAAAAGTTATATGATGATATTTATGAAGCCTGTGCCTACAGCTTATGTCAAAGTGGTAGAGACATCACACTTTTCAGAGGGGAAGAGGCCATGATGTTCTAAGCATTAGTCCCTCTTTCAAAGAACTCATACTTTTAGCTCTCATTGGATTGAACAGGAAAAACAATTTGAGTTATTCAAAGTTCTCAAGGAGCACTTACGAAAGATTCATGTAAGCATGGGCACACTCCTGATCGGGGTTTCTAGTCTCATTTCTCTGCTGTTATCAAACCAAATTCTTGGGTGCACCCCTGTCCACTTTAAAGGTTGTGACATTTGGTTTTTAAAATCTCCAAAGTTCCTAGACTAAAATACTGATGAATTCCAGACATTTAGTCTTCCCTTGTGACGATGTAGAGGGGTGGTCTGTGAAAACACATAGAATGTGTTTTCTAGAAGCTTGTTCTCAGCAGAAGTGTTTGGGCACCTAAACAACCCTTAAGGTTCCGGCTGAAATGGCATTGGTGTCGACAGCAAGCAGTGGTGGTTCTTGGCCCCCGATATACGTTCGAAGCACCTGTGAGTGTTTTCAAAGCACAGCTGGGCCAGCCCAGAGGAACTGATCCCGCTTCTCTGGGAAACCCAAGCACCTGCAGCTTGTGCAAACTCCCGCAGGGTTCTGCCCACACCGGGAGGCTGGAGGACCACCCAAGGAGAAAAGGCAACTTTTCAGCTACATGACTGGCGGTCTTTGTAAAATCAAAACAAGCTAGTACTAGAGAATCTAGGGGAAAAGGGAAAAACATTGGTATATTAATAAGAAAGTTAAATAAGTAAACAAACAAATACATAAATAAATAAAAATTCTGATGCCAACTTTCTTGTGGATTGAACTTTTTTGGGGGGCTGGCTCAGCAAATTTGCCAGGAAGACACTACTACTGATCTCCACAAGATTTTATGAACTTATTGCTTGGTGTTTGTGTCCTTAGAAGGTCTGCCCTGCTGTCCGGGTCTCTGTGCAGAAGTGCAAATGTGGCCCTGTCTCATCAGTCCCAAGGTGAAACTGAGTCCCTTCTTTCTCTCTCCTGCTCTCCAGCCCTCGCCCCCGCCAAGATGAGGTCGGCTGGTCATTGGGCAGTGAGAGGAGGGGGCTTTCCTGGGAGGGCTTGCAGGGCAGGTGGGCAGAGAGTAGGAGACAGGAGCTCTGAGCCCCCAGGGAGCCTGCTCTGCACGGTCCTCTGTCCCTGCCCCACTGCTCCTTCCCCTGTTCGGTCCCCTCCCTCCTGCCGCCTCCCCCTTGCTCTCCCGCCCTCCCTCTCAGGGGGGGCAACTCCCTCCTCTGAAGCAGGGTGCCACCCACATGCAGCCCTCAGGGGAGACCCACCACCCACCCACTCCCAGCATCCTGAACAAAGAGCGTATGGGCCAGATCTTCAGATAATAAACATTTCCCCTCTTCACACACACACACACACACACACACACACACACACACACACCCCAACCCCATTTCTGTGTCATCACTTCTGCCTCTGGCCGTTCTTTCTCTCCAGAACTTGTCTGGCTCCAACCACTCACCCACTCATCAAGTGTTTATGGAGCAGCACGCTGGGCACTGGGCCTGTTTGCCCGCAGCACATCTTAGCTCAGAGCACAGGTCACAGACTCCCCCGGGATCCCACGAACAAAGGCCAAACTGTGTGACATGAGAAGCGCATAAAGAAGAACTATGGGTGGTCTGGGGACTTCCATGGGGAAGGGGGCTAATGGCGTGGGTGGGGGGAAGTTTCCCCCAGGGGAGCCCCGAGCAGTGGGCATTTCCCACAGTGGGGGCCTGACCTGAGGATCGCTCTGACTGCAGGTGGATGGAGTACTGGTGTGTGTGTGTGTGTGTGTGTGTGTGTGTGTGTGTGAGAGAGAGAGAGAGAGAGAGAAAGGGAGTGTGAGCCAGGGCGGGCATGGGTGTGCATGTGGGTGTGCAAGTATGCAAGTGGTGGGAGCTCACGTGAGTGCAAATGTGTGAGGACTGTGCAGGTGCGAGAGTATGCACAGGCAAGAGCATGTGAGTATTTGTGGGTGCACGAGAGTGTATTTGAGGCTGTCTGAAAGTGTGTGTGCATGTGAGTACATGTGTGTGAGTTTGAGGGTATGGGTGTGCACATGTGAACGTGAGTGTGCGAGCACATGCTATTGTGAGTGTGCCCCGCAAGTGTGTGTGCATGAGTGTGAGTGGGTATGTGAGCACACGTGTGGTTGTAAGGGAGTGTGGGTGCGTGTGAGTGTGCACATGTAAGAATGTGAGTGTGTGGGTGTGAGTGAGTGTGAGTGTGAGAACGCTGTGAGTATGCATCTGGGAGCACTCGCTGGCGGGGGGTGGGGGCGGCAGCAGGTGGCCAGGAGGTGGGGCCAGGTGGAAGCTAGGCTTGGGTGTGCGTGGTGGGGGGGATCCATCCACCGGGGACTTCGCAGAGCCCCCCTTCCACACCTCTTCACTTCCCGCCATCAGGGCCGAAGTGCAGACAGAGCGAACCTGGTCCTTGGCGTCGTCTGACCCCGGTCCTGATCCTGTCCGTTTGGGCTGTGCGAGCCCCTTTCTCTGGCTGCAGTTTCTCGGGTCAAGAAATGAATCCCAGGTGGGGCTCATGTGGGTGGACTCCAGGTGCTAGCCAGTGTCCCCTTCCCCGGCCCCATTGAGTCTCACAGAGGCAATTCTGGCTGCCCGGGGCACCTGCTCTCTGGCCCTCACTTTGGCCCTTGATCTTGGCTCTTACCTACTGGAGAACGTGAGCTTGAAGCTCCCTTCACCTGCACGTGACCATACTTTCTCTTCTCCTTCCCCACCTCGTGGCCATGCCTCATCTCGACCGCCAGCAGTCCGTCCTCCCGCCTCCATGTCCATCCTGGTCCCTGCTCCTTACCTGCCCCAGCCTGGCGCCAGCAAACTCACGGCTCCCTATGCTCGGGGCCCCTCGTGGGCCCTGACCCAAAGACCCCACCTGCTTTGGGTCACAGGGATCGCTGCCTGGCCCCTTGACCCTCTGACTACTGGTTGGGTTGGCCACACAGCGGCCCTGGAGGAAGATCAGAGGGAATGAGGAGAAGGGGAGATGTCACCAGCCTACTCAGCCCCCCACCCCTGCTCAGCTCGCTCCCCCTCCACCTGCTCAGCCCCTCTCACCCTACTCAGCCCCCCACCTGCTCAAACCCCTGACCCCTGCTCAGCCCCACACCTGCTCAGTCCCCCTGCTCTGCTCAGCTCCCACGGCTCGCCACTCCACCATGCTTCCTCCTGAGAGCCCAGTTTCGGGGCTCTGGCCTCGGATGGCAGTGACTGCCCATGGGACTGTGCTGACCCCTAGCTGAGTCACCTTCCCCTCTGGGGCCTTCCCCTCTCCCCCACCTCTGCACCTACACTGTATTCTCTCTGTCCGGAAGCCCTGCCGTGGTTTTGTTCCCTGCGTGGCCCTGAGGGACATGCCCACAGACCTTGCTTGCCCTCGTCCCACCTCACCCTCCGACTACACCCCATCTCTCCCTCCTGTTAAAAAACTTCTTGAGCCTGTCAACGCCACTCACTTACCCCCTGGGGCCCTCTTCCACAGTGTGATCAGTTACTGTCTCCCCCGCTTCTTCCTCCCTTTCTCTTCCTTCATGCTTCCCAAACCACCCTACTGGCCCTCTGAGTTGTTAGGGCGTTTTCCTCGCGGCCCCACGAGGGAAGAATGATGCCATCGGAACCTGACAGAGCTCCCCGACTTTTATGAGACTCTAGACTCAGACGTAGTTTGCTAGCTTTCCCAAGTGTGGGGAACACGGTGACAATAGTAGAAGTAACTTGTCATCGTCTGCCCTTGTGCACACAGTGTGTATTTGCTCTGTGTGCATGAGGCGATGACGCGTATTAACTGCTGATCCTGAATCCACGTCTTTATCGTACTTACAGGCACCGGGCTTACCCTCATCGCTTTCAAGGAGGGAACTGAGGCCGGGAGGGTTCAGAGGCCAGAGGAGCCACTGCTATCTACCTCTGCTTTATTTCAACTTCTCCCTCAGCTTGGCTCCTTCTCCCCAGCATGGTCGCTCCTTTTTTTTTTTTTTTTTTTTTTTTTTAATTTATTTGGCAGAGAGAGAAGCACAAGCAGGGGGCGCAGCAGAGGGAGAGGGAGAAGTAGGCGTCCCGCCGAGCAGGGAGCCCGACGCGGGGCTCGATCCCAGGACCCTGGGATCATGACCTGAGCCGAAGGCAGACGCTTCACCGACTGAGCCACCCAGGCGCCCCTCATTGAAGATCCTTAACCGAGTGACAGCACAATCACTCCTACCCCGTGTCCTGTGATGTTGTCTCTGACAGTGAGCAGTAGCAGAGTGGGGCCTGGGGCCTGGGAGGGCATCGGGCGGCCGTTTCTGACCCAGGGTTACAGCAGGTGGAGTCACTGGGTAATTACTTTTAATTACTCAAAGGAATCCGAGGTGTGAGCCAGGTTGGCAAGCCAAAGGGAGACTCTTTGGGAGTGGTAGGCAAAGCGGGACGCGGAGCAAGGCAGACCGCTCCGGGGGCAGCGGAGGGACGCCACCAGAGGCCTGAGGCCAGGCCCAGCTGCTGCAGCGTGTCGTCTGTCATTCCCATGGGGCCTGCCGACCAGGCAGGGTCAGTAGCACAAAAGGCACTAGGGGGCTGGCCAGGGGGCCCCCGCTGTGGGCAAAGCACGTGGCTGTGCGTGTCGTGGTCCTTGTAACTGTGTGTCAGCTCCCCTGCATTCTGGAATACACGGCACCGTCCCGTGTGCCTCGCCTCACGGTCTGTCCACAGCCACATCCCTGACCTCACCTCCTCCGGGTCCGCCCTCCCTGAGCTCCACCTGGCCCGGCCCGGGTCTCATTCCCTTCCAGGTGTGCTCTGCTTTGCTTTTGTTTTGCGTTCCCTCTTCCAGAGTGCCCTTCCCCGCGCACACCTTTGCCCCATTTCTGCTCAGCTGCCATGTTGTCTGTGAGGCCTTATCTCAGGTGAGGTAGAGACCAGGAGCCGCCTGGCCCCCGTCACTCTCTTGCCCCCTTTTACCCGGCCTACGTTTCCTCATGGTCTTTACCATTGCTCGGTAGGTGATTTGTGGTTCTCCTTGTCCATCCCTGGTGGAGTGTCAGCTCCCTGAGGGCAAGGACTTGGGTTTTTCCTGCTGCTATATCAGTACAGTCGGGAATGTACTCAACAAGTCCGTGCTGCTAGCAAACATAGGAGAAAACAGATGGGCAAGATGATTTATGGCACCCCTTTTCGTAATGAAAGGAAACCAGAAACCACAAATTTCATGAATAGGTGACAAGTTGAATCAATGGTGGTGCATCCAGGTCACAGAACAGTACACGCCGTAGATGACAAGGTATCTGTTGGCTGTGATGGACTAACATCACTAGCAGCTTTGAACGAGGAGGAGAATTGCGTGCACAGTACGCACCCATATATCCACAAAAGGGCAGCGTAAGGGTGCACACACGTGCATGTAGAAACAATGGAAGTGTACATCCCAAAATTAAAAGAGAGAAGGCACCTCTACGGGGAGGGAAGGGATAGGGTGGAGGAAAGACGTGGCAGGTAGAGAAGCTAAAGTTCTTTGAGTAGGCCTTGTCTTGTCATTGGACTTTTGAACCACATAAACATTTTACATAACTAAAACAAAATCACAGGTAAAACCATTCATGGGGCGCCTGGGTGGCTCAGTCAGTTGAGCGTCTGCCTTTGGCTCAGGTCATGATCTCAGGGTCCTGGGATCGAGTCCCGCATCCAGCTCCCTGCTCAGCGGGGGGAGTCTGCTTCTCCCTCTGCCTTTCCCCCTTGCTCGTGATCTCTGTCTCACACTCTCTTTCTTCCAAATGAACACATAAAATCTTAAAAAAAAAAAAAATTCATAAAAATAGAAAGGAGGGTGCCTGGGTGGCTCAGATGGTTAAGCATCTGCCTTCGGCTCAGGTCATGATCCCAGGGTCCTGGGATCGAGTCCCGCATCAGGCTCCCTGCTCGGAAAGGGGCCTGCTTCTTCCTCTCCTTCTGCTGCTCCCTCTGCTTGTGCTCTTTCGCTCTCTCTGTCAAATAAATAAAATCTTAAAAAAAAAAAAATAGAAAGGAAAATGAAACAAATTCCGCAGCGTATGCATGGGCTTTCATAGCCACACAAAGAGAAATTGTCCCAAGTGATTTTGACAGTAATTTGGTTATATGTCCTTAGTATGATATGCTGTCAGGACAGAAAGAACTGCTAAAGATATTAAACAGTTTCCGGAATTATATTTCTGGCGATGGTGTTGGCATTCTTATTGTGGGGCTGCTGTGTGTATAAGGGAAATGAGGAATGGTGTATGGCACTGAAAACCAGAGTGCCTAGGACGGGAAAAAGGAAAGACAGAGGTGGGTTAACACACTCGGTAAAAAGTTCGTATCCTGAATCTGGATTGGAAGTTGGTAGTGTGAATCAAGAGGTGGCTTTATATTTTAAAACTTTCCTAGCTTTATAAAAAGGCCTGGCAATGATGACTAAGCTAGCATTAAGTCGTACCCTTGGAACCCTGATTGTGGTCTCTAAATACCATTCCCCAGTGAAAGGAGCCAGGGCTCCTTGGAGGGGATGAGTATGGATTCTGGGGCAGGGTCAATGCAGAATGAGTCTGGAACTTGTCATAACGCCAAGTAAGGAGGCATACGAGGTTACCATGGTCACATCAGAAGAACCGAGGAATAGAAGAGGCAACAGCTAAGCTGTAGTGATGGAAAGAAAGTCCGTGGTTGCCTGGGGCCCCAGATTTGGGGGAGAGTGACTGATTGCAAGGGGACATGAGATCAAGAACTTGCTAGTTTTCTTCGTGGAGACTTCTAGGTCCCACTATGGGAGGGGAGGGTTCTGGGGAACCAGGATCACAGACTCAAGTTGACATGTTTGGATAGCTTTGTGATAGATGGAGCAGGTGACTGCCTGTGGGCTTCCTGGAGCAGCCCAGCTGGGGCAGAGCCTGGCACAGGAAGCAAAGATGGAAGACTGCCCCGAATCAGCAGCTACCTCCTCCTGCCGTCCTACCAGAGGATCCCTTTCTTCCTTCAGCTCCTAACCCATAGTTTGGATCATCTACTTGAACTGTCCCCTGATGTCTCATAGGCTTTTGGCTTTCCCAAATCCCAGGCTAATTCCTTGACCTCTTTCCCCTGCCCCCTAAAAATTAAAATTGCTCTAGCCTTTTCTGTCTTCTAGGTAAACGGCACCACCTTCCTCTTGGTGGCTCAGTGCAGGACATGGAGTCAATCTTGACATAATCTCCTTCAGCTCCCAACCCCCCTCCACCCGTCAATGAGGGCTGTCAGTTCCACCTTTGGAGTAGGTCCCAAATTGTCCTTTTTCTGCTGGTCTGCCAGCACTGTGCACACACCTCTTTTGGACCGTGACACTGACTTTCAAACTTGTCCTTTTCAGACACACTCTCCATACAGCATCCCGAATGCCTTATAAAACAAACCAGACCCCTTCCCTCTGGAGTCACTGAACACTACTCTCTTTTCTTTTGATTTCTTAAAAATCCAAACCTCTTCATTTACCTGAGGTTCTTCACCCCTAGTCTTTCTGCATGTGGGATGTTCCCGACTAGTGCCACAGCCCGACCCCAACACAGACCTCGTCCCCACCTCCATTGATCCCTAAGGACGCAGCATGAAAGTTGGGTCTTCCCAATGCCTTCCCTCCCTCCCCACCCCAGGATAAGTCAGGGCTCCCTGCTATCCTTGGACGCTGCCCCATATCGACTCACCTCGTGTCCCATCTGCTTGTAACTGTACATGTACTTATGGGTTATTTGTCCCCCTACAAGACTGTGAGGTCCCCGGGGCCAGGGTCCTATCAGTTTTGTTACCCACCACTGCATCCCTCATCGAAGATTGCAGTAAATATTTGTAAAGTGAATGAATGGATGAATGAATGAATGAATCTTCACACCGCTGACATCATATCAACCTGCTCGTTCAATGCCTTTAAAAGCCTCCAGTTTCCTGTAAGCCTCCAGCTTGCGTCTGGAGCCCAAGCTGCTTCTGTACACGCTCCCCACCTATTCTTCAAGCATCATGTCACACACTCCCACCCCACACCCTTTTGTTTCTCACCAGCCTAGCCACAATTTTCTTGGCCTCTGCAGCTCCATTTTTCCTATTAAATCCTTTATCGCTCTTGAAAGGTCAGCTCCAACTCCGCCTTGTGTGCTGACGTCTTTCCTGCCTCTGGAAGTCTTGAATGTTTGCTTGTTAACACCCTCCCTGATTTGGACTTCTTGCTGCCTTACCGTAAATTAGGTGCTTTCAAATCTTCCTTCTCCACTAGATTGAAAGAAGAAAAATGCTTTAGTTGTGTTTGTCTTTGCTGTGTTGATAGTCTTCTAAGTTTGTGGCTCACAGGCATTGCTCTAGATGTGTTTGTTGAATGAAGGAAAGCTTTATTTAATTAAAACATCATCCTCTGCAGTTACAAGATTCCGTCTTACAGATCTTTTAGAGTGCGGATATTTCTCAGTGTAAGGCTTCTGCAAAGGAATGCACTTAGAACATGGCTATAGACTGTTTCCCCTGGGGTGGTTTCTATTAATCATTTAGTGGTGGGGACCCGGGGACAAGAGCTACGGGGAAAAAGCAATGAGCCAAGAGAAGCAAAATCCTGCGGCAGGCACACAATGGCCTTTGCCCACAGCCTGGTCTTCCAGTTGCCTTTGCAGATGGAAACCGAGGCGCAACGTCAACGTTGAAGAGATAGACCATTTCCATTTATTTTACGTTATACTTTGGGACCTAAATATAAATATCCCAGCTATTCATCTGAGTATGATTTGGTTACGGAAACATAATCAGAATTGTTTAAGAGACAGAGGCCATTTCTATTTTGGTCCTGGCAGAGGAAATTCAGCCTTTGTCCATTTTTACAGGTTTGATTTATGTGAGGTTAAAAATTCATAACGCAGGAACTAACCTCGAGCAAATATTGTTCTTTTCATGAGCCAATTCAAATGTTCTCTCATCTTGGGTTTCCTGTTCAAAAGGTTTAGGAGGGTGAGGTGGAGCTGCGGTTGAGCTGTTTGACGGGCTGAGAGCCGGGTGGCCTCTGCTGTGGTCTGGGGGCTCACGGGGGCTCAGTCTGGGTTGCAAAGAGAAGGGGTGGGGAGCCACCCGCCTTTCAGGAGCATTTTACATGTCAGATGCCTTCTGTTTGTTATCGTACTTACTCCTCTGGTGACCCCAGGACAAGCCATAGGCCTGATTCTCTTTCCTTTCTAGAAGCAGGAACCGAGGCAGTTTGCATAACCTGCCTGGGCTTGCCCTGCACGTGAATGACCAAACCGCTTGGCAGGATCATCACGCTGTGTGCTGGGCTCTGGCTGCAGACGGGATGATGGTGGAGGTGCCGCCACTCATGAATAAGCAGCCACCCTGCTGCCCGGAGGCCGAGACACAGAGAACTTAAGTTCACGTTTCACACCAACCCGAGGACTCCTCCTGCAGGGGAGGGTCTTCATTTTCTTCCTGACACCAGTGCACTGTGGACGTGTGAGAGAATCTGACCTTGACAGGACAGCTGTGCATCTTCCTGTGGCCTGAGCAGGTCAGCCCCCTTCCCTGTGTGCATGGCTCATGGTGCTTCATGTTTCCTTCAACCCACCTGGGCTCCCGCTGGTTCTGGACACAGCCTTGGCCCACGGAACCCTCTGGCTGTCTGGCAGCAACATTAGC
This sequence comes from Eumetopias jubatus, assembly GCF_037043125.1. NCBI lineage: Eukaryota > Metazoa > Chordata > Mammalia > Carnivora > Otariidae > Eumetopias > Eumetopias jubatus. Next base: position 6,546,293 of record NW_028274809.1, read on the forward strand.
ACTTGAAGACTCTCCGGTCGGTGCTGTGACCCCCTTGTTCGTTCAGCTTCTGCCAACCCGGCTCCCCTCCCACATTCTGGCTACAGGGTGCCCGGTGACATGGCACACTTGCTCCAGGGTCCTCTGAGTGTAGGTGCAGGCCCTGCAGACCAAATACTACCACACTCAGTCAAAATCCTGTCCTAACTCTGGACTACAGAAGCCGTGAGATAAAGAAGCAATGACCAAGAGAAACACCCATGCAAACAGACATGGAGACCACAATGGAGGCGGCTGGCCGGGGCAGGGGGCGGGGAGGGGTGGGGGGAGTGTGTGGCAGAAAGGCAGGTGTGAGGGTCTCTATGGTCGTGCCAGCCTGACTCAGGTGGGGCCGGTTCTCCCCCTGGTGCTGCCACTGCCTCAGAACCTGAGAGCCCTCTCTGGCTTCCTCTTCCCCCACAATAAACAATGATGCAGATTCCGCAGTTCAAGTAGTGCCACCTGACCACGCCTGATAAGGTCTCGTTCACATTCCATGAATATATTTTGAAAATAAAAGCATCCGTCCACTTTGAAAATGAGGGCCCCCATTGGAGTTTGGGGTGACTATATGCATATTTCACAGGGACTGGGTTTGATTCAGGAACAACATGGAGGGCTACACCCAGTCCGTTGTTTGCATGAGAACAGCAGGGTAGGTCCTGGAGAAGATGGGGAAGACTTGACTCTCTTTTGTGCCCTTTGATTGAATCCAACATTAATCAGAAAACAGAGCAGACATCCCCACACTACATGAAAATGATTTTTTGAGGGCATCAGTGATATTCCCTTTCCTGTCCACCTTTATTATTTCTCTGTTTCTTCAACTTCTAGTGTTGAACGTAGCTGGAAGCAGAAGAGTAAAGACAAAATAGCTCGTGGTCTCGGTGGCTGTGCCTGGAGCCCTGGAGACGTGGGCACTTCAGGGGGAGGTTATAATTGATGCAAATGTCACTGGATGAAGCAGGGTTTAATACACAGGAGGAAAGAGTGCACCATATATCAGGGAGAAATGAATGAAAGCAGACCAACAATAGACGAGGTTTTTTTTTTTTTTTTTAAGAAAAGATAAAAGTCTCTCTCTGTGCTTATTTAGTTATTTATTTATTTATTTTTAAAGATGTATTTATTTATTTTAGAGAGGGAAGGGACAGAGGCAGAAGGAGAGAGAGAGAGAATCCCAAGCAGGGCTCGATCTCATGATCCTGAGATCATGACCTGAGCCGAAACCAAGAGTTGGATGTTCGACTAACTGAGCCACCCAGGTGCCCCCTCTCTTTATATTTAGATGAAGGAGGAAATAGAGGAAGGTTACTTAAAAAGAAACAAAAATTAGTCTGGTATCAGACATTTTTCTCTGCAACACTGAAAGCCAAAAGACAATGCTCCAAAATTTGTATACTTGTGAGAGGCCAAAAAACCAAGAGCAAAGAGTTTTGTACCCAGTCAAGTTCTTACAGTACAAGGTCATCCTCAGTTACACAGTGGAATCCAAAACCACCACTCACGTTCTCTTCCTGAAACAATCAGTTAGAGCTATATTCCAGCCAACAGAGAAACAATCAGTATCAAAAATTATTTTTTTCAAAAAAGAATACTTCATTCACTCTGTTAGTTCATAAGCATTTAATGAATAGCTACAAGGTGCCAAGCACTGTGCTAATAAGTAAAATGCTGGACAAAAGGAGGTCCATGTCCCTGTGAAGCCCACAGCCCAGAGAGACAGTGAAATAAACAGGCAAACACCTACTAGCTGGACAAGTGGCCCGTCAGGACAGGTGGCAAGGCATCGTGGTGAGCGAAGTGTAGGCTTCTGTGGAAACCCTAAGTAGGAGGCCTGGTCCAGGTTTGGATGGTCAAGGGCTGACTTCTTGGAGAAAGTCTAGTCTGAAACTGGAGGAATGAGGGGGATTGAGGGTAAAGAAGCGCTGGAAGAAGGAAAGGTGCAGCCCAGGGAAGAACAAACCCAAGAACATGGGCCCAGAGAGGACACGTGGTCCTGAAGAACAAAACCAAGCTCAGGGTGGCCCAAGAATTATCACTGAACATGACAGCCACACAGCACTATGGTCCGTGAGCACCGGGCAGGGGCACGCAGGTCCCGGCCACCGTCCTGTCACAGTCCTTGGCTCAGCGCCCTGCTCACTGTAGGTCCTCAACAGGTATTTGTTGAATGAAAAAATGAATTATGTCAAGATGGCCCCCGAAGAGAAAAAAACCCATAAGTTTTAAATGTAAATTACTAAAGCCAGCAATGATAATATATCAATCTAGGACTATAATGTAAAATTAATTTAACAAAGACTAGGAAATAACTGAGGGCATAGGAAAAGATATGGTGCAATAAATTTTGTTTTATGTAAGAAGGAGCCATAGTCATTGCTTTGATCTTGACTTAAATGATTAGAAGATTATGTTTAAATAGATATTTGCAAAAATTAAAAGGATCCACTGGTATAATTTTTTTTTAAAAAGCAGTGCACATAACACAAATGAAAAAAGGAAGCTACAGTAAAGCATAAACCAGAAAGCAGAATGAAGCAAGGTGAGAGAAATGGGCCAACCATTTGGGTTATGATAATAAATGTCGAGAATTTAAACTCTATTACATCAAAGCAAAGTTGTATGACAGGAAGCAAAAATTGAACTACATGATACAAGAGATAGACATGAAGGAGAGCTCTTTTGTCATTTAAAATAAGGGACTGGGAAAAGTTAGAGAAGAAGCTCGTACACGCAGAGAAGAAGGATGTCAATATCAATGTCAATATCTAGAAAATATAGACATTGATCAAGAAGTCTTACAGTTGTAATCAGAGTCATGTTTTGCTGTGAAAGGTCATAATACTGAAAATGGTCTTTAGCCTTCATGCCCTGATAAAGGTAGTACTGGCCTTTCTAAATTTATACTTTAAAAGTCAAGATCAACAATACAATTGGTAGGGAGAATTATCAATGCCAACACTCTGTGATAGATCAAAAGCAGGGGAAAGGAGATAAGGCTTTACAGTTGTATTTATTGCCTATGGCTGCTGTAGCAAATTTCCAGTAACCTGAAGGTTTAAAAGAACACACCTTCACGCTCTTACAGTTCTGGAGGTCAGAATCAGTAATTGGTTTTACTGGGCTGAAACCAAGGTGTCAGCAGAGCGCACTCCCTCTGGAGGCTCTGGGAGACCCTGTTTCCTTGCTTCTTCCAGCTCTGGGGCTGCACTCCTTGGCTGGTGGCACCTTCCTTCTTCTTCAAAGCTTCAAGGCAGCTTCCTTGAGTCCTCTCATTGTCTTCCTCCATACTGGATCTCTCTGTGTCTCTCCTCCTTCTTGTAAGGATACTTGTGACTTCATTGAAGATATATCTGGATAATCCGGGACCCTCTCCCCATCTCAAGATTCTTGACTTAATCACATCTGCAAAATCCCTTTTGTTGTATAAAGTAATATTCTCAGTTTCCAGGGATTAGGATTTGGGAGCCGTTACTCACCGACAGAGCTCATGCTCACACTGATGGGACTACTTATTTTCAGGTGTCCATGGGACATTTACAAAAGTGGCATAAATTTGACTTTAGAATTACCCCCAAGGCAAAAATTATTTGCTGTCACAATCTTCTAAAATTCAAAATTGATAGTAAACATTTAGAAAGAATAACCCAATTACATGGATATTACAAATAAAATAAAACGAGTCCCAAATAATGAGTAAGCCACCAAATATCATCCCAGATGATATAGAAAATCATAAAAATGAGGACACTACTAAGGCTGTCAGACAGATCTAAAGAGGCTAATTCTTAACCCTAAATTCTTTCATTACCAAAAGGAAAAGAAAAGAAATATACAAATAATCATTTGAGGCAGGGAATTAATTAGAAAGAACACGGAATAGATAAAAGCAGAAATTAATCAGCTGGAAAAGAGGTAGAATCAGTAAGTAAAATGAGAAGTGATTTATTTGCAGAGATAATAAACACGTCTGCCAAGTGTAATCAAAGAATAAATGGAGAAACCACGGCAAAACAAAATGAGAAATGAGAACTCCCATTACCACCATTATATTGCAGTGCTTTTTTGGAGGCTCCAAACACAGGACAGTAATAAAGAATACGCACTTGATACGAAGATGAAAGTATTACTATTCCCAGCCAACGTGAATATACATAAACACTCTGTGATTATCAATCAAAATAACACATAGATTGCCAGTAGATTCAGCGGCTGAAAATGAAAGTAATAAATAAAAATCAAGTCTTTGTATCTTCTATACCCACTTAGAAAATATCATAATTATTAATACAAGGATTATTATACTTACTAAGAAATGTGCAGTAACAATTTGTTAACTAATGTGTTCTGGACGGTAAGACTATTTTTTTGGACAAAATTTCCCAGTTTACACGATTTAAATAATTGCAAACGAGATCTCTATAACATTTTTTGAGAGACTTGTCAAAATAATATCAAAGTTCATTTGGAAGAATGGAGTGATGACCATAAATTTTAAATATTTTGAAAAGGAAGTATTATGAGGGGAAGTGGCTTTTCCAAATATTAAAAATGCTCTAAAGCGGTGTTAATTGTTAGTCCATTTAGCCCTGTTATTAGAGAGGGAGTTTGAATATACCATCACCACCATCACCACCACCACCACTACCATCTCTTTCACCGCCATATATGTCTGAGGCTGCAAACCAATTTCCCAGAATCCCTTTCCTTTACAGTTTTGGTTGAGTTTGTCCATGAGAAGAACTTATGCAAGATTTGGAAAGTACAAGGGGTAATTGACAGTTATGAACCTAGGCTTAAGAGACCTTGTGCATTTCCATTTACCTTCCTGTGTTTCTGGCATCATAACGAGAAGAATTTGCATCAAGTGGCCCTGGGTCCCAGAAAGAGGACAAGAGACATGTGGATCAGAGACACCAGAATCTGAAGTAAGAGCTACCTGTGGCTGATTCACAAACTGAGCAAGAAGGATGTTTAAACTTGTATGCCACTGAGATTTTGTCATTGTTCATTATATAGCACTTTTGCGATACTGGTTGCCTAATATAGGTGCACAGACTTTGTTTCCTTTTTATCCTTGTTTTCCGTTATTCTCACTGTTTTCTTCCCTTTAAAAAATATATTTCATTATATGTGTAATAGGGAGATATCTCGAACCCTTTCTGGAAAAAGATGAAGTATAAATAAGAATACTAATGCAGTATTTTGGAGAATGCTACTTTGCCCTTTCAGATTTCCGTGAGTGGTACCAATCTTTTTTAGAATGGCATTGTGTGACAGTTTTTAATATAGTTTAGAAGGTAGCCATTAAGGAGAAGTCTAGGATAAAGAAGTCCAATGAGAATAATGTCAAATCACTTCATCCTTGGAGTGCGGAAGAATTCTGGAGCAAGAAGCCATGTGGAATACTACAAGCAGGTGATGTATCATAAAGTCATGAAATGAGCTGATGACCGAGTTGGAAGTTAATCACTGGAGCATGGATTTGTCCTATTCCTTTCTTTTTTCCCTTTCTTGAAAGATCCCAGGTTATGTAATTTTTTTTTTTTTTTTTATCAAGGATTTTCTTCTGCTTTTATTCTCTGGTTCTTTTTATTGTTTTAGGATTCATTTCATTTAGAAATTCTGGAAGAGGGAATCCCAAAGTCATAGCATAATGAAATCTTAAGCAGAATTGTGTTATAAATGATTACAATTATCTTTAATTTTTTTAGGTAAAAGAGCTTACATGGTTTAGAATGCTTTTCATGTATTGTCCTTCATTCTCCAAACTTAACTTGTTACAGCTTTCTGTAAATAGGATTGGGACACAGCTAATGCTCAGTGATCTGAGAACATAGCATCAATTGATAACAATAAATGAAGAAAATCAATCACTGGCAATATAAAACCCTGGGGAAATCAGCTGAAGTGGAAAACTATATATTTTGTGCGGAGGCTTAAAAGAAGGGAAAATTACGGCTTTATTGGATCTTCCCTCCATTCTGCAAGCACACAGCAGGTCTGTGTAATTTATTTTTTGAGGCTACTCTGAGCCTACACTGAGATGCAGTGAGTCCGTACCGCAAAATGCGTCATTAATTCTCCTCCCATTTTGCTGCATTGAAGGAGATGATGATTATTAACCTAGCAACATGGGGAAACTACAAAGGCAACCGTAGCCCTTGGAATGGGGAGGCACTGCTAATTGTGTGAGGACAATCCAATTTTTCTTCGTCTTTTATAAAGATGACTTTGTTCCCTTCCTGTGCCCAAGTCCTGTACTTGATGCAGTCCAACGTAGGGATGTTAGTGTACTATGTATAATGTGTTAGGACCACTGATGTGTATAGTAATAGTAAAGTGTAAGTGTATAATGTGTACAATGTGTAATGAAAAGGGATCATTTCAAGTTCCCTTTTTCATCATATTTGGAATACATGCAACTATATATATATATGTACATATATATGAGAAAATATATATGTATTTTTATGTATTGTCCTTCATTCTCCAAATTTAACTTATTTCAGCTTCATTTGCCTAAGTCCTGTGCCACTTATATATATTTTTATTAGAATTTTAATCTAGTATTTATAAATATTTAATATTTATAAAATATAATTTAATATTATATATTATATATAATTGTTCTTTGTGGACAAGCCGGATTTGAGGAGATTGGGTGAGGAAGGAGCAGATGAGGAGGGCAAAAGGATGGCACATATATGGAGAGTTAGACAGGGGGGGTCTCTGAGACAAAGCTGAATGGAGAATAAAAGAGAAAGCACATTAGGCACAGCCTCCCTGATCCTCTGTAGGAGCCTTAGGAAAAGCACTGGCTGTATGCCTGTGAGTCAACCAAACCAGCTGAGTTACTGGAGAGAGAGCTGAGGCTGAGCTGTGGGGTCGTGGCGTCTGGGGTCCCTGAGCTGCAGTTCTGCAGAACAAGGCAGGCACGTCTGGGCTGCCAGGTATTCTAGGCTGTGTCCAGTGGCAGGTGTATCAGCACTGAGGGACGAGATGAGGGAGAAGAGAGGCCCTGTGTCAGTCTTATTGAGGTGTAAATCCAATTTGCTGCAAATATATGGTAAGGAGCAGAGGCGATGGGGCCTATGGGCAAGGGATTTAGGAGCTATGTGGCAGGGCAGTGACCACAAACACAGCATCAGAGGCTTGGGCTGGCCAGAATAGGACAGCTTTCCTGATTTTCTCTCTACCCTGGTGAACTTGACAGGTGCATGGATGCATCATGATGAGTGGTGCCCTTGGATTCTTTGACTATCGGGGAAAGGAGATAGGATTCCTGGAAAAGAAAGAAGAAGAAGAAGAAGAAGGAGAAGAAGAAGAGGAAGAAGTTCTTACAGGATAAGGAGAGGCTTGAACCATTGGACTTAAAGAGCACAGATTTGACCTAATGCTTCAGCCAGGCCGAGGGAATGAGTCGTGCCTCTTACAGAGACCATATATTAAGTACAACAAAGGCTTCCAACTCCTCATACATCTATAAAGCTGGGAAGTTCTGGGAATGTTCCCTCACACACACAAATAACTGACAGTGTATAGCAGAAGAACAAAATGTATTTCATGCCCCCACAGGTATGGAACAACAGTCCCATCTGGGACAAGGTGACTGGGAAAGGACGTCAGGGATGTGGAAAAGCACGTTCATGGGCGTAACTGAAGTAAGAGGTTGCGTTAACTGGATATTGTCGCCTAATGAATTACCACAAACTTAGCAGCTTCAAACCTGCAGTCTATCCTCCCATCTGCAGATTCTGTATTGGCTACAGTTAATCTGCAACCTCAAAAAAATCAGTACTCACAGGGCTTTCACGGTCATTTGCAAATACGTATAGAGTGGCAAAATATGTCACCCAGTGTGCACGTTTCCAGCAGCAGCGGAACAAGACAACATTCCGCCTTCTTGTTTCGGCGTTCACACTGCAAACAAGAGTCGTCTTGTAGTCTGTGTAGTGCCGGGTTTTTTTGCAATTTTATGATTTTTGTCGGTAATTTCGCTGTTTAGAGTGGCCCCCAAGCATAGTGCTGAAGTGCTGTCTGGTGCTGCTAAGCCCAAGACTGTGATGTGCCTCCTGGAGGTCATCTGTGTGCCATGCAAGTTTCATTCGGGCGTGCGTTCTCGCGCTGTTGCCCGCGAGTTCAATGATAATGAATCCACCGTATATTAAATAAGGTGTCTTTAAACAGAAACACACATAAAACAAGGTTATGTGTTGATCAACTGATGAAAATGTTGTCCCCACAAAGCATAAGAGACTCTTAATCCTAGGGAACAAACTGAGGGTTGCTGGAGAGGTGGGGGGATGGAGTAACTGGGGGATGGGCATTAAGGAGGGCACGGATGGAATGAGCACTGGGTGTTTCAGGCAACTGATGAATCACTGAACTCTACCTCCGGAACTAATGATACATTATATGTTAACTAATTGAATTTAAATTAAAAAAGAGAAGTCACATCTGGAAAAATAAATAAAATTTGAATTTAAATTTAAAAAAAGAAGGAAAATGCTGTCACCAGAAGCTGGCAGGACCCTAACTCTGTATTTCCCCAGGAGCAATGGCATGAATTCATTTTTTCACACTAACATCATAGAATGTAACTACTGTGAAAAGCGAGACTCGACTGTACATTTATTACATTTATTCTCTCACACAGTTTCTGTAAGTCGAGAGTCTAGGGGTGCCTTAGCATCATCCTCTGCTTAGGGTCTCAAAGGCTGAAGGCAGAGGTCAGCCAAACCGTGTTCCTCTGAGGAGCCTGGGTCTTCTCAAACATGTGTGATTGTTGGCAGAGTTCAGTCCCTGGTGGCTGTGGGACTGAGGTCCTGTTTCCTAGCTGGCTGTTGGCTGGGCTGCTCCCAGCATCAAGAGGCCACCAGCAGATCTTTGCCACTTGGCCCACCCACAGCATGGAGCTCACTGCTTCAGGCCAGCAGGAGAATCTCCTACTCTAGTTGTCTATGAGGGAGTTTCATATAGCGTAATAATCTTGGGAGTGCCTATCCCGTATAACAAAACCTACTCCAGGAAGAGACATCCCATCCCTTCTGACCTGTTCTGTGGGTTAGAAGCAGGTTACAGGTGCCACTTACACTCAAGGGGGAGGGATTACACAGGGCGTGACTCAATGGGGGGGGTCACAGGAAGGAGTGGTTGCTATAGAGGTACACCAAAATCTTCTAGAAAATCCCATACAGACGTGGGGACCCATGACTACATGTCACTGTTTACTCAGGAAAGAATTAACAGTTATGAAATTAATTTGGAAGATCTGCACCTTGATGTGGCAGGTGTGTGTGTTGGGACACCTGGGTCTTATTCAGCGCTGTCACTGACCCCAAGTGGACAAATAACTGGGCCGCCATTTTGTCAACTCTATAGAGTGGGCCACATGGTTAGAAATCCATGGGTAAGTGAACAGCAGACATTTTTTAAAAGATTTAAGTGGTGAACTCAGGGGATGACAGTCGGTCTACAAATCCTTCAGACTGTGGGGCAAGGGCCCAGGGAGGTTCTGCTCTGTCCTCTTCCACTGGTTTAAGAATTCTTCAAGAGGCCCCTGTTTCATGGTGCATTTTCAGTGGAAAGAAGATGGAAAGGCCCAGAATTACAGAACTGATATAGCTAAGTCTCTGTTGGCCCACGCTGAGCCCACAATCTGCACATCGATTACCGCCAGGCCCACGGGTGAGATGCTCAGAAAGCTCTGTTCCGTTTCCAGATCGTGTGGTTCAAGAATTGGGTTGCAGGGTGGGCACGGTGCACCCAAGTTGTTTGGTTATGGGTTTACATGTCATTATGGGTAACTCCAAGGGTACCATCCATGTAGAGCTCCCGAGGCAGCCTTAAGTCACATAGGCTTCCTCCTCGGTCTAGCAATAAAGAAAGGAATCAGGTTTGCGGGGTCTCTCCCAAGCGCCTTAGTGTGTGTGTGGCCTAATTAAGCTCCATTCAGGAGGAATACACATCAATACGGCTCTTTCTCCTTAAGAATTTCTTTCAGACTGTAGTCCTTTTATTTAAGAACCGCTTTGTTTCTCTTTTATTTGGAGTCCAAAAGCCATTAGGCATCAGAGCTCCCGCTTCTTCAATGGGCATTCAGACGCGGACTGCAGATGGCTGGACAAGGGTGGTCCTTGTGCTCTGGGCCGGATTTGCCCTCGGGCCTTCCTCTGATGGAGCATCTTTCACTAACATTTGCTTTTTCAAAGCCATCTTTCCCTAACAAAGGCTTCTTTCTCTATAGATGACTTCTAATAACCGTTTTTATCCCTGTAAGGACATTTGGTTCTAACCCTTTCCAGAAACCCATTCCTAACTTCTAAATCGGGTGAGAGCAATAGATTCTCTGCAGACACTGAGTGTTAAACAATGTCACAGCCCTGCCTGATCAAACCAGGTCTTTTAGCTCAGATTCAATGCTGTTTCTCTGTAAAACAAAGAGGTTGAGTTGGACGATCTCCAGGTCTCTTTTTTTCTCCTTTAAAATGCTGTTGTGGGGTCTGAGACTGTGGACAAACCATACTATACCTGGATTCCAGCACCCCAAGCTGCAAGGTGTGCTTGCTCAACAGTCAGATTTCTGGGTCCCAGACAGATCTACTGGATCAGGATCCTGGGGGAGTGGGGGAGTGGAGTCTGAGAATGTGTATTTATAGCAAGCTCCCCAGGTGTTTCCAACGTGCAGTCAGATTTAGGAACAACTGGGTGGCATTTGTTTAGAAAGCAAGCTAGAGCAGCATGTTTCTGCTTGCAAGAATAAGCAATCCGTTCAGAATAGCGGGAGGGAAGCCTGCTTATTCTGCTCATTGAATAGTCTCTGACTTCTCTGTCACTGGTGTGTCGGTCTTTGGCCCAGGAAGAAAACACAGCAAATAACTATGGAAAACAATGAGCTCCCACTTGAACAACTGGCCTCCCCTCCCGCCAGCTTTTATCAGGCTTCACCCTCCGTGATGAGCAGATACATGCACAGAAGGTGCCCACCACCTGAATCATGACAACCGCAAAATGTACACCAACTTATAAACTCATGTTGTCTGTTTGCATTTTGACAACTCCATCCTTCCTTGTCAATCTGCCTGAAGGAGACTGAACTAGCTGTTATTTAGTCTTATTTGAGGACTGGAAGGCAGACTTCCTCTTCATTTGCCCAGTTTTCACCTATGAGGACACAAATCAAGACTCTATCAGGAAAGTACTTGGTGTCACTTATCCCTGTTTTGAGGACTGATGAGGCTCAGTGATCATCTTACTAAGGAGAGTTGAAGGAAGTTGATCCCTGTTGCATTTCTCTAAAGGTATTTCTCACTGAAGGAGCACTGTTTTTTGTTTTTTGTTTTTTGTTTTTTTTTTACCCACTTCAATTAATGAAAGATACTTCTGGTTCTGGTACTGCTTCTTATGGAGAAGAAATAAATAGTGAAGGGTGCACCTACAGCCCACCTCTGTGATGAGATGGGATGTGGTCAGTGCTGGGATGTTTTGGAGAGCAGGTGCTTCTTCTTATCTTAGGTCATCCAGGTGTAGAAGCCTCGCCTCCAGGAGGACTCAGGTGTTCATGAGCATACATCTAGCTTTCATGATGGGCTCATGGAGAGATCTCAGTGTGCTGGGGTGTCTTTCTGAGGTTGTCAGCTGTCCCTGGGGAACAACTGGGTGTCAGTTGCTCTGCATTGTCCCCAATGTGCATGGAGATGAACGCTGCCTTGTGTGGTACGCCATGTTTGATTTGCTTCCTAGCAGTGTCTGTTTTGTTTTGTTGTCCTCGTGAGTATTGCTAAGAATGGTGATGAGTGAACAGAAAACAATCTAGTCATCAAGATTCAATGAACTCAACGACATGGAGAGCTCCTGGGAAGCTTCTCAGGAAGGGTTTTACAGACTCAGAAAATGAGCTTGAAATGTATTTTGGTCTCTCTTAAATGAAATCCTCAATTCTGCATCTCTTCTAATGACAAAATCTTTGAGTTGATAGAGAGAGTACCCTCCCAGCTTCAGAATAGGACATTCCTCGATGACTCCTTGCCCTCATGCCTAGAAAGAAGTGGACAATGAGTTGGGATCAGTGGTGGGCTACTCTGGGCTCTGGGTGGAGCGTTCTTGTCTGGGGTAATGACCAGGGCTGATATTTGTGCAGAAGAAGGTGAGATTATGAGATAACATTGGGCCAATGGAGCCAGAAGCACCCTAATTCTGCCTCAGCCCATGTCCCCTCCCTGGGAAGTCTCTGAGGGAGGCCTATGCTCAGAGGACAATCTCAGGGGTCAGTGTATCACTAGCTGGAGCTCTGACCCCATGCACTTAACTCCAGCATATTCTTTGGAGCTGAGAAAGTTTGGATCACGTGGTGAACCTACCTTGACCCTAAAAGATTAGGTCAGAGAAACCACTTCATCCTGAGGATGAGATGTAGTTGGCCCTGGATGTCCATCCCAGGCCACCCTGAGGTCAGGGACACTCACACATGAAGGAGAAGACAAAGGCTGCTCAGAAAATCCACAGAGAGGGGGTGTAGGAATCCAGCCAAGCTACTAAGAAGAAAGAGCTTCCAGAGGGGAGCTCTATACCCTTTGTGTGACCTTTAGCTTCTTGACTTTAGGGCTATGATTGGGGGCGGGGGTGGATTTCATTTATTTCACTTACCTCTCCTTGTGTGAACTGGGGAAGGGGGAGTGGGGAGGGGGATGGGGAAGGAGAGAGGCTTGAGCCAACAGTCCTTCCACACTTGCTTTCTCTCTGAGAGGCCAAGGGACTTAATATTAGTCTTTGGGGTCTACCAGGCATGTTGTTTTCCTGTTTTCCCAACCCTGGGATGGGGACATGATCAGTGTTTCGGGGACATCTGCCCAACCTTCTTGGGGTACCCTCTCCAGTTCGTACCAATATCTCTCATATCCATAAAAGATTCATGAAAGCCTTTTATAATTCCGCCAAAAGCTTTCAAGTTGGCCAGGACACACCTTCAGAGAAGGCTGCCTGGCGGACATCTATACAGAGTGGAGAAAGCCCCTTTGCTCACGGTTCCTAGTCCCAGGGTCTGCAGAGATCCTCCAGAAATCCCACTGTGGGGAATCACAAGTTAGATCATGCAATTCTGCAAAGGAAAAGTGACACAGATCCACTAGACAACCCTCGGAATGGCCAAAATCTGGAACACAGACAACACTAAAGGCTGGCAAGAATGTGACACAACAGGAACCCTCATTCTTTGCCAATGGAAATGCAAAATGATACAGCCACTTTACAAGACATACGAAGGGTTTCTTACAAACTAAACATGTTCTTATCATATGATCCATCAATTACACTGTTGGGTATTGACCTAAAAGAGTTGAAAACTTATGTCCACACAGAAACCTGCAGATGGATGTTTACAGCGACTCTCTTCATAATTGCCAAAACTTGGAAGCCATCATGATGTCCTTCAGCAGGTGGATGGATAAATGAACTCTGGTGCTTCTAGACAATAGAATATTATTCAGCACTCAAAAGAAATGAGCTATCAAGCTATGAAAAGACATGGAAGAAATGTAAATACATATTAGAAAGTGAAAGAAGTCAATCTGAAAAGGCAACGTGCTTTTTGATCCCAACTATATGAGATCCTGGAAAAGGCAAAACTATGAAGACGGTAAAAAGATGAGTTGTTGCCAGGGGAGAGACAAGTAAGTGAAGCACAGAGGGTTTTTAGGGCACTGAAATAATATTCTGTATATTATAATGATGGATACGTGTCATTCTACATTTGCAAACCCACAGAATGTATACCTCCAAGAGTGAACCTTAAAGTACACTATGGACTTTGGATGATAATGATGTGTCAATACAGGTTCATCCTTGGTAAAAAAAAATGTGCCATTCCAGTGAATGATGTTGATAATGGGGGAGCCTTTGCATGTGTGGTGCAGGGAAATATGAGAAATTTCTGTACCTTCGTCTCAATTTTGCTGTGAACCTGAAACTTCCCTAAAAAAAATAAAGTCTGAAAAAAAGACACAAATTTGCTATCACATAAAACTTAATATTTCCCCATTATTGCTCATATAAAATCAGATAGAAATGCATTTTGCCCCATAACCTCCATTTTTTCTCATACTTCACTGGAACTGGCATGTTTCCTTGAGAGTCTCAAAGGCTGCATTATTCCAACACTGGGTCTTTCCCGCATTGCACTTCTTCAGAGACCCAGAGGGTCACAGATATTCAAGAAAATAGCCATGCTGGTTCCACATAAACAAATTCAGCCCAAGTCAAAAAGTAGCCATTTTATTTCTTCACAGGATGGTTCTTCTTCTTTTTTTTTAATGTTTTATTTATTTATCCATGAGAGTCAGAGAGAGAGAGAGAGAGAGAAAGGCAGAGGGAGAAGCAGGCTCCCCGCAGAGCAGGGAGCCCAATGCGGGACTCGATCCCAGGACTCTGGGATCATGACCTGAGCCAAAGGCAGACGCTTAACCATCTGAGCCACCCAGGCGCCCCTTCACAGGATGGTTCTAAACAGCAAGCAGGAGAATGGCTGTCTCCTTGTGAATTTGTTCCAGCCCTGGGGAACATCCACTGGACTCTCTTCTGGGATGTCTTAACCTTTAGCCAAAGGCCAGAAAGCTTTATCTGTTAAGGGCCAGATAGTAAATATTTTAGGCTTTTCTGGCTGTAAAGTCTTGGTCACAACTATTCAACTCTGCTATTGTAGTCTCAAAGCAGGGAGTATGGCTGTGTTCCAGTAAAACTTTATGTGCAGAAACAGATGGCCCGATTTAGCCTTGTGGCCATCCATTGCCAATCCCTGCTGTAGCAAGGAAGGGATGAGCCCAGGATCTGGGACCCCCTCCTACTCCCCCACCATCTGGTCTGCCCAGACCATACCCCTTCTCCTATGGCGCCTCTCCCTTGTATATGAGCCTTTAACACTTGGCCTCAACCATTTGGTCCAGGGATGGGCCTAACCCAAGCCTGGATACTAGGATTCCTCTCCAGGAGTGGTTTGAAATGGACATGGGAAATGCTGGTTGCTCTTTGGTGGTAGAAGTCATGGGATATGAATATCAGGTCATGTTGGCATCCATACTCTCCACCATGTGGAGGAAGCATGTCTGTGCTGACTAGAAGGGATGCTGATGCTCAGAGCACAGAGGAGGCATGAGAGGGAGAGTAGGGTCCTGTGGGCAGTCAGTTGCCTGATTGTAATTGTTCCTGAAGCCCATCTTTACTTCATTATATGAGACAACTCAATTTCTTTCTCATAAATTCCCCTTCTTGCTCCACCTACTAAGACCTAAATTTCTGTTGGTTTTAACCAAAAGAATCTTCATGGATTCTCCAGGTCATATCTTGGAGGACACAGTTATTCCCAAAAATTAGACAATGCTGCTCCTAGGCTCCTGGGTACAAGTTTGGTACTCAATCTTGCTTCCTTACAAACACCTAGTTCCTAAAAAAGTCAGCTGGGTACCCTCTGTGTTGATGACAAGAACACAGTTCTCACTTCAGAGATGGATCTGCACACAGTGACCGGGCAATTCCAGATGGTGGGCGTAGCTTTTTCTGCTCCCAACCAAAACACTCACTAATGATGACCTCCCTGGCTCCAGAGCAGTCAGCTGGCTTGAGGAGATCAAGCATTCTGTGGGATTTAAAACATCAGAACAAACTCTTGGGACAGCCTTCTCCCAGACAGGCAGGTCCTGCGTCACTCACCAGTTTCCTGGACAAGGCTGCCACAGAGGGATTTGTCAAAGGTCAGGCTTCCGTCTGTAACCTGGAGCAAGAAGACTAAGCCAGCACTGGTTTGTCAGAGTGGAGTTACCCCAGCTCTGTCACAAACTTACCCCTCACTGTAGGCCTTCACTGCCGAACCACTGCCCTGCCCTGGGCCAAGGGAGACATGAGAGGGAATAGCGGAGCTTCCTGGGCCCCTGCTAGGATTTGAGTTTGTCATCTCTAACACCGGACAATCCACAGAGAACCTCCAGGCCTTCCCACACTCAACTGCTGCCTGTGTTTGGAAACGCAAAGGCCAGGGGAGGGGTGCCTCCCACGTTGCTGGACATCTTGTATTTCAGGACTCTGCAGGGTGGTGGGTCATGCACCTCAGAAGATCATGGCTGGCGTGGGCAAGGTGGGGCTGAAAAGCTGTCTGATCTCCCAAACCTTCAGCCTTGGAGTTTTGATAAAAATGATGTCACTAGCCTTCCACAGAGCTGTTTTGTTTGTGGGGAGGGCCCCAGGATGGAGGCCCGATAAGCAGCCTTCCCACACGTCTTTATGACATGGGTTTGCTTATCAGTGCTCTGAGACGGACAGCCTCTTCGGTCCCTAACCTTCCAGAGAACCATCAGGAGTGTCAGCCTCTGCTAAGTTTTCATAGATGTCCCAGAACCTGTGCCTTCTTAAGTCACCAGACCAGAGAGAGGAGGGAGCCTTGAAGCCAGGCTGACGTGAACTGGCCGACTTAACAGCAGGGATGACCCAGGTGTACTGATGACTGACACAGGCTTTGTTATGTCAACCAGTGCTTTGAGTGTGTGAGCACCAGAGCCTCCGTTTAAAGGGAACCATGTAAGAAACCTCAGGATGGGAGAGCTCTCCATGCAGCAAGAGGCCTGGGGCAGAGCAGGTGTGGGTGCTGGGGCCTCGCCTCCTGGGAGCTCCTTTCTCCAAGGCAGGTCTGCGGGGGCTTGGCAGGGCAGAGTTTGAGATCCTCTGATGTCCATTAACATACACAGGGTAAGTTAAAACACACTGGCTTATGTAATGAATACTCAAAACAAAACTGGTTTCCCACTCAAAAAGCCACTGTGCCATAATAGGTAAAGACAACTGGAAGAAGTCCTTAATTTGGAAGGCTCCTGATTGGGAAGAGTTATGAGTTGGGGGGCATCCCTGGCTCCCCACACCTGCCTCTGCTTGCCACCCATCCATGCGATCTGTCCCATCCGCCCTTCTTAGAAGGTGCTTGCCTTGCAGCTTGTGATCAACTGTGAGGGAACCGGTCCCTCAGAAAACAAGCACAAGTTATCCAGATGGACCCCCCTTCAATTCCAAGCACGAGACTCTCAGGGATAGATGTGCACCCAGCTGGGCAGCGGCCTGCTCCACGAGTTGATGAGGATGACCACGTCCTCAATGTCACAGCTTCCTGTGAGCCAGCCACTGAGCTCAGGAAGCCGTCTACATTTCGTGTATGTAGTCTTCTCTGAGAGAATCCTCTCTGTGCTTCTGGTCAGCTAAGCCCTGGAAGAGACATGTGCCTCATGTCTCCTTCTAGAGCATCAGAGCACCTTAACAGAGGAAGACCCCGAGGCTTCCCTTTTTTTTGGTGGCCGAGGTCCCCGTGCTCCCAAGTGGTTGGGCTGGGCTTCGAATCCAGCTCTGCTGCCCCAGAGTCTGAGTGTTTCTCCACGGAGACTTTGCTCCCCCAGTCACATCAAACAAGACCGTGTTTCTGCTCTCTCTCTCTCTTTTTAAAATGTTTTGAGAGTCACATACTTCAGTGAATTGTCTTAATGACACAGCAGGGTACACACTGGGCCACAATAATCTGCTCTCTCGGTGAAGGCTCCTGTTTATGCAGTCCATCTGTGGGAGCCCGTGTTCTCCACAACACATGTCAAGCGCAGGCAGGAAGTGGACGATCCAGGAAGAGGTTCACACCTCTCTTGTGACTCTGTCTACCTGCTGGACGCTCTCTCTGCTCCTACATAAGGAACGAGAAAATATTTCATCTGGAATCCACCATGGTCAGAACCAGCTAGAACCGAAGTTGAACGTCCTCCTGTCAGTTGGAGTCATCAACTTAGCAACTGAGTACAAGTCCTTCGGTTCCCCTTGAGGGAATTTTGTGCACTGAGTCAGTCGGTGGCTTTTAGTACGTTGTGCGATAGTGATTAATAAAAAGGTGGTGTAATCTTGAGCAAGGAGCTCAACCTTATAGGTTCATATTCTTTGTTTATAGTAACAGAGCTCTTGAGAGGATGAAGTGACAATTAAAATGTTTAGGGCACAGCCAGATACATTGTACACACTTAACATCAGCTGTTTTTATTTTTGTTACAATCCCTTGCTCTCTTTTTGCTCCTATATTTTGCCTGAATTTTTTTTTCATCTTTATGTACTAGCGTTTGAAGACTATTGAGATAACACGAAGGCAATGTGAATCCTCTCACTGATGTCTGAAATTTCTTATTATTTAGGACACAGACTGATGCTTTTCAATTCATGAGCCAATTTCTCATCCCATCTAATTTTAGTTCCCTTCATTACTTCAAAAAATTTCCCCTAGAATTGCCAAAGTGAGAATCAGACCCATTTATTTTTCCATTTTCTGTCTGCAGAGTGTATTGCACTTCAATTTTCTCCACCTTTACGGTTCTGATCATTTTTCCTACCATCTTAATCGCCATCTGGCTCTGTCAACATACATTTGACAGTTACAAATGCACATGTATCCAGATTCGGAAATGCTGACTTTTCAACATCGTGGCTCGTTTGCAAGATTTCTAAAGACTTTAACTTTCTTAGGAATTAAAATACAGCATTGCGGAATGGTACTATTGGACCCAATTCAAGATTTGTTGTCTGAATGACAGCAATGGAATGGTCTTGATCCCGGGTGAATTAGGAACTTCCCTCTCTTTGGCCAAGTCCTCCCTGAATCCTGAGCTTAATCACAGAGGAGAGTCTGGCTTGGCCTGCAGGATCACTAGAGTTTTATTGACCTTGTGGTACCTTCAACAGCAGGAAAGCAGACTGTCCATATTGAAAATCTGATTTGGAGGGATGTCTGGGTGGCTCAGTCGGTGAAGCGTCTGCCTTCGGCTCAGGTCATGACCTCAGGGCCCTGGGATCGAGTCCCGTGTCGGGCTCCTTGCTCAGCGGGGAGTCTGCTTCTCCCTCTGCCTTGTGCTCTTTCTGTCTCTTTCTCTCTCTGTCACACATACACAAGTAAATAGATAAAATCTTAAAAAAAAGAAAAGAAAACCTGATTTGGAGAAGGTGATCCATGTGCATGATTTGCTAAGTGAGCTATTGCCCATTTAATAAAATATCTTCTCTGACCTCCTCTCCCATCGGCCCCCTTTCTGCTCAGATAAAAACCTAAGTCCTCATATGTGAGTTTGGTTATTGCTGCCTTCTTTGTGGTGACTCATGATAAACCATGATATCACACCCTAACACGCCTATATTTGCCCTCCGGAATTTTAATATTATACATTTTCAAAAGACCAGAATCCTGAAAACACATTCTTTAGATTCTCCTTTTCTCTGGCTTTCATGGGAATAAATGCTGCTCAGTCACTAGCACAGGACCCACATTGGAGATCCTGGGTGAATGTGACAAGTGTCTGCTCCATTTTCACTCGGCCTCCTAATATAGTGGGGATGGTGTTGTCCAGGGTCAGGTGACACTTTCCCACATCTGTCACCCTGCCACCAGCTCTCCATGATTGGAATTCCTAAAATCAAGAACCAAATCTCTACATCGTGACTAAACAATAGCAAGATGAAATCAACAGTAAATAGATCATTAAAGCAATGGGAGCATAAAGGGAAATGACAATGAAAACAAGCAGGACTCCAGAGAGAGAGGAGGTGGAGAGAGAAATGAAACCGTACACAAAGGGTCAAACTCGTTCATTTCAGAGATGAGAGCTCACGGCCAAAATACCAGAGCCATAAGATAAAGGCAAAACAGAAAAGCCATGAACTAGTCAAGAAACCAAAAACTGCTTCAAACACTTCACTGTAAACAAAATAAAACGCTAACACCAGAAGCTTACGGAGCAGACCAGGTGAAATAAGAAAACTGAATTACAACTTTGCAAAAAGAAAAGACAGAGGTGAAGCAGTTCACCCTGGCTGTGCCCCTTCCCAGGGCTGAGCTCTGTAAAGACTTTGGGGGTCCCCCTTGTGCCAGGGTATCTGCACAGTCACCACCCCGAAACAGCCTTACAGATAGGACTTGGAGGTGACCTGCTTGTTTATTTGTTTGTTTTTTAAAGATTTTACTTATTTATTAGAGAGAGCAAGCGAGCACAAGCAGGGAGAGGGACAGAGGCAGAGGGAGAAGCAGGCTCCTCACTGAGCAAGGAGCCTGATACAGGACTCAATCCCAGAACCCTGGGATCGTGACCTAAGCTGAAGTCAGACGCTTAACCAACTGAGCCACCCAGGTGCCCCCGGCCTGCTTTTTAAAAAAAAAAATCATAAAGTTGTCAAAACTGTGTGTCCACCAGACAGACAATTCCCCAAACACTGTTTAAATTTTAAAACTCCATCCATAAGGGAGAACACCAGAGATGTGCAAAGAGGTGCCCAGGCCCGTGGTGGTATTAGCCCATCTGGAAATGAATCTGACAGTGGGAAGGTCGGGACCCCAGTGGGCACTTAGGGAAAGGGGTGTGAAAAACAGAAGTCCCCAATGGGGACAGTCCCCTTACTGCAGTGGGAAACTGAAACGATCGTCCTTTTCCAGCCATCGCTACTAACCCACCACTGGAGAGATTCCCACCTACAGCTCCCATTTCATGCGAAGTCAGACTTGAGGTCATGGTTCGTGGGACCAAGCTCTTCTCTAACAGACTCTCCACACCCATTCTCCCTGCCCCCCAAATTTCCCAGGCAGCCAGGCCCTAGGTCTGCTAATGTTGTGACTCTTGCCCTGTAACCATGGGAGGCAAAGGCTGGTGAAGCCCTAATGCCTGGCACTTGGACTAAGTGATGGGTTGATCTTGGGCGGGTTTGGCATCATGGCTTCTCTCCAGTGGCACTGAGGTGGCTTGGTGAACAAATGGCCCAGGAAAGATGCCCAGCTCCTTACCCTCAGATACCATACAGAATTCACGTGGGACTCTCCCGCCCTTCCCCAGAGGAACTATAGGGTGGAGATGCTACGGTCCTCCTGGAAGGACCACCTCCCTCTCCCTTTCTACTCTTGGACAGAAGTGGAGGGAAGGTGATGGGGAGGCTGAAGAATTACCCCCTCTCCCTCCCCCATTGGTTGGGACACTTCCTCTCTGCACCCCTGCACCACTCTCCAGAGCCGTGCCCACCAAGATGGGGGAGGAGGCTCCACAGGCAGAGAGAAGGAGAGAGGCCAGCCCCTCACCACACAGTCACCAAAGTAATGTCATGTCATGAGGCATTTTGTTGGCCTTCTCCTGGCAGCACCCATGAACCAACCCAGTTCAACACTGCCTAATGTCTTCACGGTTTGCCTGTTGAGGAACACAGCCATGTGCCAACACCTCTCCACAGCCTCTCAGAACTCACTCCCTTGTTCATGGACCAGGCTGCATCTTCGCACAATCTAAGCCCATTGGTGCACGTGGTTCCTTGGTACCATTTCCCCTCCCTTCTCCCAGGCCCTGTGGAAGTGGCTGTTTCTTGTCATTGTCACTACAGTGCACCTGTCCCTCCCCCACGAGCATCTCCTCTGAGCATCTTACCTGAGGCGCATCACCTGTTCCACCCCTGCCGAATGTCCTCTGTGGTGATCATCGTCTTACCACTGAGCTTTTCCCCACTCGTTTAATCACGATTACCTGCCTTCTCTGGCCAGAATGCAAGCTCCACAAAGCAGAGACCTCCAGAGTCCCAGTCTCTGCATCTCCAGTGCCTGGAACATTGCCTGGCACACGGGGGCTGCCACTGGGTATTTGCTAACTGAAGGAATGGTTTTGAACTCTTTGAGCACCAGGGCTCAAAACCGGATGAGATCATGATTTCACGGCGGGCAGGCATGGACAAGAAGAGAAGCTTTGTGGGATGTGCGCACCTGTGTGAGCAAAGCGAGGGGCAGCTTCTTCCCACCTTCTGTTCGCTGAGCCTTCTGTGCTCTGGAGTCTGGGCTGTGGTAGGTGCAGGGGCTCCTAAAAGGACATGGGGTGATGTAGGGGCTCAATCCCAGGCCCAGGGTTGTCGGACACACTGTGATGGAAAGGCTCCAACAGGAATGGCACAGCGATGCCGTTACTGATTTGGAGAATATTTGCAATCTTCTTTCAGGATACATTGGAGTCATCATGACTACACTGATATAAGGACTTCAAAAAAATCATGGTAAATCCTGGGATTAGGATATATTCACCTAACTCTCCCTAATTCTCCCTGGCCTGGCTGTGTGAGGAAAGATGTGTATTTAGCATGGCAACCACAAGCACGAGTCATTGCAAGACCTAATTCCTCAACAATAAAGGGCTCTGGGAGAGCTGTGTTGGGGGGAAAAAGCAAGGATGATTTCCTTGTCAACCTGAGTGAAACAAAAGATTTTTCTATGAACTCTCAGTTGGGCAGAAACATATCTTAACTTCATACGTTTACTTCTTGAGTTTTCCCATTTGGCAAGATTTTAGTATATGAGATATATGTCCCCAAATGAAAAAAAAAAAAAAGCCCAGTTTTTTATTTCAATAAGACAGGACATTGCATAGCATTTTTCTGAGAACCAGAATGAGGATTTGGCATCACTGCTCGACGTTTAGGACGGCTCAGGAATTAGAAGCCGCTGGAACCTGCTTTTCCATTCCCAGGTGAGGTGTGCGAGGGGCTCACTGCTCAAGCCCCTGGCCACACCTCTCCATTCCATACGCAAAGGCTGAGGACCAACCTTCTGTTAGTGCTTAAAATCCTTCTGAAGGTCAAATATGTGTAAGTCGATGCATTTCCAGGCCTCCACTCTTCACTCTGTGATTTGGCTTCAGTGGCCCAAATGCTTCCCCAAAACCTGTCCACGGGGCCCTCGATCTTTGATTGACAGGGACGCCAGGGAAGGAGACTTGGTTTTGAAACGATGATATTCTGAGATTTCTGCCATGGTGAGCACCCCCTGCGCGGCCATCTGTTCAGTCTGAGCTCCTGTTCTTTTTTTTCTCCTAGACAAGGTGAACTGCAAGTGCAGAGAGGAGTTCTTAAAATATCTTTCAATGGACATGTGACCTCCAGGGCATCCGTGGCCATGGCTATTCCGGCACCCCGGGAGGGGGTGGGCGTACAACATGGGGACATAGTGAGGTGTGCTTTTTTTTAACTAATGCATGTTCGCCAGAGAATATCTGGCGAACGAAATAAAATGGCTCATAACAATCACATTAACCAGAGAAGGTCTTCACATACTTGGACGCGGTATTGTCCGGAGCAGGTGTGTTTGCCCTCTCCAGCATGTAACGCCCTTCTCCGCCCCCCATGATTGGCCTGGTTCTCAAGTCAACTTCATCGGAAATGAATATAGCTACCCCAGCTTTCATCTGATGCGTGTTCATAGAGTATGGCTTCCTCCTCCATCCCTTTACTTTTAACCTGAGTTTTAATATTTAAAGCAGGTGTCTTGTAGACAGCTTGGAGTCAAGTCTACTTTTATCATCCTGTCTGACTTTATTGCTATATTTGGACCATTCACATTCCAAGTGATTATTGATAAAGGGAAATCCCTACCTGCCACGTGGGTAGCTGTTTTCTACTTGCTGGTTTTCTGTCTTTCTCTCCTTTTTGTCTCCTGTCCTGATATTGCTCTTCCCTAAGCACTCCTCCTCAGCCGGAGAATGTGTCCTGAAGCTCTGTCCAGTCATCCGCTGTTCTTCCTGGGGCAGGGCGCTGTGCGTGTGGGGAGGGAGGCATTCTGTGATTCTAGGATTAAATCTCAATCTCTGGGTGGGCCTGTGACCTTCCCAAGTGCCACTCCCCTGGAGACCCCACCCGCACCCTCCACCCCCTTCCCTGGCTCGAGTATCTTCAGTCTATGTCCCTGAAACCGGGAGACCTCCTGCCCATGTTGTCTCTGACCCTCGGACCTGAGACAAGAAAGTTAAGAGCACTTTCGTGACAGAGACCCATTTCCCCCACCTGGAATGTTCCAGAAGCTCTGACAAGGTCTTTTCCCTGCGGAGTAGACCTCTGCTGTGCAGAAGGTTCTGGGCACATTTTATAATGATTACTCTTCCTTTCTGCCTGCCAGAGCCAAGGAGGGGTCTTTCTCAGATCTTCACTGTGAGAACCTGGTGAGGCCCCCGCAGATAAAACCCACCGACCGTGTGCGAGGCCCGAAGACCACAGCTTCCAGAGGCTTCTCACTCAGGGTAGGACACACTCAGCCTCCAGCAATCTGTCACAATTTCCACTGAAGTGTCCTGCCAGTTGATGACTCTCTTGTTCTAGGAGAGCTGATTTGGGGCTTGGCCCCCCCAAATTCTCATGTTTCTCCAGATTTGGGGGTAGCATTTTGCCCTGCACCCTCGCTTCTCAGGAGGGTCTAAGAACAGTCATCCCTTTTCTGTTTGTCCAGCTTTTCCTGGCTCTAAGGACAGGAATGATGATTTATTTCTAAGCCCTCATCAAGAACTGACTCCCCAAGTCCCCAGATAAGCCATGTTTACTTTTTGTCAAACCTCCTTCCCCCTTGACATGTTTATCTCTGGCCGAGATGTATAGATGTTAGGAAGAACTTAGTGATTGAGGATGGGAGCCAGGTGCTGCCCCGAAGGCTTTATATATATGTTCTTTTTTACATTGCTCCCCGGTCCCATACCATTCCCCTTTTACAACTGAAGACACCACACCTTTTAGCTTGCAAGACTTGTGTCCAAAATCATGGGTTAGTAAGGAGCGGAACCTAGAAGGGAATGAGCAATGGCTTAATAAGACCCAAGAGCCAGACTTCAGATTCTGCCTTCTTTCCTGCACAGTTATGAATGGGCAGATGGATGCAGAATTGGAGACATAGATGGATAAACATATCTCCACAGAAGAGAGATTATATTCAGTTCTATGGATAGATTTATAAATTAATATTTTATGCATTTTCACAAATGAAAACAAGTCCTTGATCAAGGGTAATTCTTAAGTTGTTAAAAATTGTAATTCTCATAAATGTAAAGAACAACCACATGGGAGAGTTGTTTTTAACTCATGGATGAGGGAGCAGGAATAAGGGACCTGCTTCAAAGGGTTTATGTGGGCATGAGACACAGAGTCTGTAAAGAAAGGAACGCAGGATCAGACTTGGTGATTTAGGTACGAGACTGGTTAACCTTCCTGCAGGGCAATTAATCTGTAACTTCCAGGGCAACCTGGTCTCACGGTCCGTCATTCTATCTGCAGGCACCCCAGCCTTGATCAATTGCTATTCAGACCAGCATGTTCCCTGAGATTCAGATGACCTTCAGACACGCTCATTAGAAAATCATTTAGCCTAAAACTCAAAGGTAATGAGATAATCTTTTCTAACGTATTTCTGAGTATTGAAAACTTGTCCTGAGTATCTGTGACTATGATTTTAATGGCCTTCGTAGTGGTGCATAATAGGGGCATTAACCACGACAGAACCATTTTGAAGACTGCTCGCGCAGTGCAGGGTCTCGGGGTGAATCTCAGACCCCCTGGAGCCTGGCATACGTTCTTTTCCTGCTGCGGGGAGGAGAAGGTGTGGCCCTTGTCTTCACACTGCAAGGGGCTCTGGTTAGGGGACTTTCTTGGATGGGGGCTCTCTCTGCTTCCTGTTGGAATTCAGTAGGGAGGGACTAAACCCGAAATTGCCCCTCCATCATGTACAGGCTGCAGGCTTCCAGAAGCCTTGCCCCTCCAGCTGGAGCAGGCAGGGCTCGCTCCTCGCCCCTCTGGACTGTGGAGAGCACAGGGCATCCTGGATCCTCCACCTTCAGCTGCCGGGGATTCCTGTGGCAGACACGCTGCTTTCCCTTCTGAGTCTTTTTCAGTACCCATAAACAGGACATTTCCCCCCAGCCCCTGGCTCTGAAGATCTGCAGTGGTCTTCAGTCTTCCCCCAGCTACCTCAGAGGCAGATGTGCTAATCCCATGGTTCATTTTACTCTGGGGTGTGTCCAGTGAGAGATACCTTGTAGGTTCTTGTGCTTTAAGGCCTGGCTGGGGCCTCTTTCTCATCCGTGAGCAGACCTCCAAGGCCTGCCCCAGGGAGATCCCAGCCTCTGTTCCCTGTGTCTGGGTTCTTCCTGCAACCTAGGTGGGGCGGCAGGGCCTGGCTCAGGGGGCCACAGTTCAAGGGCCCGGAGTCAGACCTTCCATCCTGGACCTGGACAAAGGGTTTATAAGAGGGCTGGCTGGCATTTGCCCCCTTTCAGGCTCTGCTCAGCAGCTATAAAGCTGTGCTTGGATCCCAGCTGGTTCCCAATGTCCGCTCTCAGTTGGCTGACAGTGGGAGAAGGAGGGTGGTGAAGAAACAGTGCCCCAAACATCCCGAAAGTTTCCATGATTTTTCCGAAGCCAGGGCCCCAAAGAGCAAGTCTGTCTGAGGGGAAGTAAGATGGTGATTCTTGAGTCATTTGCATGGCAAATCATCCACAGCTTAAGGCTGGGCCCCCATCAGGACATCTTCTCTTACTCTTGGAGGGAAGACGGGACTTAGGGAGCATAAACATCTGGATGCGCACGAAGCAAACTCACGCGTCTGTGGAATCAGGTAGAATCAGAAAAGGCAGTGGGGCTGGGATGACCTCTAAGGTAATGTAGCCCGTGTTCCGTGCAGCATGTACCCCCGGCTGTGGGCCTCCATGGCAGACGTGGGTACAGGCCGAGGCCCTGGCACACACAGCTCCCCACTCTTTATTCAAGCAGCTCCCCGCCACTGTCCAGAGCTGATGCAGGAATCGAAACCTCTTTGCCAGCCCTATGCAGTACAGTCAACTCGTTCACAGAAGATAAACGTGGAGGTCTTTTTTTTTTTAAAGAATTCCTTTTTTCTTTTTTTTTTTTTGATGTTTTATTTATTTATTTTTTAAGATTTTACTTATTTATTCTTGAGAGGGAGAGCGCATGAGCAGGGAGGAGAAGCAGACCCCCAGCTGAACAGGGAACATGATGCGGGACTCGATCCCAGGACCCTGAGCCGACGGCAGATGCTTAACTGACTGAGCCACCCAGGTGCCCTAAACTTGGAGGTCTTATGCACAACACACAGCCAGGGTCCTCTGTCCCAGTGCGGAGACTGACTTCCGAACACTCTTGCATATACTTTTATCATGACCAGGGAATTCATGAGAATGATCGGTGTGTCTCTAGGAAAGGACATTGTAGTATCTTTCTCTCTTTCATGAAAATTGCTCTTTATCAAATATGACCTTTGTCTCAACTTTCTCAAAAGCACTTGCCTCTAAAATGGACAGAGCCCTGGAGTTGTTGGGAGGGAGGAAGCCAAGGAGATAATCTCGCTGGAATTTGGATGTGACTCAAGATGGAGTTTCCTACAAGGTACACTCAGACTCCACAAGACTTTTCTCCCTTGGAATTAAGTTGGTGCTGCCTGAAGTTCTGGCTGGTGGCAAGGGGATGTCTAGAAAGAGCCACAGGTTCTATGTTCTTCTGCAAACAGGAGATGAACAGTTTTTCTTCCCCAGAATCAATGCACTGGCTACATGGCTAAGCCTCAGCCTGAGAGGACAGGTCTAGGCTTGATAGTTGTACAGAGCAACTTTGAAATGGATTACTTCACAGCCAGGAAGAGCTGGGAGAATAGGAAAGCTTCTTGTGGTTGTTTCTAGAAAGCTCACCATCATTAAGCCACTCCTCTGAAGTTCCCAATGAAAAATAAATCTTAGAAGGGGCAGGAACGAAAGGAAATTCCTTCTAGGAAATCCTCCAACCACAGGATCGTCATCAGCTCCTCCTCTGTCAGCTTTCTTCTCTGTGAGGCCCCAGCAGGCTCCCTTTGCAGGGCAGGAGGGACGGGCATTGTGAGCGCTGGGCTCTCAATCTCTCTTAGTTTTGTGCATTGGGTCTTAGAAAAGACTTTGACTGGCCGCCTGTGGTCACATGCCCTTTCTCTACCAGTCACTGAGGCCAGGAAAATGGGCTGCTGGTTGGTCAAGCCTGGGTCATGGCACCTTTGTGATGGATAAGAACGGGGTCGGTGTCGTGATTCCTATGGCATGGGCTCCCCACAGTGGGCTTCTCTTACCAATGGAATGGGGAGGGGTGCTGGACCACCCTTTCTGAAAAAAGGCGTCTCCAAACGTTAATGCCAGTAAAGGCAAACAGATATGATTTACCAGTTTCTTCTGAGCACAGGCCTTCCCTCATCCCTTGTTCCTTATAAAGATGAACTCAATCCACTGACCGCATAGGAAATTGATTGACCCCATGGAAACTAGCACAAAATGTAACCCAGCTCAAGACTGGCTTCAAATGCTTGGACATTTTTGTGGTTGTTACATTACACAGATGCCTGGGAGCTCCTCAGAATCCAAGGTATGTAAGAGGATATAAGGATAGATATTTTAATTTAAGGAAATCGAGTCAAAAGCCCCTGAGGGCCCAGGGTGCAGGGCTGCGTGGTGGCAGTGCGGACGCTGATGGAAGGCCTGCTGGCATCCTTTCTGGGACCCCGTCGTCCTGGCCCTCTTTTAAGACAAGCGCCTCACAGCTTGCTCCCCTGATGTGATGGATGGTGCAGTGACAAATTGAGTTTGAACCCGCCATCGAGACAGCTTGGGATTCATTAGCAGAATTTGGAGGTGAATTGGAAATGCTAATTTCAGGACATCTAAGCAATTTGTTCTGGCTGGCATTTTTCGTGTTGCTCTGGATGCTGTTGAGAAATAAGGGGCCGGAACGCGGAACAGTAAAGGACAAGAGTGCAGTTTGTGTGACCCGCCCCAACAGACAACATCAGTATTTCCTTCCCAGTATCTTTTCTTCTCTGGGGCTAAACACTCCCATTAACTGGAGGTTCCATTTTTAGGGTTAAATTGAATTGTACAACTATGATATTGTAATTTAAATAAGAAATATGTATTTGATCTTTGTCCCTGTCCCTGGCACAGAGCTCCTAAAATCTTTGGAATTTCCTAAGGGAGGAGAGGGATCAAAGTGCCTTTTGTTATGTTAATGAGGTGGCTGGAGAGGCACCTCCAGCTGGGAACCAGTTGCCAGGAGAACCCAACCTCTCGGGGAGCAGGGAGGGGCTAGAGCTTGAGTTCAATCACCAATGGGCAATGATTTAATCAATCATGCTTGTGATGAAGTCTCCATAGAAACCCCAAAGGAAGGGGTTCTGTGAGCTTCCAGGTGGGTGGACACATGTAGGTGCGGGAAGAGCGGAGCCCAGGGAGGGGGCGGGGGGCTCCCCGCTCTTCCCTGTACCTTGTCCTGTGCATTTTTTCCTTTTACAATAAACCAGGAATCTAGTAGGTAAAATGTTTTTCCAAGTTCTGACCTGCTCCAGCAAATGAATCACTCCCAAGGAGGGGGGCATGGGAATCTCCAATCTCTAGCCAGTAGGTCAGGGGCACGGGCGACGTCTGGGCTTGGGATGGGCAAATCAGCAGTCCTGTGGGCCTGAGCCCTCACCCTGCGGGGTCTGACGCTGTCTCGGGGTAGTGTAGGCATGGAGTTGAGGCAAAGACTCCTGGCTGGTGCAGGAGCAGGTGCTTGGTGATGATGACGTGGGAGAACCACACACGCCTTGGAATTGGGGGTCCGAACTCTTAAAAACTTAGTTCTTGCCAAACATCCACTTCTGGGAAGCTGGAGTAGGTGTACCGTTCTTCCTGCATGTAGAAAACAGACATACAGAGACTGAAAGGTAGAGAAAGCATACCAGAGCGAATTTCCTGGCCTCCCTTTCTGCTTCATATATCCCAGATTTGGAATGAAAAGCCAGTAACTTGGAAAGGTGCAGACAAACAAAAATCCTAACAAAAGCTTGCTTTCTCTGGCAAAGACCAAGAAAGAACAATCTATTAAGATAGAAAAGTAGAGGGGCCCCTGGGTGGCTCAGTCGGTTAAGCAGCTGGCTCTTGATTTCAGCTTAGGTCATGATCTCAGGGTCGTGGGACTGAGCCGCACATTGGGCCCCGTGCTTGGCAGGGGTGTGCTTGAGATTCTCTCCCTCTCCCTCTGCCCCTCCCCAATGCACCTGTGCTCTCTCTCTTTCTAAAGTACATAAATAAATCTTAAAAAAAGAAAAGGAAAAATAGACAATCACTGCTCTACTCCAGCCAAACACCAAAGAAAATACTGCAACCCCCCACCACTTACCCTACTAGCAAAGGCAGAGTGTGATGACCCAGACCCCCCTCCCCCCGCCAGGCTAGGAGACTCTCCAACACCCCATCAGGGAGGTTTCAGAGGAGGTGGAGTAAGAAGTTAGGGCTTTCATCCTCACCCAGCAGAAATGAGGTGCCCACCCTTCTCCTCAGGGGGAGAGTCAAAGCAGGTCTGTCGGAGAGTCAGGACTTTCTCTTCCCCCTGGTGGAGGTGAGGCCACCCCCGCTCGGTGTCAGTGGAGACTACCTGGGGACAATACAGAGCATCTCTGTCTGTCCCAGTCAAGGAGGTATGACGGGAGGTGACAATCTGTGGGCGCCTGAGCTCCCGCCCCTGCCCAGCGGTAGCAAGGAGCTCCCCTCCTCGGGTATCCATGGCAAGATGGCGCCCCTGCTCCCCTCCTCCGGCGTGATGTCAGAGGAAGCCAGCCAGCACAGGTTTAAATGAGATCCGGTGTCCCAAGACAGACCACCCAAAAGGTCCAGGTTTCCGTGGAAAATCACACATCATATCAAGAACCAGGAAGGACTCAAACTGAATGAAAAGAGTCAATCAGCAGATGGCAGAATCGAGATGACAACACGCTTGAATCGTCTGACATCCGAGTAGGGACACCAGCAGTGGGGACGCCGGGTCGTCGCACGCCGCTGGTGGAATGTAAAATGGTCCATCCAACTCTGGAAAAGAGCCAGACAGTTTCTTTAAAAATGAGACATGCAGCTGCTGTAGGATCCAGCCGCTGCACGCTGGGCCGTTTATCCAAGAGAAATGAAAACCCAGACACAAATGTTCACAGCCTCTTGATTTGTAAAAGTTCTGCTCAGTCATTTGGGGCCGGAACAGCTCACCAGAGCCTGGGTGGCTTGTAAACCCCAGAAAGTTATTGATTATGTTCTGGAGGCTGAAAATCTGAGATCGGGCTGCCAGCATGGTTGGGTTCTGGTGAGACCCCTTCCTGGCTGCAGGTGGTTATTTTCTCGGTGCTTCTTCACATGGTGGAGAGGGAGAGAGTTCTTTGGGGACTCTTTAATAAAGGAACTAATCCCATTCATGAGGGTTCCATCCTCGTCTGATCACCTCCCGAAGGCTCTGTCTCCCAACACCATCGCGTTCAGAGGTAGGACTTCAAAATGGAATTTCAGGGGGGCACAGACTTTCGGTCCGTAACAAGACCCCCAGATATTCTTTAACATTGCGTGGTTGCACAAACGATGGTACATCTATGTGGTGGAATACACTACACAGCAAGAGAGAGAACTCTTGGTGGACAAACAACCCGGATGCATCTCCACAGAGAATTGCACTGAGTGAATAAAGCCCATCCCAAAATGTTCCATGCTATATGACTTAATTCCTTTAACATTCTTGAAATGACACAATTATAGAAGTGGAGGAGAGATGAGTGGTTGCTGGGGGTCAAGGAGGCCAGGGTTAAGGAGGGAAGTCGGTGGGACACAGAAGGACAGCTTGAGAGCTCAGGTGACGGAGATGTTCTGTATATTGTCTGCATCGATGCCACTATACTGATGTTGTATTATGGTCTTGCAAGATGGTATCACGGGGGGAAATTTGGTAACAAGTACACAGGATAACTCTGTACCGTTTCTTACAAGTGCACAGGAAGCCACAATGATCTCAATATTAAAAGTTTAATAGTAAAACAAACCCACCCACCTCATTCTTCTGCTTTCAGCTGGAAAGGTGAAGTGGTTTTGATGTCTCTAGAACCTGGTGTGGGCCCTCTTAATACATTTAATAAGTGTCTGTTGAATCCAAATGCTTGGTACAAAATGGATCATAGGTTGTCTACAGGTCCCATGTCCTGTCCCATTCACTCAAGCCTCCCTGGGGACAGGTTGGTGGGGAGGGCATGCTACGAGATAAAACCTCCTACTGGTTTTTATTTCTTGGGAAAGTTACTTAAACATGTGTGTGCATGTGTATGTCTGTGTGTGTGTGTGTGTGTGTGTGTGTGTGTGTATCTTAAATGTCCTAAATCTGTGGATAAATTTGTTAAGGTTTCAAATTTAAATAAAGGGTCTAAACTAATTCATCAATCACATAATGTGAAAGAGGAAAAGACGGTGATCACGCTAAGAAACCATGTTCTTTTAAATATTATAAGCGTATTGTTGTCTGTTATATACAGATTTGGTTTTGACTTCTTAAACTTTTTCATATTTAATTCTAAACCTTTCTGGGGTTGGCAATGTATGACACGAAGGAAACATGGTCCACTGTACATCCCTGTTCACTGAGATAATTTAGAGCCAGAGAGTTTGCCTGTGTAAGAGATCTCCAGCTGTCGACACCCACTCACGGAGCCAAAAGAGTGTCTTTTTAGAGTCACTGGCTCATGAGCTACAAGGCTATAAAGGGGTTGGTCTCACAGCTCATGGAGCCCCTGGTCCAGGAATCAAGGTACACTCGTTACCTTTTTCTCACCCAAATGTCAGAAGTCAGCAGCTCCCACCTAAGATGATTACTTGTTTGGAGTTTGTGTTTCTTTTCAGTTTTTTAGGTATTTAAATATGTTTTCAATCAAGCTGTACAAATCTCTGAACTTTACAGTAATCTCAATGATGTATATGTGTGTTTTCATTAGAATTTAAAGATATCTGAATTTGATGTGATCTTACATTTGAAACTACTTCTTAGAATGTTGCAATTCTTGCGACTATTTTAAAAGCTAACCACCTGGTTTGAGGCATCCCACCAGCATCTTTTGAGTCGTGGGTCCCAGCATTCGAGGCCATTCTGACCCCGTCCTCCTTAGACAAGTCCTTCCTGCCTTGGACTTGGGATGGCTTCTGCTTGGGAGCCTCCTGTGACCACGGAGGGTCAGGGGAACCATGGAGGGGAGGGGGACAATCGGGGGCAGAACCTGGGGGCTGCCTTTCACCTCCAGGAAAGGGGCGATTGGACATTTTCTCATAGCTTGTCCCACACTGTTCCATAGTTGCAGGAAAGGGGCCAGGATTCAGGCAGGAACCCCCTCTCCAGGAATAAAGGGGGTGCCTTTTCAGTGAACCACTCACAATGGGAGATGGAGTATCCAAGAGAGAGGAGCTCTCCCAGTGATGTCACGCTTCTGGTCTGTTGTGCTGATGCTCTTGCTCTACAACCTTTACATGACGATTGCTCTGGCAGTCCCTGCTCTGAGCCCTCCCCACCAACAGGGGAAGCTTAATGGAGTCTGGCCTATTATGTGTTCCATGCTTAATGCTTACCCTCAAGTTAGGAGCAAGGAGAGAAGGGTCTTTATTTTTCAGTGGTGTCCCACAGTGATTCACATCTGTGTTTGGGACCATGCTCCATCAAAGGTGCTGTCTCCACTTTGCCTCATCATGCTTGTCTCCCGTATTAAATACACGTGTTCCTGTCTCTGCCATGGCCTAGTACCAGCTGTCGCCAGAAGCTCTAAACTTCTTCCTCTCCTCTTCTGCTCAATGTCCTGTGAAACTAGCCTAGTTTACCTGTGACACCTTTTTCAGCACTCAGCCTTGGCCTTTGCCTCTACCACTTAGCTAAGATGACTCCTCAAGACTCCCTAGTGATGTCTTAGCGACAAACCTCAGGGTCTTTTCTTAATCTTGCATGGTCCCCCTGTAGCCTTAGAGACCATAAGCAGCCTTGCCTTCCAGAAGGAAGCCCTCTCTCCCCTCTGCGTGCATGGTTTCCTGTGGCTGAACCCCCGGCCCCCCCGTTACAGCTCCACTCCTCACCTAGCATCCACATTCTCCAAGGGTCTCCTCCACATCCTCTGTTTGCTCGAGGGTTTTCTACACTTTCTTCCTCAGGCCCTCAGATCTTCCCATGGCTTCAACCACCACCTCTATTCCAGTGACTGAGAGGTGACCTCTCCACTGTTTTAATTGCCATATGCATATAAAATATGTTGTATAGAGCTGCAAAGATAAAAGAAGTGTGACTTAGTTCTTTAAGAAAGGTGGGAGATGATGGTACTGTAAGAAAGCCATTAAAAAGAACATAGGACCAAAAGAAATTCAGCATAATTATGTTTGACACCCCTTTAAAAATTCTTAAACTGGGGCGCCTGGGTGGCTCAGTGGGTTGAGCGTCCAACTCTTGATCTCAGCTCAGATCTTGGTCTCAGGGTCGTGAGTTCAAGCCCCCGCGTTGGGCTCCAGGCTGGGCATGGAGCCTATTTAAAACAAAACAAAACAAAACAAAAACAAACAAATAAAAATTCTTAAACTGACTGGAAAACAAAATCCATTTATATATATATTTAGGAGGTTCTATTAGTCAGCTCAGGCTGCCAGGGCCAAATACCACAGCCTGGGGGGCTTCAACCACAGAAATTTATTTCCCACACTTGTAGAGGCTGGAAGTCTCAGATCAAAGTGCCAGCAGATTCTGTTTCTGGTGAGGCCCCTCTTCCTGAC
The DNA here is from genome assembly GCF_037043125.1 of Eumetopias jubatus. Lineage (NCBI taxonomy): Eukaryota > Metazoa > Chordata > Mammalia > Carnivora > Otariidae > Eumetopias > Eumetopias jubatus. The sequence continues at coordinate 6,580,741 of NW_028274809.1, forward strand.
TTGTAGACGGCTGCCTTCTTGCTGTGTACCCACATGGCCTCTTCTCTATGAGCTTGCGGGTGGGGGGAGAAAGAGAGAGATCTGGTATCTCTGCCTCTTCTTATAAAGACATCAGTCCTATTGGTGCCCTTATCCCCATTTAGCCTTAATGACCTCCCTAAAGACCCCTTTCCCAAATACAGTCACCCTGGGGATGAGGGCTTCAAAAAAAGAATTTGCAAGAGACACAATTCAGTCCATAACAGAAGCCCACTGTGTGTTTCGGAAGCTGGAGCTGGTGTAGGGGATGAAAAGTATGTAGATTGTGACCTGCTGAATGAGGGGATACCAGCCGAGCACACAGGGTGAGCAGACAGCTCCCTCAGCATCTGAGCTCCCGCTTTGGGGAAGTGAGACCCACCAGGTCATTTAGACTGAAGGTGAAATTTCAATACACCCACACAAAGGAAGCGGAGTCACCAGATTTATTATGTCTAGATCCCAGAATCGGGGTGGGGGACAGTGCACTGGGAAGGGCAGTCCTCGTCCCAGGTCATGAGCAGGCAGGGGACAGACAGCAGGGTGGTAAGCACCTGTTACTTATAAGGTGGTTGGAAAGGAGGTCCCTGACTTGTCTCAGACTTAACTCTAAGTGGTTATTTTAAGAGGTGCCCCTGGAAAAGGGCAGTGGGAATTTATGGCAGGAATCCTGAATTCAAGTCCTTGTCTAAATGTCCAGACCCTGGGTGTGAGTGGGGTTATCAAACTAAAATGCCTACCCAGCTTCTCAGAAAAACAAATGCTGTTTTCTTCAAAAGTTGCTTTTCTTATCACACACTGAGAACAAAAGTGGCATATCTGAAATGCCAAATGTAAGAAGTAATAATTGAAAGTAATGCAAGAAAGTGTAAATAAAAGAATGAACAAAGGTGTAGCAACTGCATATGAACAAAGAGAAAGAAGAAAAAAATACGTGAAATAAAAATACGTGAAGGTAAAGGAAGAATTAATGGGACAAAAGACCATTTTTAATTGCTAACGGATCTCATTCACAGTAATATACAACTGCTATGACTCCTTTTTCTCTGAATAATATTATATCAAAATTAAGAGGTCAAACTGTTAAAAATTGAGAAGCATCAGCTAGAAGCGAAATGGGAGGGGGAGAGGATTATACAGCCATGGGGTAGAATTTCAGGAATGATGGTGTTCCGTGCACATATCGTGAAGATAATGTGCCCAAAAAGGAATAAGATGATACTAACTTTCCATTACGGGAAGGATTGATCAAGATCTATCAGACATTAAAGGGATTTTTCTGCAGGTCGGCCGTGAATAAATAGCTCAGATCCCGCTTGTCTGCCCCACCCGGGCTCCACGGGTGAACCATCGGGGCTGGAACCGAGGTCGGTGAAGGAAAGGGAGGACTCTTTTGCTGCTGAGGGACAATCTGATGTGTGGGCCACTTGGCTTCCCCAAGTTTTGAGCTGTCGATCTTTTACTTTTAGAAATTAAATTTTAGAGTACTTTTAGAAATTCCAAATCTAAGGGCTTGTGAAGTAAAAGGAACGTAGGCAATGATATCGACCTGGAACTTCACAAGAATGTTTGAAAAGATCCGTAGGAGAACACTTTAATTCAACAGTAAGTATATTTTTGAAGGGAAATGGGACGGGATTCTCAGTTGCAGAGTCACCTGTGGGGAGAGGTCACCTCATGGGCATCAGGTTTTAGGGACCACAGGCAGAACCATGATAGAACAAAGAAGGTAACATCCTGGGCGCCTGGGTGGCTCAGATGGTTAAGCGTCTGCCTTCGGCTCAGGTCATGATCCCAGCTCCTGGGATCGAGTCCCGCATCGGGCTCCCTGCTCCTCGGGAGCCTGCTTCTCCCTTTGCCTCTCTCTCTCTCTCTCTCTCTCAGGAATAAATGAAATAAAATCTTAAAAAAAAAAAAAGAAGGTAACATCCTCCCTCCCTCAATGGAAAGAGGTTTGGGAGTCGCCAGCAGCGGGGCCCCAGGGAAATAGTTAAACGGAGTTGTCATTACTGTGAGAGAGGTAAATAGTCCTCAAGGAGGAAGACAAGGCAAACAGGTTTCCTTTGTTCTGCTTCACCTTGTTTGCATGTTCTTATCCTGGGGGGGCGGGGAGGGGGAATGTTTTTCTTCCTTTAGTTTCTGTGTAAATGAGAATTGGATGTGTGTGTGTGCCGAGGGAGCTCGGGACACAGGGTCCAGTTTCTAACACTTCCCATCTACCCGGGGGCCCGGGGGGCCTATCCCCGAGGGACACTAGCCCGCTGGACGTAAAAGACCATTCTGTTAGGGGCCAGGCCAGTAGTGGCGCAGTGGCTCTGTGCAGGCTTCTCTGGTTAGACTGGAATGCAGAATTCGGCCCAGGACCATGGGCCTAAGCTGAGTTTTCCACTACCCCCAGAGTCTAAATCTGGGGACAAGTACTCTGCGCCTCTAGAGAGGGGATGAGAAAAATGCAACATTTGCCTCTTTATAAAGAGGTCCTCAACTCAGTTGCCTTAAAACTGATGATTTTTAGCTGAAGTGAGCAAACAGGACCGAGTGATACATACTAGCCCAACTCACAGAGACTGATGTACAAAACCAGAATGATTCTTTCTGAATTTATAATAAAGAAGTTGCAGGGAACAGGACTGATTTTTAACAAGCCCCCACCTCTTCTCACTCCAACGAATCCCAATCTTTGTCTCCTTAAGAGCTGGCAACAGCAGCCGTGACCCTGGGACAGAAGCGCGGGCATTGGAGGTGATTGGGTACTTGATGGGAGAGGAAGCGCAGCCCCCGTGGATGCTGACATGTCAGTGAAGAGGCTGGGTCAGAGTTTCAAGCAGCAGCAGGATATGAACTGCTACCTGAGAAAGACACACAGAGTTGGTGCAAGGAGGCTAAGGAAATTCTAAGAAAGTAAATACATCTGCAGAATGTTCAATGGTGGTCAATTCTGTACACAGAAAAGCTTTATAACTGGTGGGAAAAGCATAGGCCATGAATTATGTACACATGGACAATTATGAAGGCAGGGTAGGCTAGGACTCCTCTTATAGCTTCACAGGTACAGAAACAGAGGCCCCTCTAGTAATGAGGAGAAGCCACGGGGGCCACGGATTAATGAAGCAGGTGGCTTTTAGGATGGCTATGCGGGTAAGGACATGGCAGGGTTGGGAAGTATTCTCATGTTATGAGGTTGTCTCCCCTCTACAGACATATCTGTGGTTAACTTCACTGCATTCACAGACCTGCAGGCTCATCTGAGAGTCTCGTGGATCATTCGTGAGGAGCCCCAAGGGAAGGTTCACCTGTGACCTTACTTCTCTCCTGGGGATGATTGGGGAGGCTGGGATTTTTCTCACAAGGTGCTGGCTACACATCTGAACATTCCCAAGATTTTCAATGGTCCCCATGTACTCTCCTGGCGACTTCTGCTCATTCACCCAGAGGATGCTCTACATCTTGGGGCCCGATGGACCCCGGTGAGCCTCTTTCCCTGTGTTGGTGTGGGAACCGTGCTGCTCCCCTGGGCCTACGACTCATTAAACAAAATCCTTCTTTCCACTTGACACAGATCATCACTGTGGAGAACCTCAGGTTGTCTGGTAAAACCAGCCACCTCTGTCAACTGTTCTGGGGAGAACTACCTATGTGGGTGGAAGGGAGGCTACTGTGTGTGTTTTAACATCGATAATCAACTGTTCTTGGCTCTACCTCTACCTCTACCTCTACCTCTACCAAAAATGATGGTAGAGGTCTCCAAGCTGTGCATCCTGAGCCGAGGCATTCCGCTTGTGGACCTGCCTGGAGAAGGGTGATAGAGAGCTGGAGGGTGGGGGGCAGTGGGCTCTGGCCCCTCCCCACTTTGTCACCAAGCAGCAAGTCTTGCATCTGTTTTATATATTGCACCACTGCAAAAACTTCTGTTTAAAAAAGTTTCAGAGGCTGGGGCGCCTGCCTGGCTCAGTTGGAAAGGCACATGACTCTCAATCTCAGAGTTGTAAGCTCGAACCCCATGTTGGGTGTAGAGATTATTTAAACCAAAATCTTTTAAAAATAAACAATAAAAAGGTTTCGGGGGCTAAAATGTGATTGCCAACCTGGGCTTTGAGTAGTTGATGGTGCAAAAACAGACAACCCCATTTCCCAGGCATGAACTTCCCCATTGGTTGAATTCCTGGTCACTCTGCCCCTTCTGACCGGCAGCCTTGGGAAGAGCTGGGGCTTGGAGCTGCCAGTTGGTATGCTGGTCAGTCGGCCACTAGACACCAGGACCCTTCCCCGAAACTGTTGAGCTGCAGGAAGTTCCATGTCAGGGCATGGAGATCTGGTCTCAGAACGTGCACTTGCCCCTAAGTCATAACCCTTGTGTTCTGGTTGCAGATCAGTGGTGTGTTGTAAATGTTTAACAAGTGGATCTTCATGGGGGGTGGGGGGGGAGTGGGGGAGGACAGGGGGAGAAAAGCCTCTGTTTGCAGGATTTACTGATTACCATGGTGTAAACACTCCCCATGAGGTTGATTTCAATCTACCCAGCTGCTATCCCTAAAGCTGAGATGGGAAGAGATTCCATAACATATTGTTACAGAGTCTAGTTGCATCTCATAGATACAAGGGGCATAAATAACCTCAAAGCAGAGAAAATTAATCTGGAGTCAAATATTGGGAAAGGGATCAGTTTTGAACACTTGTTACCTTTGTCCTTAATATGATCTATTTAATTGCATGTTTGCATCATTCAATTTATAAAATGGCTATCTTTAGAGAGCTGGCCCAATTCTGGAGAGTCCCACAGCCTGGGTACTTGGTGGCACGGGTTCCAGTTTACCTCTAAGTGACACACTGCTGGGAAGTAACAAGCCATTTGGTCAAGCCTCGAGCCCTTGGGTTCCCTGGTCTGGAAAGCAGGGGGGACCTCTGGGTTCTGCCATGGAGAGTCTGAGAGCCTCAGCATGAGGATGAATCCAAGGTGACCTGTTCCTTCTTCTGAAGAAAGTCGTAGCAGACACTTTTTCTCAAATTGTGAAATGAACGATTTTCTTTTGAGGTAACAAATCACCATGATAAATCAGTTCTACAACTCTACCAGTCATCTCTAATTCTAAATTTTAGAAAGTTGAGGAGGTTTTGGGAAGACTTGTAGCACCTTCTGTTTACCCATGGGAGAACACCGTGGAAGCAACTGCCGATGAACAAAAGCAGGCGTCCCAGGGGCTCAGAAAGGCAGTCAGCACAGATGTTCTTCCCCCGCAGCTAGGGGAGGAGAAGGAATCCAGGAACCTTCGTAGAATCCCAGAACTGGAAGCCAGTGGAGAGTTTGGGGAACTTTCCCACCCTGGCCCCGCAGACCCAAGGAGCCTGCTGGCCATGGGTCCTATAACCTGAAACCAGTGATGGGAATGACAGTGGAGCCTGGAAAATCCGTATTTCTTATGATTTTGTCCCATTGATTACTTTACCACCTACTAATTGTTTTGCTTCTCTGTGGGATTTTATGGTAGACTTGCTTCTAAGACCAAGAAAGGACAGCTTTTCCAGCTCCCAGCTGAAAGATGCTGCTTGTCAACATGATTTGTTTTTTCTTAATCTGCCGAGGGAAGGATCAGGGAGTGGCTGGCTCCAAATTGGATCTCCAGCCTGAGGGGTTTTGCATTAGAGCCATTGTTTATTCATGAACTGTTTTTTTTTTTTTTAACTATAAAGTACATTGATTGCCTGAGGGTGGCTGCATCATAGAAATTTACTAAGCAGTACATCATGGGTCTCTTAAATTCTTAGATAATAAGAAAACAACTCTTGTGGGCCAGACAGGCTGTCTGTGGTATGACCTTGACTTCACCGCCCATGGAAAGGACTGCAGGGGTCCCCAGCCACACTCCTGCAAATACCCTTTGATTTCATAAAGAGAATGTGCACCATGCCGGTTATGAACATTTTCTTTTGTTGGGCTTCCCCCGACCATGATGCAGTTCAATTTGAAATATTTTGATTGACTTTCAAATACTGCATCCCCATCTGGAGTCCTCTGCCCCTCTAGAAAACCTGGTGGTTAGGCAGCCCTGAATTATACATGAATACAAATAATGATTCAAAACCAAAAATACCTCCTTTCCTAATGCAAAGGTGAACTGTGCCTTTGGACAATGACAGTATGTTCCAGAGTGCAACACACGAAGGTTTTTGTGTGCACGTTTGTCAGCTATTGAAACGTGCCTACCCATGCTGAACTGGAAAATTTTTCAAAAAGGAAATCATCAAAAAGAGCGCTGGAGTTAAGCGGAATGAAGAGAAGCCCTTCAAAGGGAAGATTTTTAGTGAATGCTTATAAATACAGGCACAGTGAAGATGACCGTGATTTTAATTAAAAAAAAAGAATTTATGTCTCTTTGACCTTCCTTTGAAAATAATGTTCATCTCTAGCAAACCCTAACCGTAACTTCTTTCCTTAGATTTCTTTAATGGGATTTATGTAACTGAATTAAAATCCAGGCTCCTCTTATGCAGAGACATTGTTAAAAGAGGCCTTGTGTATTTAATTTGTCTTGACATTGATCTGTTATGTGTGGGGCACAGAGGATGGGTCTGAGATTGTCAGTAGAGTGAGAAATGGATCCAGAATCTTAGAATTGGAAAGTATCTTTAAGCTCATTTATGAAAGCCTCCTGCAGCCGTACCCACAGCGAGCCTTTTCCCCGGGCACTTGACAGACAGGGAATTATTTGGTGAATCTCAAATGTCTGTAGGTGATGGAAAGCACCTCTCAGAAAAAAAATAATTCTGTAAGTGCACAGGATAAGGGTGTTTAGTGACTGCTGGTGAATTTTAGTATCGTGTTTCTGGGGCTAGCTGTATGTTAGATTACATTTACCTAAATAGGTATGTTCTCTCATTTATTCTTTTTCTCATACATCCCCTCTTTTATTCTGACAAAATTAAAACATGTTCACAAGTTCACACAATACAGAGGTTTAAAGACTAAGAACAACCCTTTAGCATTACTTCCTACCATTTTCGAATGTTCTCACAGATCGTTTTCATGAATAATTTACATTTTAATGGTCTTCTGGTACATTTGGTCCGTTTTGCTGTAATCTGTTGCAGGTTTCTCAAGAAAACTTACAGAGAGGTTTGCCCTACATGTACTGAGATGGAACGTGTCCATGAGAGTTTTGCGTAATTTTTTAAAAATTTTTATAATTTTAAAATAATTTACAAGTGTAGATATTTAAAATACAAATGTCTGACATCATACTACAAATACTTTTTTTCCACAACTTTCTTTTTCAGGAAACTAAAATGTACGTGAAAAAAAATCAGAAAACTTTTGTAAGGAGAAGAGAAACAAATATTCTAGAAATAGACAATCAGTTAATCCAATTGAAAGCTAAATTTAGCCTCTCCAGAGCCAAGGAAATAAGGAAACCAAGACAAGTTTTACATTTCTCATCATGTGATAAGGCAAAGCCAACATGGTTTTTGAAAAGAAACATTTTCTAAAATCTACGTGGAATTCATTAAATTGATCCTCATACACCTTTAGGAATATAAGACAATCAGATGGTGTCTGTGATTTTGCACAGGTGGAGGAATATTCTGCATATAACTCCTCCACAACAACAGCAAAACATCAAAAAACTCAAGATTTAATTAAGAAGTTGCTTCAGGTAATGGTAGCAAAGTGGCAACTAAGGGAGAGGATGTGGAGTCCGGAAGACAAGGGAAAGGGGCTCGTTGCACGTCCAGCTTCTGCTGAGGATGTAGACAGATGCAAAAAGCATCTTCATAACAACAAGAACAAAACAGCAGATAATCGGCAAAATCATAATTTGTCTTAACCCTACCATCATAATTTGTCTTAACCCTACAAGAGAGCCGGGGTGGCAGGACAACCAAACTAACCAAAAAGCAAGGGAACAATCCAGATGCAAAAAAGTCACATAATCTAGGAATTCATTTCAGGAAATAGCCAGAAGAGGCCAATCCCCAGAGACAGAGAGCAGATTATTGTTTGCCAGAAGCTGGGGGCAGGAAGCATGAAGCGTGACCCGCAGTGGGTGCGAGTCTCCTTTTGGATTAGTGGCGATGTTCTGGAACTAGATAGAGGTCATTGTTGAACGATACCAGCAGCATATTCAATGCCACTGGATTGTGTACTTTACAGTAGTTAATTTTACCTCCATTTTTTAAAATGAAAAAAAAAAAGAAATCAACAGAGAAAGATCATCCAAGGAGAGACAGGATGCAAGCCCTTGCCTACCTGGGGCAGAAGAATTGGATGCCTGAGAAGCCAAGCCAAGACGAATGAAGCCAAAATGTTTACAAGGTGCGGAAGGCCAAGTGTGGACTAGCGTGGGAGCACAGAACCCCCCGAGAGAGCCCAATACAGAGGCTCTTCCACACAGACCTCGCTGGGTGCTCACCAGCAAGCTCAGAGCAGATCAAGGCATGAGAAAGCCGCCCTCCTGCCCTCCCGGTGCAGCCTGCTGGACAGGAGCAACTGCTGCTGGGGTAAAGGCATGATGCCCACCCCCTCCTCCCTGACCTTCTCCCCTGACTCCATTATGAAGCCTAGCAGAATCCAACCAGAAAAGAAGGAGCAAATTAAACCCAAAGCAAGCAGAAGACAAGAAATCCTAACATTTAAAAGCAGAAATCAATGAAACTGAGAACAGAACTATAATCGAGAAACGTCAATAAAAGCGAAAGCCTATTATCTGAAATATCAATATGTTTGTCAGACTGACCAGGACAAAAGGGAAGCAAGTATTATCCATTTTAGGAAGTTTAAAAGAGAATCTCTCTCTCTCTCTCTCTCTCTCTCTCTCACACACACACACACACACACACACACACACACAAAGAGGCTGTTCAAACTTCAGGTTATGGATACCCAATGTGGGAGAAGCCCAATCATTCAAACAAACCTCAGGCATTGAACCTCATTGGCCCCCATAAGCCTGTTCTGGGTCATGTGTCCATCATGGAGCTCGTCACCGACAGCAGGGATGGGGGGTTGGGGGGGAAGCGCTAACCAGCCTCCTCTGGGACCCCGTGTTCCAGTCTGAGAGTCTGGGACAGAGTAAGCCTCATCTCAAACCCGTGGCCCCAGAACGGAGGAGCGGATGCAGGCTGCCAACAAAGAAGCAACTCATACATATGGAAATATGAACTCTCTGCAGAAGGGCAGGTGATGGGCAGAGAGTCTCTCAGAGCTGTCAGGAAGAAGAGTGGAATATTCTGGGCAGCCTTCTGGTTCTGGGGAAGCTTGGCTCATCCCTACCAGTCAGGGCGATGTCAGGACAGGGAGTGGTAATCTTGCTTCATCCCGACGCCCACGCCCCAATACCAGAGCTGACTGATGCCATGCTTGTTCAGTGTAGGACTGCCAAGGGTCTACTTAGGGCTCCTTAGCCCTCTGGGCGCCATGTGACCCCAGCGATGGAGGGCTTCTGACTTTGCCCTCACTGGGCAAATACTGGCGACCCTGGGCCTTGGCAGCCGGCGGAAGAAGCAGGCTGGAAGAGAGTCAAGAGACTCAGGTCTACAACATCTTCCACGGCTCCTTGCATTGGTCCCAGCCACTGGCACAGCCGGGTATATAAAGAGAAACTTTTTAAAGTCCAGGTGACACCAAAAATGAGACGTCAAGGTTGCCTTTTCCAATCTCTTTCCTGTAACGAAGACAAAGGAGAACATACAAGAGGCTCAGGGCCATTCTTCTCAGCTTCATTTACCAAGCAGTTGCCTTGTGGTCTCATTTGTAATTAGCATTTCCTTCCCTCCTTTCTGGGGATAGAACTGGGTTTCAGATGGCATACGTCAACTTTTTGGTTTCATTAAAAAGAGCAGCTGTTCGCATATTAAATGGCACACGGTGCATGGAATTTGAGTGTTAGAACAGGCTGGTTTCATTAGAAGCAGTGTTTCTAATAAATATATGGGAAGCCAGAACCTGGTTCTTTCCTCAAATTCAAATTCTTTTCATATTCATTTGGTAAAGAAAGCAGGAAACACTCAGGTGACATCCACATTACGAATAACTTAGCTCATATTTGGGTGGGCCTCTGGGTACTTTGGGAATTATTGCTGTCAAGACGTCAATAAATACCTACTTAAGGATAAACTCATTAGGAACTAAGATGGTAAATGAGCAGAGGAGGCATAATTTATGGTGGCGGGTAAATCAATGGTGCATTGCTTAATTATATCAAATGCTGAATTAATTTTTCTACCTCCAAAATAAACCTTTGAAGTTAAACATTTCAATATAGAGAAATAACACAGGACGGCAGCTGGAAAGAAGTCACATGTAAACAGAAAGAATGACGGGTTGGCAATCTTATAATTAAGGGGAACATTGAAGACGTTGAAGTGATAAACAGGCCGTGTCAAGCAGGGTGGGCTCCAGATGCACACCCTCCGTTGGTAGAGGTACTGGTAATGGCTCCAGCTTCAAGGGCTGACAGTTAAGGTTCTTGCCTCAGAGCTCAGTCCAAAGGGCCTCAGCCTCCTCCAGCCACATTCCAAGTGGATGATCCGTTCTGGAATCTGAGAGGTCAGGAGGAAGGCAGGGATGGCCATGTGACGGAGTCCAGGGATGGGAGATCCAGCAGGTGCTCTGCTGACTCCTGCTGGTCTTCTGATTCATATAGAACAAAGGCCCAAGGATACTGGGGCCCTGGGACAGAGCTGGAGTTCAAAAGCAGGGCTTTAGGAAGAGGCTGTGGCAGGCAGAGTACATTGTGTCTGTGGGGATCTGGACTTGGTGGAGAAGTAGATTTCCATCCAGGCTGACCCCCGGTATCTGCAGGGCTTGCCATTCTTTCATGGCCTTTCATTTGTTATACCCAAATGAAACCTCCTCCACCAAGCGTCTGGTTCTTTAAGACACATCAACCAACACGCTCACCCCCATGATGTCCCTGAGGACTAGACCTCTGCTCCCAGTGACATGGATTTGGCAACGTGTGTTTCCAGTCCCGAGGATGGGGCTGAGCCAGTGGACAGGTGCCATCAGATCCTGACATCAGTCACAAACGGAGCTCAAGTCCTCAAGGGGGAAACTTGGCCTCTCTTAAGGCTTCTGAGTCCTGGGCCACCTGGGTGGCTCAGTCGGTGAAGCGTCTGCCTTTGGCTCAGGTCATGATCCCGGGGTCCTGGGATCGAGCCCCACATCGGGCTCCCTGCTCCGCGGGGAGTCTGCTCCTCCCTCTGCTGGTGTGCACTCTCTGCATCTGGATACAGAACATGAGATGTCTCCTGTGGAAGCTGCCACATTTGGTGGCATGCTGCTGACCTGGCCGCTGTCCCCCACAGCGCAGCTGACAGATGGGCTCTTTGCGGTATCTACTCACGGTCTGTGGCTCCTGGACTGCACACCGCCCATGTGTGCCTCAGCTCTGTGATGTTTCTGTACTACCTCCCGGCACCTAATGGAGCCCGGGAGAAATTTTCGGCCAGCCTACATGACACTCATTTCTCGGAGGGTAAGTTCAAAGGGGTTCTTTGGTCATTTTTGAAATTGCAAAAAATTGCCAGCACTGTCTTGGTGCTGTTAATGTTGCCTAGAAACGGAGTCCTCCCTCCTCTCTTCCTCGGGCCGGCAAGTCCATTTCCAGGTCAGAAAAGTTTTTTCTAATACCTTTTATTATCGTCTCCTCCTCATTTCTAGGGTGTTCTTTGTCGGGAGCAGCTTTGATTCATGGGCTGGGTCTCCTTGGTTAGCCTTCTGCCTCCGTTATCTTCTTTTTCTCATCGTTTTAATCTCTTTATTCATTTCCTCTGTGATCTTAGAAGGTTGTTCAAGTTCATCTTCAGCTTTGCTGATTTGATTTCCTCCAACAATGAGTTTGATTTTTTCCTCTTGGTGTGAATTTAATATCTGCCTCCGCTCTTTGTGTCTATAAACTTGTTTCTAGGACTGCTCCCTTCTTATTTCACCAGAAGAAGGAGAATTAAGCAAGACACCAGACTTCCTGAGTTACACAGAGAATATGGAGCAGGTGTTTTCTAAAAATCCCCTCTGTTTAGTACAGTGTGTCTGTTTCCCCAGGAGATCTTTTCCCCCAAGGGCCGGGAGCTGGGCTCACGGGCCAGGAAACCAAACGCCTTTCAGGCCAGGGAGGCACATGGAGCGAGTGGAAACACTGGGTGGGACACGCAATGCTGCTCATCGAATTTGTCAACAGAGGTGGAAAATCCCTGTCTCTGGGTGAAATGTCTGGACTTTCCAATGATAGGCCAATCCAACAAGAGCCAAACACAACACGCTCCCTAACCAGTGTTCTGCCCCCAGGGCTCCCATTTTCTGCAAAGACTTAGCAGAAAGGCCTTACCGCATGGGGCAGAACTTTCCATGAGGTTGTTTGGTCGGTCACTGCCGACTTGATCTGGAACGGAGAAGGCTATCCCAGCCCTTTGATGGAGGACAGGGTGCCCAGGTCGGTCCATGTTCCCCATCCATCTGCCTGGGAGTGAAGGAGTTGTTTCTCGTGCTTTGGTAAGACGTCATCTGTAAAATAGTCATGGTGATGGTGATAAGCACGACTGCAGGCATCATGGGTAGAACAGGTCTGTGTGCTAAGTGCTTTGTGTCTAGTGCATCCGTTATCACCAAGCACTCAGCAAGGTGTTTGGAATGTAGTAAGCTCTCAGTAAAGTAAATGTTCATGATTTTGTCATTGTTACTAATGCTGTTCTTATTTGTGTGGCTCTGAGATGTGATGAGCACGATTTGTGGGACACACACCAGGCCAGCACCAGTGCTGGCTTCTGCTTCTGGCTTTTTGCAGAGAAGAGCAGCATCTTCCAGGGCACCAAGACCAGAGCCCACAGACAGACCAGTGGAGGGACAGGCGTTTGGGCAGCAATAACAGCACGCACCACTGCAGGTGCTGGGCACCAACACCTCCTAATTTCTGGAACAAACTTGTAGAGTTGATGGTATTGTCTCCTATGTACAGATAAAATAAAAACAGGCTTGGAGAGGTTAAAGAAGGATGTATCATTGGGTTGAGCAAGATAAGAACAAAAAATTCTTTATGAAATTAGTAACGTGGAGCCCCGAGTAGAATGGCAAAAGTGGGAACCAGGTTAAGGTGGGTTGATAGGAAATGAAAATGTTATAGATGAAAAAACAATCATTAAGAAAATTAAAAAAGCATACTACAGCTAAGAAATCAGTTTGTAAGGTAGGATACACATAAGATTAATCTCACTAATCTAAAAAAATAGTCTTCTCTAAAATGAGGAACAAAAAATTACAACCAAATATAAAAAATGGTCAGTGAATATAAATATAAACCGGCAATATAAGGAAGAAGAAATCCAAGCTGTCTATAAACAACTTTCTTGGAGTCTGAAATTTTCAAATTAAGTCTGGAAGTCTATTTTTTACTTGATGATAAAAGCCAGTACCAGAGAGGATGAAGGGAAAGATACAGTTTCCTTTTTGCTAGTGGGAGTGTGAAACACTACAACCTTTTAAAAAATGTGATTTAAAGCATCTTTTTAAAATTTAAAATATTTACACCTTTGACTCACCAATTCCACACTTCTGTGTGAGTATCATTCACTCACACTCACAGGATATGTTGGCTCTACCGTTTCCTAGCTGTCTCATTCTAGGGCAAATTAACCTATGCTTCCTTTTCCTCATCAGTAAAATGGGGATAACTAAGGGGCTCATCTTATAGGACTGCTGTGTAAATCCCACAAGTCAACACAGCGACAACCACCCCCTGCTGCTAGCATCATCGTCTCTATTCCATATTCTTCTGCAATCTCCTTTTCCAATCAGACAATACTTACTCGTGATGAGAGATACAGCTGGATCTCCCACATTTTCACTTTGCTACTATCTAGCAGGACATCAAGCAACTATGTGACAATCACCTGTGCATTCTCTAATGAGTTTGGTTTTATTTGCTCTTTCAAGCATGGCTCTAGCGATCCTGATTCTGTACATGTCTGTCCACACATGTGAAAGCTCTCTCACTTATAGTCTCAGAAGTTGAATGTGGGGGCCCCAGGGAGTGAACATCTTCATTTTTCTAGATAATGTTAACTTGTGTTCTAAAGTATAAAGAGTCCCTGTTACTCCAGATTTGCACACAGGCATTATCAGATCAATCTGTTTAAATTTGCTGATATAAAAGCTTATAGCCATTTAGATTTCTTCTTCTGGGGACTGTTGATTTATATTCTTTGAATTTTTCTATTGTGTGGTTTGTCTCTTCCTCATTGATTTATGGAAACTTTTTACTTGGTTATATGTCTTACAGATATCTTTTTCTGAGTCTATGGCTTTTTTTTTTTTTTTACTTTTTTTTGTTCTGTGCAAACAGTCCGATATTAATGTAATCAAATGTATCTATCTTTTGCTATCCTTTTTTTTCATTTGTTAATAAATCATATCATTCCTTTTTTGCCCTGGACCTTATTCAGTGATGATAGACAGGTGTGTGTGCTGACAAACAGGCTGCCACCTGTGTTCAAAGGCCAGGTGTCATGTCTTCTTCTTTGTGCTTGAAAGGATAATGCACATTACTCTCCTTAACTCTGGAGTAGAGGTCCCACAATGCCCCAAAATACTGGACACCTAAACAAGTCACTCATATGACAGGTCTCTGAATCTTTATAGAATTTTTCTCTCACCCTCTAGAGTATATACATTTTAGCAAAGCCTCCAGTGTCCAAGCCACTTCTTGCTCATCTAGTCAAATCAACACGATTTCATTCCGAACACAAAAAGATAAGGTGCCAGAAGGATGACCAGCAGGCCCGTGTCTCTTGAGATTATATTAAGGCAGAGGGTAGAATAGTTAACATGGCTCAAGCTCGTAAATGTACACTCCTGTCCATTCCAGGGGATTGAAAATATTTCTGATCTTTTCCGACAAGGATGGAAGAATGTGTATGGTAGATACCATGGACGCAGTCTGACAACCATGACCATTGGGCTACTATGTGGTTGAACTTCTCTACTGCAATTAGTCTGTTTTTTTGTGGGGGTCAGGCTGGGGAATTAAAAGGAGATGCATTGGTGATCCCCACTCTTGCAACACTAATAATGCCTACCATTCTCTCTAGGATGTGGTACCGTGTTGGTGGTACGTGCTTCTGAAAGGACAGTTCTGGAGGTTTCCATTTGGTTTTCTAAAATAGCTCATAACTCTCGGCCAAAAAACCAATGTAGGAATTGTGCTAAATTACCAATATGTCTGTTTAAATTATACATTCAGGGACTGAGGTGTTTTTATGGTTCCAGCGGGTCTAACATGAATTAAATGTGGGCCAGAACTCCCCTCATGAACTGACACCTTGAAAGGGTACCATGATGCTGTTAAGTTTCCGGAGTATCATTGTCAACCAGGACCCTAACCCAACAGTACTGAAAATATTTGGGTATTCCCCTGTCCTCACTATACAGTGGCCCATGTAAGTAGGCCCATTTAGGGAAGGGCTGGGGATCATTATCATGGACTTTTGTCATGGTATCGTGGGACACTTTTCCCTGGAACCTGCTTTTCCCTCAGTCCCTGGCTTCTGGTTCCAAAACCTGGGTATTGGGTAAAGGATGTGACTTTATAATGGTGACTTCCCTCAGCCTTCTAATCATCCTTCTTGACTCCTCTGATTATACAAATTGGTATTACCCTTGTTGGCTGCCTACTTATTTTCCCCTTGGGAAGCCACGTTCAAATGAATAATTTTCTGCATAATTTTCTGCCAGTCACACTCCTCTGGCTACCCCTCCAACCTTGCCACTCAAGAAAATTTAATGCACCTGCTTCTGGAATTAGGTGCTGCCACCTTATGTCCATTGTTGTGTGTTCCTATCTTCCCATGGTCTTACTGGCATCCTCTGTCATCAACATTGGTAAACGGAGGACAATGCCCTCTCTACTGCTCAGTGTTCGTGGTAGCCTCCTACCTGCACATTTCTTTTTTTTTTTTTTTTTTTAGGTTTTATTTATTTATTTGAGAGAGAGAAAGTGAGTGAGAGAGGGAGCAGGAGCAGAGCAAGGGGTAGAGGGAAAAGCACACTCTTTGCTGAGCAGGGAGCCCATTGCGGGGCTCGATCCCAGGACCCTGAGATCATGACCTGAGCCGAAAGCGGATGCTTAACTGACTGAGCCACCCAGATGCCCCCTACCTACACATTTCTTACTACGCTGGTGACTCCTGTACCCTTTGGGCCTTCCTGGGCTCACAGGACAGGTGGGCTTTCTGGTCTTACATGCTATAGAAGATAGGCTAGCCTATGCAAGGGTTCTATGGAATGCCCTGTGCATTCAGGAGAGTCTCTACTCTTACAGTTTGATTTTTCAGCCAAAGACTCAAGGGGATTCCTACGCAGACTCTGGTACCACTTTCACTGGGTAGGTCCCCCCATCCATACCCTGATCCACACATGCTGAACTCCTGTCTCGCGTCTCCTCAGCTCACCCAGATTGTCAGGTTCAGCTTGGGTTTCCCTCCGTGACCCACAGTCCAGGGGAAAGCCCGGCTGCAACAGGGTTCACTTCACTGGCGGCCCCTTCCTTGGGCCCCCGTTGCCCAGTGTCTGGCAGCTGTACTCTGTGTTTCGTCTAGACATCCAGGCTCTAATGCAGGGGTCCTGCTGACCGCTTCCTCCCTATGGCCCAAAGCAGAAGTCAGAGACTTTCTATCACATATGCTATCTTTACTTACTGGTATAGGGATGCTCTTGCCTTTTTAACCTCGATTTTGTATCCTGCAGCCCTCCAAACTCTCCTACTCTCCTACTCACAGCTTGTCTGGTCCTTCTCTTAAGGATTTTATATAAACTACTATAATATCTGCAAATAGATGGTGTTGTCTCTGCCTTTCCTGTTCTTATACGTATCACTTCCTTTCCTTTTCTTATTTCTTTAGCTAGAGGCCAGGGCACTTCTTTCCTTCCTTCCTTCCTTTATTTATTTGTTTGTTTGTTTGTTTGTTTATTTATTTTTTAGAGAGAGAGAAGGAGGAGAGGGAGTGGGACTAGCAGACTCCCCAGTGAGTGTGGAGCCTGATGCAGGGCTTGAACCCACAATCCTGAGATCATGACCTGAGCCGAAATCAGGAGTTGGGTGCTTGACCAACTGAGCCCCCCGGGCGCCCCCAGAGTACCTCTTTGAGCAGATGTAACGATAGAGACTGTCCTTCTTTTGTTCTTGAATTTACTGCTGGTGATTTTAGAGACTAACTGGTAGGATTATCTTGTCTGAAGGCTTTTAAAGTTTCTTCTTTTTCCCAGTTCCATGAAGATGTTCAAATCCTAAACTGGTGTTGAATTTTGTTACTGCCTTAACTGCTTCTATGAAGATTTTCCTTTGCTGTCTTATTATTCTTATGATCTGTAATTTATTACTAAGTCCATAATAAATTTTCTGCTTTTGAAATATCATACATTCCTGGAATAAACCTGCCTTATGTTTTTTTAATACAGTATGGAGTTTGATTTGCCAAAATTTTGTGAAAATGATTGCAGATGAGCCTGTTTATCTTCTCCTTTCCTTCTACTCCCTGGGTCCAGTTTGCTGAAAACGATGCATGCTAGATTTTTCCAACGAGTATGGAAACTTTCCTTCTTTTCGGAGTCTCCTAAACAGTTATTTAAGATAGGTATTTTTTGAAGGTGTGGCAAAATGTACCATAAAATCATCTCATCCTGCTATTTTTCAAGCAGGAATCATTGGACTAGCAACCAATTCATTGGTTTCAAAGTGTTTTATTTCCGTTAAGAATTCCTATTTCTTTGTGCCTCCGTGTGGGTAAGAGAAGAGAGCCAAGCAGGGCTGCCTCAAAATCTCAGGTTGCAGCCCCTCAGACGCTGCAATTCGAGGCTGTGCCCTCCGGGTGGGCGGAGCTCTGCCTGGGAGTGGGGCGTGGCTGCCCGTCAGACTTGCCCCAAGTCACCACCCAGTATATTGCCCCAAACTCCTGCCGGGCTGCTGTGCATCCCCCCAGCAGCCTGGCACCCAATTCCTCCCTGTTCATAGCGCACGTGCCTGGGGACAAAGGCAGCGACCCGTCCCCAGCTTGTACTCCGTGAGATGAGGAGACCCGGAACCACGTGCCTTCCTCTGTGTTCCACTTTTTCTAGATTTGTACTTTGCATTATGACACTGTGGAATGGGTCCTGGGTCCTACACTTTAATTGTATTCGTTTAGAAATGTTTCCATTTTTATTCTTTTCAAATCTGTTGGCATAAAGGCACACAGAGCAGTCTTTTATGGTTTTGTAATGACTCTGCTCCACTGTCATTAGAGCTCCATGCTTTGTCCTTGTCTCATTTTTGTGGCTCTTTTCTCCTTTTTTTAATGATCAGTGTTATTTTTGCTGCCTTTTTAATGAATTGGCTTTTGATTTTGTTGATTTTCTTTGTTGTTTCTTTATTTTTCATTTTATTAATATCTGCTTTTATGTTTGTCATTTTCTTCTTGTTACTTGGCTTAGGCTTGAGTGCTTTTCTTTTTTTAGTTTGAAACAAAACTTTGTTTAAGAATGCTATTTTTAATAAATGTATTAAGGCTATAATTTAAACACCAAGTACCAATTTAGCTATATGCCTCAAGTTTTGAAATATATAATATTTTCATGCTGTTCAGTTTTAGATACTCTGTAATTTTCATTGTGAATTCCTCCTTCATCCATGAGTTATTCATAAATGTGTAAGTGTCCCCATATCTAGAGAGGAAAAAAGCATTGTCTACAAAGTTACTTTTATTGTTCATTTCCTGATGAATTGCCATATGCTTAGCAAACATAATCTGTATTTTATTGATTGTCTCAAATTTATTGAAAATTTCTGTGTGATTTAACGCATGATAAATTTTATAGAATCTCACATGTATTCTTACTTTAAATTTTTTATTGTTATGTTAATCACCATACGTTACATCATTAGTTTTTGATGTAGTGTTCCATCATTCATTGTTTGTGCACAACACCCAGTGCCCCACGCAGAATGTGCCCTCATTAATACCCATCACCAGGCTAACCCATCCCCCCACCCCCCACCCCTCTAGAACCCTCAGTTTGTTTTTCAGAGTCCATCGTCTCTCATGGTTCGTCTCCCCCTGCGATTTCCCCCCCTTCATTCTTCCTCTCCTGCTATCTTCTTCTCCTTTTTTTTTTCTTAACATATGTTGCATTATTTGTTTCAGAGGTACAGATCTGTGATTCAACAGTCTTGCACAATTCACAGCGCTCACCATAGCACATACCCTCCCCAATGTCTATCACGCAGCCACCCCGTCCCTCCCACCCCCCACCACTCCAGCAACCCTCAGTTTGTTTCCTGAGATTAAGAATTCCTCATATCAGTGAGGTCCTATGATACATGTTTTTCTCTGATTGACTTATTTCACTCAGCATAACACCCTCCAGTTCCATCCACATCATTGCAAATGGCAAGATCTCATTCCTTTTGATGGCTGCATAATATTCCATTGTGTATATATACCACTTCTTCTTTATCCATTCATCAGTCGATGGACATCTTGGCTCTTTCCACAGTTTGGATATTGTGGACATTGCTGCTATAAACATCGGGGTGCACGTACCCCTTCGGGTCCCTACATTTGTATCTTTGTAGTAAATACCCAGTATAGCTATTGCTGGATCATATGGTAGCTCTATTTTCAACTTTTTGAGGAACCTCCATACTGTTTTCCAGTGTGGTTGCACCAGCTTGCATTCCCACCAACAGTGTAAGAGGGTTCCCCTTTCTCCGCAACCCCGCCAACATCTGTCATTTCCTGACTTGTTAAATTTAGCCATTCTGACAGGTGTGAGGTGGTATCTCATTAGGTTTTCATTTGGATTTCCCTGATGCCGAGCGATGTTGAGCACTTTTTCATGTGTCTGTTGGCCATTTGGATGTCTTCTTTGGAAAAATGTCTGTTCATGTCTTCTGCCCGTTTCTTGATGGGCTTATTTGTTCTTTGGGTGTTGAGTTTGATAAGTTCTTTATAGATTTTGGATACTAGCCCTTTATCTGATATGTCATTTGCAAATATTTTCTCCCACTCTGTCGGTTGTCTTTTGGTTTTGTGGACTATTTCTTTTGCTGTGCAAAAGCTTTTTATCTTGATGAAATCCCAATAGTTCATTTTTGCCCTCGCTTCCCTTGCCTTTGGTGATGTTTCTAGGAAGAAGTTGCTGTGGCTGAGGTCGAAGAGGTTGCTACCTGTGCTCTCCTTTAGGATTTTGATGGACTCCTGTCTCACATTGAGGTCTTTCAACCATTTGGAGTCTATTTTTGTGTATGGTGTAAGGAGATGGTCCAGTTTCATTCTTCTGCAAGTGGCTGTCCAATTTTCCCAACACCATTTGTTGAAGAGACTGTCTTTTTTCCATTGCACATTCTTTCCTGCTTTGTCAAAGATGAGTTGACCACAGAGTTGAGGGTCCATTTCTGGGCTCTCGATTCTGTTCCATTGATCTATGTGTCTGCTTTTGTGCCACTACCATACTGTCTTGATGACGACAGCTTTGTAATAGAGCTGGAAGTCCGGAATTGTGATGCCGCCAGGTTTGCTTTTCTTTTTCAACATTCCTCTGGCTATACGGGGTCTCTTCTGGTTCCATACAAATTTTAGGATTATTTCTTCCATTTCTTTGAAAAAGGTGGATGGTATTTTGATGGGGATTGCATTGAATGTGTAGATTGCTCTAGGTAGCATTGACATCTTCACAATGTTTGTTCTTCCAATCCATGAGCATGGAACGTTTTTCCATTTCTTTGTGTCTTCCTCAATTTCTTTCATGAGTATTTTATAGTTTTCTGAGTACAGATCCTTTGCCTCTTTGGTTAGATTTATTCCTAGGTATCTTATGGTTTTGGGTGCAATTGTAAATGGGATGGACTCCTTAATTTGTCTCCCTTCTGTCTTGTCGTTGGTGTATAGGAATGCCACTGATTTCTGTGCATTGATTTTATATCCTGCCACTTGACTGAATTCCTGTATGAGTTCTAGCAGTTTTGGGGTGGAGTCTTCTGGGTTTTCCACATACAGTATCATATCATCTGCAAAGAGTGAGAGTGTGACTTTCTCTTTGCCCATTTGGATGCCTTTGATTTCTTTTTGTTCTCTGATTGCTATGGCTAGGACTTCTAATACTATGTTGAAAAGCAGTGGTGATATTGGACATCCCTGCCACGCTCCTGACCTTAGGGGAAAAGCTCTCAGCTTTTCCCCATTGGGAATGGTATTCGCTGTAGGTTTTTCATAGATGGCTTTTATGATATTGAAGTATGTACCCTTTATCCCTATACTCTGAAGAGTTTTGATCAAGAAAGGATGCTGTACATTGTCAAATGCTTTTTCTGCATCTATTGAGAGGATCATATGACTCTTGTTCTTTCTTTTGTTAATGCATTGTATCACGTTGATTGATTTGCGGATGTTGACCCAACCTTGCAGCCCAGGGATAAATCCCACTTGGTCATGCTGAATAATCCTTTTAATGTACTGTTGGATCCTATTGGCTAGTATTTTGATGAGAATTTTTGCATCCATGTTCATCAAGGATACAGGTCTGTAATTCTCCTTTTTGATGAGGTCTTTGTCTGGTTTTGGGATCAAGGTAATGGTGGCCTCATAAAATGAGTTTGGAAGTTTTCCTTCCATTTCTTTTTTGGAACAGTTTCAGGAAAATAGGTATTAATTCTTCTTTAAATGTCTGATAGAATTCCCCTGGGAAGCCATCTGGCCCTGGGCTTTTGTTTGCTGGGAGATTTTTAATGACTGCTTCCATTTCCTTAGTGGTTATAGGTCTGTTCAGGTTTTCTCTTTCTTCCTGGTTCACTTTTGGTAGTTGATACATCTCTAGGAATGCACCCATTTCTTCCAGGTTATCTAATTTGCTGGCGTAGAGTTGCTCATCATATGTTCTTATAATTATTTGTATTTCTTTGGTGTTGCTTGTGATCTCTCCTCTTTCATTCATGATTTTGTTGATTTGGGTCATTTCTCTTTTCTTTTTGATAAGTCTGGCCAGGGGTTTATCGATCTTGTTAATTCTTTCAAAGAACCAGCTCCTAGTTTCGTTGATCTGTTCCACTGTTCTTTTGGTTTCTAGTTCATTGATTTCTGCTCTGATCTTTATGATTTCTCATCTCCTGCTGGGTTTAGGTTTTATTTGCTGTTCTTCCTCCAGCTCCTTTAGGTGTAGGGTTAGGTTGTGTATTTGAGACCTTTCTTGTTTCTTGAGAAAGGCTTGTATTGCTATATACTTTCCTCTCAGGACTGCCTTTGCTGTATCCCAAAGATTTTGAACAGTTGTGTTTTCATTTTCATTGGTTTCCATGAATTTTTTTTAATTCTTCTTTAATTTCCTGGTTGACCCATTCATTCTTTAGTAAGATGTTCTTTAGCCTCCATGTATTTGAGTTCTTTCTGACTTTCCTCTTGTGATTGAGTTCTAGTTTCAAAGCATTGTGGCCTGAAAATATGCAGGGAATGATCCCAATCTTTTGGTACCGGCTGAGACCTGATTTGTGACCTAGGATGTGATCTATTCTGGAAAATGTTGCATGGGCACTAGAGAAGAATGTGTATTCCGTTGCTTTGGGATGGAATGTTCTGAATATGTCTGTGAAGTCCATTTGGTCCAGTGTGTCATTTAAAGTCTTTATTTCCTTGTTGATCTTTTGCTTAGATGATCTGTCCATTTCAGTCAGGGGGGTATTAAAATCCTCCACTATTATTGTATTGTTGTCAATGTGTTTGTTTGCTTTTGTTGTTAATTGCCTTATATAATTGGCTGCTCCCATGTTAGGGGCATAGATATTTACAATTGTTAGATCTTCTTGGTGGATAGACCCTTTAGGTAGGATATAGTGTCCTTCCTCATCTCTTATTCCAGTCTTTGGTTTAAAATCTAATTTGTCTGATATATGGATTGCCACCCCAGCTTACTTTTGGTGTCCATTAGCATGGTAAATGGTTTTCCACCCCCTCACTTTCAATGTGGGGGTGTCTTTGGGTCTAAAATGAGTCTCTTGCAGAAAGCATAGTGATGGGTCTTGTTTTTTAATCCAATCTGATAGCCCGTGTTTTTTGATTGGGGCATTTAGCCCATTTACATTCAGGGTAACTATTGAAAGATATGAATTTAGTGCCATTGTATTGCCTGTAAGGTGACTGTTACTGTATTGTCTGTGTTCCTTTCTGGTCCTTGCTGCTTTTAGGCTCTCTCTTTGCTTAGAGGACCCCTTTCAATATTTCTTGTAGGGCTGGTTTCATGTTTGCAAATTCCTTTAGTTTTTGTTTGTTCTGGAAGCTTTTTATCTCTCCTTCAATTTTCAGTGACAGCCTAGCTGGATATAGTATTCTTGGCTGCATATTTTTCTCGTTTAGTGCTCTGAAGATATCATGCCATTCCTTTCTGGCCTGCCAGGTCTCTGTGGATAGGTCTGTTGCCAAACTAATGTTTCTACCATTATAGGTTACATGTCTCTTCTCCCGAGCTGCTTTCAAGATTTTCTCTTTGTTTCTGAGACTTGTAAGTTTTACTATTAGATTTCGGGGTGTTGACCTATTTTTATTGATTTTGAGAGGGGTTCTCTGTGCCTCCTGGATTTTGATGCCTGTTTCCTTCCCCACATTAGGGAACTTCTCTGCTAGAATTTGCTCCAATATACCTTCTGCCCCTCTCTCTCTTTCTTCTTCTTCTGGGATCCCAATTATTCTAATGTTGTTTCATCTTATCGTATCGCCTATCTCTCGAATTCTGCCTTCATGATCCAGTAGCTGTTTATCTCTCTTTTTCTCAGCCTCTTTATTTTCCATCATTTGGTCTTCTATATCACTGATTCTCTCTTCTGCCTCATTTATCCTGGCAGTTAGCGCCCCCAATTTTGATTGCACCTCATTAATAGCTTTTTTGGTTTTGACTTGGTTAGATTTTAGTTCTTTTATTTCTCCAGGAAGCGTTTTTCTCATAACCTCCATGCTTTTTTCAAGCCCAGCTAGTGTCTTTAAAATCATGATTCTGAACTCTAGGTCTGACATCGTACTAATGTCTGTATTGAGTAGATCCCCGGCAGACGGTAGTACCTCTTGTTCTTTTTGTTGAGCTGATTTTTTCGTCCTGTCATTTTGTCCAGAGGAGAATAGATGAATGAGAGAACAAAATGCTAACAGGGTAACAACGTCCCCAGAAAATATACTCTAAACAAATCAGAGAAGACCTGAAACCAGGGGAGAAGAAAAGGAAAGAAAGAAAAATGAAAGAGGAAAAAAAAAAAGAAAACGATAAAAACAAACAAAAACAGAAATTAAAAAAACCAGAATATCATCAAATATGATCAGGCTAGTGCATAGATCAGTGCCACAGACTAGATTTTGGGTGTATTTTTATCTGTTAGAAGAAAGTGTCTCCTAAAATTTTAAGGAAAGAAAGACAAAATAAGGGTTGATAAAATGAAGGGATGGAATATGACTGTAAAGATGAAAATTATAAAAGATTTTATAAAGGAATTGATAAGAAGTTGTTTGAAAAAAGAAAGAAGAAGATTTTTAAAAAAAAGAGAAAAAATAGGGAGAGAATGTGATCAGGCAGGAGACTAGAACAAAGCCATACACTAGTGATTTAGGGTATATTTTTATCTGTTAGAAGAAACTGTATCTCAAAATTTTAAAGAGAGAACAAATTATATGTATATGCCAAAAATAAGGGTAACTACTATGAAGGGATAGAATATGACTCTAAAAATGAAAAATAAAAAAATTTTTTTAAAAGGGATTGATGAGATGTTGGTTGAAGGGAAAAAGAAAAATTAAAAAAAAAACATTTAAAAACTTAACTTTGAAAGACTAATGAATCATGGTAAAAAAAAGCCACAAATTCTATGTGCAGTATTCCCCTAGCGCTGGAGTTCTCCCGTTCTCCTTGATCGGTAAACTTGGTCTTGGCTTGCTGGCTGTTCGTGCTGATCTTCTGGGGGAGGGGCCTGTTGCCGTGGTTCCCAAATGTCTTTGCCGGAGGCGGAATTGCCCCGCCCTTGTCGGTCCGGGCTAAGCAAGCTGCTCCGGTTTGCTCTCAGGAGCTTTTGTTCCCTGCAAGCTCTCCATAGGGCTTTGGAGGACGACAGTGAAAATGGCAGCCTCCAATCTCCACCCGGAGGAGCCGAGAACTCGGGGCCCCGCTCCTCAGTGCGCCCCCAGAGAAAAGCAGTCACTCCCGTGTCCCCGGTCTCCGGCCGCACTCCGTGCTCACCCGGCCTGTGACCGAGCGTTTCTGTCTCTGGCACCCGACCCCGTGTGGAGTCTCCAAACCCAGCAGATCCCTGCGGTGCGCCCCCGCGCCGCTCCTCCCAGGGGAGGAAGGGGAGTCTCCCCGGATCTGCCGCTTGTTGGGTCCCTGCTGGAGGAGCACTGGCCCGACTGGGCCGCGGATCACAGTTTATGGCCACCCCGAGCTGAGAGCCCGCGCCTTGTCTCCGTCTCTGCAGCCGGCTTCCCCGCTCCGATCCCTGGGAGCTCTGCCGCACTCAGGCACCCCCGGTCTTTCTGTGACCGCGAGGGTCCTGAGATCACACTGTCCCGCGAGGGTTCCACCCCCCGCTTAGCCGCTGGAGCGACATCCCTCCGCGGAGCCGACTTCTAAAAGGTCCGGTTTTGTGCTCCGCGGCTCTAGCACTTGCCAGAAGCGGCCGACGGAGGCCCCCTCCCCCGCCGTCTATCCTCCCGAATATCGCCTCGGATTCACTTCTCCGCACGCCCTACCTTCCAGAAAGTGGTCGCTTCTCTGTTCAGAGAGTTGCTGCTCTTCTTTTCTTCGATCTCCTGTTGAGTTCGTAGGTGTTCAGAATGGTTTGATCCCTATTCAGCTGAATTCCTGAGACCAGATGAAATCTAGGTCTCCTCCTCCTCTGCCATCTTGCTCTGCCCCTCTCTCACATGTATTCTTGAAAAGAATGTCTATTCTATATTTTGGAGTGATGGGGGACTTTATATAAATTCTGTTTATTAATTCTATTGTTTATAATTTTTTTCTTGCATATTTGATATGTCAATTCCTAATACAGAATGTTGAAATCTCTCTCAATGCTTTAAAATTCAATATATTTTGAGGCACTGTTGTTAAGGCATACAAATATGTGATTCTCCTGATTGGGTTGTTCGTTTAGTAATATATAGTGTCCTTCTTTATCCCCACTAATGCTAATTACCTTCTCTTTTGTCTGATATTAATAGTGCTATCCTAACCAGTTTTTGGTCAACATTTATGAGGCATACCTTTTTCTGTCTTTTAACTTAAACCTTTTTATGCAGTATTATGTTTTTCTGTATTTCTTTTAAGAAACATTAGCTAGATTTTTAAAGATTTTACCTGATAACCTCTGTCTGTTAACTGGAAAGCCTAATCCATTTATATTTACTGAAATTATATTGGGACTCATTTCTCCCATCTTATGGTGATTTTCTACTCATCATCCTCTTTTCTTTTTTTGATCTTTCCTTCCTTTTACTGGATTAATGAAGTTTTCTACATTCAGTTATCTCCCCACTTTTTTTCTCTGTTGATGAGCCAAAGGCTAGATTTTCATTAATTTAGTGGTTGCCATGACAGTGTCAACTGTCACAAATTCTACAGGAATTTACTATCTCCCTCAGTTTGTTTCCTATATTTAAGAGTCCCTCTCTGATTTCTTCCCATTCAGTTTTCTGTCCCTTCCCCCATTACCCTCTGCACTGTTTCTTATATTCCATATATGAGTGAAACCATATGATAATTGTCGTTCTCTGATTGACTTATTTCGTTCAGCATAATACCCTCCAGTTCTACCCACGTTGATGTAAATGGTAAGATTTCATCCTTTTTGATGGTCAAATAATATTCCTTTGTATATATATATCACATCTTCTTTATCCATTCATCTCTCAATGGACATATCTTTTTAATAATGGAAAAGTAGAAATAATCTAAACATCCAACACTAGAGGAATGACTATGCACCTTATGTTCATCTCCTGCAGAAAGCTTGCTGTATTCCCACCTCCCAAATCTCTGGCAGTTCTTGACCATAGTGCACCATGGCTACCTGTCTCCCTGAGTCTGGGACTTCTTCGAGGCCGAGATGCTTTTTATTTATCTTTCATCCTCACTACCAGCTCAGGGCATGGCTAGATATGCAATAAAGTTTTATCAAATGAATAAGAACAAATACATAGAGAATATCCTATGAATGTTAAAATAATATTTAAGGGTGTCATATAACACAATGTTTATGTGAGAAGGTCAAGCGGAGAGTGTCGGTATTTTTGTAGTCAGAATCACAAAGGAGCTCACATTGATTGAGTGTGTTCTGTGCTATGTGTGATATCTACATAATTATGTATTACTGTATAATATATATATATCTAACCCTTACAATGATCTTTTGAGTTTCCATCTTTTTAAAGAGATTTTAAAGTAGATAGCATTTTTACCCTCACTCTACTGATTAAGAGCCAGCCCTTGGTGAATGAAGATACACAGTCAAGGTGACACCAGCAGGGGAGGAGCTGGGGCACATACCCAGGCTCTGTGATCCCATCTCTAGAATATGGGCAAAACAAAGATCCCAAAAACCTGTACTGAAAAAGTATTGTACAAAACTCCCCAAACTATTAGCCATGATTGTCCCTGTTCAGTAGGGCGGTAAAGGGTTAATTTATATATTTGTATAGATATATATATATATACGTTTTCAATATTGATCTCTCATGACATTCACATTGGGAAAAATAATAAATACTTTTTAAAAAAGAAGAGGGGCAGTTAGGTGGACTTATATTCACTGTAAAATGAAAACCTAGCTTAGAACCCACCCGAGGGCCCTATTTGCTATGTATTGAAAAAGGCCTTGTCACCTGCCATGTCACCTGCCAGAGCTTGATTTACTTGGCAGGCAGGTGGCCCCTGCATTTGGGGCACCAGGGGAACTGTGGCAGCAGAACCAAGAGAAAATTTCAGCTTGAGTAACTTACCCAGGAGTTAGCAAGTCTAGAAAGGAGCTCTTTGAATGTCAGAATGCAGGTCGATGCTGCTGTGCTGTTTGGCCCTGTCTTCAATGACAGTAAGCCCGTGGGGACCGTCCTCCCAGTCCTCAGGATTTCTATGTGTCTTTACATGGCAGGTGATAGCTGAGCATTCTGCAAGGTGAGGTCACAGGTGGGCTTTGAGGCCAATTGAGAGGCCCAGTATATTCAGACATGGAGGGTGTATAAGACCACAGAGGGGATCGGACAAAGGGAGGTTTCCTGCCAAGTGTTCGAGATGCTCTGGGCATGGTCCCTTTGGACTTTTCTCTGGTGCTGTTAGCTGGGAGCTGAGACTTGCCTTTAGCAATGCATCGGCCAGACTGTGGACTTGAATGTCACATCAGCAGATGCAGCTGCCTAGGCCCCGGGGTGGCCGAGGAGCTACTGAACATGACATAAGCATTCCTGCTGGTATTTCAGTGCAATTTACCATTAATTTCAAGCTGATGCCAATGAACTAGGACACTGTGACAGGCTAATGGCTTCCTGCCCCCTGCTGATGGCAGCTGAAATGTTTATTTTTCTAGCCCGAGACATTGATCTCATGGCCAGGGGTCAATTACAAAGACTACCACGTGAATTATGAGTCATTTAAACATGTTTTGCAAAAGCATATTTGGGTTTTTAAAAGCTGTGATAAATGTTCACTGAGTCTTTGTTAAATGCTGACAATTCCCAGTAGTACAGCAAGAATAAACGCCGTGTGTTTCAGGCAAACAGAGGGAAAAAATGAACGTTTTTCTAGAACCTAACACATGCTCCAGTAAGGCACTGGGATTCGGTCGGAGGGAGACCCTCTCTCACTTACTTTGCTACCTTGGAGTACAGAGAGCCAGAACCACCAGATGAAAGGAGAGCTATTAGAAGACCCAATTATCAAATATGTAGGCCTTCCTAATGAGATCCTTAGCCAGTGGTGGGTGTGAGGGAAGAAGAGCTTGAACACCCATTAATCTGTTTCACAGCTGATCTAAAATCTAAAAACGTTATACGAATAAACATCTCACTCCCCTTTCTTACTAAGGTGACTACTTCAAACCTCTCCCAGCCAACGGCTACACCGTTTTCCCCATGACCCTATCACCATGCTCCTGTCCCTGTCCCCTTCAAGCTCTACATAGCTGCACAAAATCACAGGACACTCTTTTTGCTAAACATCTAGATTGTTAGTAAATGCTCCCAACACATCATTTACAACCCACAGAACTCCAGCAAAGCGTCCTTTTGTTTGACCGCATAACAGAATTTCCTGGCTTGTGATCTCCCCATTTTTTTCTAGCATGTGATTCCAGCAAACTGACTCATCCTTTAAGTCACAAATATTTATACTCCCAGAGCCAATTCCCTCTCATCGCATCTTCTGTCCCACTACTGTCTTTTAAAAGACATTTTTAAAAGTTCTTGCAAAATTTTTTTCCTTCCCTTTCAAAAGCTGTGGCCGGCATATCTGCACAGCCAAAGGACTGCGTTTGTTGGATATTGTTTCTAATCAACTTAGAGATATCAGCGTCTCTTGAGAAAGTCAGGGTTTCTCACAGAAGTTCAAAGAAATATCTGCACCCCCATGTTCCTCGCAGCATTACTCACAATAGCCAGGACATGGAAACAAACTAAGTGTCTGTCAAGAGATGAACGGATAAAGAAGATGTGGTGCGAGTGCACACGCACACACGTGCCCACACCGGAACATTGTTCACCCACTAGAAAGGAAATCCTGCCATTTGCAGCAACATGGATGGAACTTGAGGGT
Organism: Eumetopias jubatus; assembly: GCF_037043125.1. Classification (NCBI taxonomy): domain Eukaryota; kingdom Metazoa; phylum Chordata; class Mammalia; order Carnivora; family Otariidae; genus Eumetopias; species Eumetopias jubatus. Next base: position 6,610,541 of record NW_028274809.1, read on the forward strand.
ATTATGCTACTGAGTTTTGCCAGGGAGGTCAGGACAGATAGAGGTTAGGTCAGTCTTGGATGTATCTGTGCCTCGTTATGGTGTTGCTGAGTGTCCTTGAGGGAGCTAGGTTGGTAAATAGGTGGATCTTGGCACAATGTCAGTGCCCTCCAGCCAAACCACCAGCAGCACACGTGTAGTTGAACACAGTTGGGTTTCCTGACGCACATTGCCGTAAAGGGGAACTATGGGGCACATCAGGAAGAAGTGTTAGAAAAGGACTAATTTTGGAATCTGGGCTTGATTGGGAAGTGGGACTTTGATCCAGGTTGGATGCTCCCAGGAAACAGGGCAATTCCATGAGTGCAGAAGGAGGAAGGAATGAAACCAGGCTCAAGCTGACAAAGGGGCAGTGGTCAGCCGTATCAGCCATCACGGGAATGTTTGGTCGTTTTTGTGGTTTAGACAATGGCCTTGTTTTGTCTGTGTTCAGACATGATTATGGAGTGGGCTTGTCTGCTGGTCACAGAGTGACTCTTGTATAATGTTGATGCCCGGGGAAATCATGTTCAACAGAACACTCAGGCCCAGCTGCGACCACGAGGCCCACTCCTAGCAACACGCGTTCTCAGCTGTGTGCACTTCAGTCCTCGAGGACATGCCTGCAGGAGCCAATGGCCAGAATCTAGACAGCCTTGTCCTCCATCTCCACCAGAATGCTTGGTAACATGTACTTCCCCAATGACGTACATTCTATCTGGGGCTAAGGTGGGAGGCCTAAGTAGACAAGTAGACATTGCTTTCTTCACTCCAGTGGAACTGAGGGTCAAAACAGAAATTGCTGTGCAGCTGGAGAATAAAGTAAGCCATATTTCCTATGCATCCGAGTTGGGACCAGAGCCTGCTAACAGTCAGGCATTCCATGTCCATACTCTGGGGTAGTTACCGAACCCAGATCAGAGCCATGCCATTTAGAAGCAAAGGCTCTGGACTTTGAGAGGTCATTGCTGATTTCAGAAATGCCAGTGCAGGGAGATATAATGTTTCAATGATTCCTACAGAATATCCTACATTCTCCAGACATATCAAGGATGGTTGGCAGGAGAAATGAAGAAAGAGCCAATGGAGCCTTTTTAAAGCTTTTTTTGGTGACTTTAATTGTTTGATTTCCAGGAAAATTCCTAGAAGGGATTTGGGACGCACAGAGTTTTCTGTAAGGCCCCTAAAAACAAAGTTGGGAAATCTCAAACAACAAAGGCTGGAACCCTTGTTCTCAGAGAGGGGAAGGCAGCTCCTAGGACACCAGCTTTGGGTATCGGACAAAGGCACCCAGCCACCTCATCAAGCCGGTAGTTCCTTTAACGTGTCCATGCATTCATCCACTCAGGATGAAAGTAATCAGAGGACGGAGTGAGGAGCAAATCAAGGAAAATCTCCTGAGCAGAAAACTTTCCAAGGCAGTCACATTTAGACGGGTGCATTGTTCCACCTGTTTGCTTGGCTTGTAGCCAAGCTGACCGTTTCCTGCAAACTGTACCCATATGGAGAACCAGCAGCGGTGATGCCAACTCAGAGGGCTCCAGGTATCTGGGGTTCTGGAGAAGACATTGACTTTGGACCTTCGTCACCACCAGCAAGTCAAGGTTTGGAGACCCCACAATGAAGAAGGGACAGACAGAGGGGATTGCTGGACACACTGGTGGGAAGCCAAGCCCATGGCTGCAGCTGGAGACTAAAGACAGCTGCTTCCCAGGACCTTGCTCGAACGCAAGGCTCAGGGCACGCCTGGGTCAAGGGAAGTTTGTGCCTCATGCTGGGAGGAAGAACGATCCTCTCAGAAATGGACGGTGGCACCAACTCCTTCCAGGATGGGAGCTGAGGCTTCCCCGAGACCACCAGGATCCAGGTGACCTACCCAACCCTGGAGAGCTGAGGGTCACAACCCCGACACGGCACAGGCCACTTCTCAGAAGGTGCCATCCTGGGAGACCAGTGTGGGACAGAGACCCACATTCAGTTCTGTGCAGCTGGGGAGCCTGCGTTCGCTAGTATATTTGTGCATACACACGCATCACACAGGGATGCAGGACGGCCACCTTAGCGCAGCTCAGGAGGGGTGAGTGATTAAGAGCAGGCCAGTGTTGGTGGGACCGCTGGTCCTGTGCTGTGGCACCCTGCACGTGATGAGGGCCCCAGGCAATGCAGACTTGCAGGCTGGACTCAGACACTGATGGGGCTTGCATCCTGGTCACCAAGGAGCAGGCGTGGCTGGAACCAGGACTCAGGACCGGGAGGGTGAAGGACAAGGAGAGAAGGCAACAGGCCACCAAGCCAGAGGGGGTCCCAGGTTCTTGTAGGAGAGGGTCCCTGGGTGGGCTCCAAGGTGAGGAGTTGGGAACAGTAAAGGGTCCCACATGTCCCTGGTCTCCAAATGTGTTCAAGTTCACTTCTCATAAGCAGACCTCCTGCTAACAACAGATTTGGCTGCCCAAACTTCTGGAATCGCTGAAGTTTATTACATACACATACACACCACACACAAACACACACACATCACACATACACAGACACATACATGATATATACACACCACACAAAACCTACCACACACCACAATACACACATGCAACACACACCCCACACAGACACCATACACACACCACATAGACACACCACACACACATACATCACACATACACAGACACAAACACACATTCACACACACCACACACGCTATAGACACACCACAATACACACATCCAACATACACACACTACACAAAACATATAGACACACTACACCACACAAGCCTAACACATGTCCTCCTCACACACACCCACCATATACATCTACCACGCACACAGCACACACATCCCCCCCCACGCAAAACCTACACACAGACCACGCCACACACATTCAACATGCGCTCACTACACACACACTCAGTATACACAGAGACCACACACACAACATAAATACACAACACACACACATATTTGCTCACTTTTCTGTGGGTCTCTCTGAAATTTCTATACCTAAGACCAACCTCCATTTTTCAGACGGCTGGCGAGAAAGACAGGCAGCCATTTTGTGTCTGGTACATTGTTCTGCCTTTCCCATCTCGTTGGTCTTTCATTGTAAAAGCTCATGGAATAGGGTCCTAGGGAAAGAAATAATTGATATTGGTGTGGGAAGCAAAGAAGAACGCTGCCAGCCCCGTTTGCCTTGGGGGAATAATTTGTAATTGAGAAAGGAAAGTGCCTTGTGTTTTTCTCTTTAGACCAGCAAACCTAGGACACGTCCTACATTTTAAGCACTCGCCCGGCCCCCTCCATTTCTGAAGCTGCAGGCTTGTCGTCAGCAGCTCAAGAGCTGGGCTTCCTCGAACACAGGTCAAGCCCTGCTCCTGACTGCAACCATAGAGAACATGTTTTTGCCTTCCTGACCTCTGCACTGGGAGGTAGGGCCAGACCCCAGTGCCATGCTCACCGACGTGAATACCTTTCCTGCCAGCCGGACGGATGTCTCTCTTTCCCCCCGACACTGTCCTGCATATCAACTCCTTCCTCTGAAAAAGTAGCTAGCCAAAAAAGAAATACTAATAAATAAAGAGGGCAGCTCATACAGTTGTCCTCCCTAACCTACCCCAAGTCTCTATTTTCTTCCCCACTTCGCTCGGTGTTGGGAGAGGACATCCCTCTAAAATGCATGGTGTCTGGCTAAGGAGGCCTTCTCCTGGGTCTCCAAGTGTTCATGATTCTCAAACTTTTACAGACTGCTCCTTTGGAAAAAAGGCCAGCTGTGTAAGCAAGACCCCAGAGATGGAGATGACAACGCCTCCCACTGTCCTTCCCTCAGGAGCGGTCCCAAGAGCAGGATTCATTTCATATGGCAGCCCCAGGCTGGTGAGAGATGCCAGATTCACCTGCCAGGGTAGACGTAGGCTGAGGAGGTTCTGAAGGTCCGAGTGGACCCAATTCAGAGTTAGGTGAAGGAGCAGAAAGGGAGTACATGTAAGCTCTTAGATCGGTGGATTTTATCCTAAGAATATCTCCTAGTGGGATCTTTCATTTAATGATAAAGTAGTGGGGAAATGGCTGTTTCTAAAGAGGTGAAGGCCAGGGACTTAGATGAAAAATATTTCATGTAGGTCTAACATTTCCTGTTTTCTTTTCTTTTTCTTTTTTTTTTTAAGAGATTTTATTTATTTATTTATTTATTTGTCAGAGAGAGAGAGAGAGAGAGAGCACAAGCACACAAGCAGGGGGAGCGGCAGGCAGAAGGAAAAGCAGGCTCCCCACTGAGCAGGGAGTCTGATGTAGGACTCGATCCCAGGACCCTGAGATCATGACCTGAGCCAAACGAAGGCAGACTTAACCAACTTGAGCCACCCAGGCAACCCAAACTTTTCTCTTTTCTTAAAAATGTCTTATATTGTAGTGTACTCACATGTAAGCCACTATTTGGGGGATGTTCCACACCCCATTGGCCATGTAAAGCCCCTCTTGTGTTCTGAGCGAGAATCACAACCTGAAAGACAATGGGCGGAGTGTGCACTTGCTGCGGTGAGCCAGGCTGCCCCAAGCTCCTTGCTCACAGTGTCCTCTCCCAGGCACGTGAGCCAGGAGAGAGAACAGCGCGTCAGACAAAAGCAGCTGTGTCTGTCGCCAGAAGGGGTGCCATGGAGAGCGGCGTGCGGGTCTGCTTCCTGGTCCCTTTCAGGCACTGTGATTGTACATCTTCTACTTTATATCTGTCTGGCTTTTTCCAGGAAGACGGGGTTCTGAGTCAGCTTCCCTGTCCTCTACCCTAAGAAAAGAAACCATTGCCCTCTATCCCTTAGGATCTCCCGTTGGTGTCTCATTCTGTGTCAGCAGGTACCAGTTGGCAGCTAATGTCTTAGTTTAGGATCCCCCGAGGATCGACCCAGACTTGAGTTCAGGTTTCTCAGGGGGCACCTGGCTGGCTCAGTCAGTGGAACAGGTGACTCTTGATCTCGGGGTTGTGAGTTCAAGCCCCACGTTGGGCATAGAGATTACTTAAAAATAAATAAATAAATAAATAAATAAATAAACAAAAAACTTTTTTTTTTTTTTAAGAAAATTACCCAGAGGGGTGAGGAGGTCATGCTGCAAAGCCTGACAGAGGGAGAGGGGAAGGTGAGACAGGGAAGGCAGGAAGCCCAATAAAGGACACGTTGATGTAGGTGTCCCTCCATGGGCAGCTGTGGATGAGCCCTGCATCAGCCTATGGAATGTCCTTCAGGGTTGCTCCTCCCGTGGAAAGGGAAGCTGGATATTTATCCCAAGCTGTCGAGGGCTTGTTGTAGGGGCTTTAGATCCCCAGACCTTCTGGGCTTCCTGAGCTTGGACTCGCAACCTCATGGGCAGAGAAGCAGTGAGATGCAGGCCGGAAGCCATCAGCAGGCAGGTCCTGTCGGCTGAAGCTCAGGGACCCTCAGCTGTGTGCTCAGGGCGAGGTGCCAGGCCGACCATCAGCGGCTAATTACCGTACGTTCCCACAGGTCCTTGGTTAGTTACCATGTTCATACGGAACTCATAAGTTAGGAGTCACAGAGAGCAGGTCTCTTGGGTGGATCAGGAAAACAAAACTTCCCATACTGAAAACGAAGAAAAACAGAGCTATTTTCATTCACCCTTCCTTTTAACACGAACTTAATGTCTTGCTCCCACGTTGGGATGTTTTGGGCGGAAGGCCTTCACCCTGACCCTGCAGTAGACCCTCCCCACAACCGGGACAAAGAATGAGCTCAATGGCAGAAGCGGCTTGACGACCATGCCGTGTCCCCGAGCACGACACCCTGCTGCCAGGCTTTCAGAGAGGCCCAGGTAGGGTTGGAATTAACAGGAAAACAGCGGGAATCCAAAGAAAAGAAAGTAATTTCAGCTCATGAACTTCAAAAGAGGCTCTCTCAGGGCTAGAGCTCTCCCCACCGCCAAGCATGATTGAGAGAAAGGATTAGCACCACTTTCTGGGGCCAGGCAGGGCCAGGCCACTGACTGTCAGGTAAGGAGAGCCCCCCATTTTCCTGCTGGGCATCTTGGGAAGGCACATCTGGGAGCGGTTTATGTTTAGATGCAGTTCTGATTTTTCTTTTCTTTTCCAGACTTGACTGGCAGGGGAGTGTGTGCTAGACAAGGTTAGGAAGGCATCAAGGGCAGAAGGGTCCTGGTTCTGATCCCTCTGTGGGGACCCACAGTGACAACAAAGGTCGTTCAACATACTTCCGAAGGCTGAAAAGGCCTTATCAGAAAGAGCTCACTAGGTTTGCACATTCCAGCCTCTCTGTTCCCAGGGACACAGAGCCGAGGCCGGCAAGTCTGCTGTAGGGCCCACTATGTGGACTGAACGAGATTCCACCAGCATCCTCGGACTGGGGACAAGGCAGAGACTCGGAGGTGCCAGTAGCTCTTCAAGAGCCGAGGGGAGATCCATGGACAAAGTAGGGCCCTGACAAGCAGGCAGAACACGAGCACATCTACCCCAGAAGTCAGCAGAACACCGAGGCAGGGGGCAAAGACAAGCGTTATCCCAGGAGACTCCAGACCCACCACACCTTGGGGGGAAGCCAAGAACCTTTTCCCACCAGCAGGGGGCGCCCTGAAACCTTAGCCAGGAGCCAGCAGGGGCGGGGCTCCAGGAATAAGAAAAACAGGGCATTTATCCCAAAAGACTGGGTGCCTCCCAGAGCGATTCTTTTTTTTTTAATTTTTTATTGTTATGTTAATCACCATACATTACATCATTAGTTCTTGATGTAGTGTTCCATGATTGTTTGTGCATAACACCCAGCGCTCCACGCAGAATGTGCCCTCTTTAATACCCATCACCAGGCTCACCCATCCCCCCACCCTCCTCCCCTCTAGAACCCTCAGTTTGTTTTTCAGAGTCCATCGTCTCTCATGGTTCGTCTCCCCCTCCGACTTACTCCCCTTCATTCTTCCCCTCCTGCTATCTTCTTCTTTTTCTTTTTTCTTAACATATTTCTTGCATTATTTGTTTCAGAAGTACAGATCTGTGATTCAACAGTCTCCCAGAGCAATTCTTTAAGAGCTTGACGTAAACTAAGTTAAAAGCTGGATAGACATTTAGTTTAGTTTAATCTAAATTTCTCCAGCTACCTTCTCTGAACTGAGCGTCGTCAGGAAGTGGGGACATTTCTGTGATTGGCTGTTAGAATAAATGTGTGTGGATGCTCAACGCACTGCAGTGAGGCTAACGCAAGAAGCGGTAGAGAGACCGCAGCCCCTCCTGTTAGCCAGGATAGGAGGGCGGTCGCCATTTTTGTGGTTTGGACGATGTTCTTCTTGTTGTCTGTGTTCCAACAGGATAGTGGAGTGGTCCTGGTCTCTCTCCATCACGGTCACTGCCTGGCCCGGTCTGAGGTCGATGCTCCCCCAGAAAGAACCCCAAGGCCTAGCTGTGTGGGCCCCACCAGCTCCCCGACGTAAAGGGCTGCTTTCTCTTCCCAGTCAAAAGCTTAGCTTGACACACACACGCAAATAAATACAGTACACTAGAGAGCTCACAAGCCAAATGTACTACATAAGAACATGTAATCTCTTGGGAAAAAAGGAACTATGAATCAGGCAGATGTGGAATCCTCATTGGCGTCGGCTAGTAATAACTTGTGAAAAGAGCAACTCGGTACAGACCTAACAACATCCTGAAAAATAAATTCCCGTTAGGTTAAAGAAATACATGCTTAAAAAGTCCATGCGCGAACAGTTTAGAAAAACACATTAGATATATTTCTCAAACCCATGACTGTCACAGGATTTTCAAGTTTGAACACTAGCATTTATTTCAAAGACAGTGATAAATATAGGGGAATCCATCAAAATTTAAATAATATGTGTCAGAGCTTACCAGACAGGACTGTTAAGTCAGACATCTGATTTCAAAAAGTATTTCAAATAAATATGAAAAATGGAGATATCATTAATATTTAAATTTCTCATACATGTGCATAGAAGGGCACTCAAACTTCATTTAACGGGCTAATGAAAGGTCAGATACACACAGATTACGATATATGAGTGACTAATAAATATTTGGACAAATGCCTAGCTTTATTAATAACCAAGTGGTTAAATAATAATGACGTACAATTATAAGTAATCATATCAATGGCAATAAAGTACAATTTTATGTGCTCAACCATGAGTAATTTTTAAAAATTGAAAATGCCAAGCAATCATGAGACTGTGTTCAAAGGAACACTGTCTAAGACTGTTGGTCGTGTCCTAAATCATTCCGACATTCCTTGAATCTACTTTGGCATTAGACATGCCTGTGCCCTTGGAATTTCTAATTCTATTCCTAGAAATCTAACCAGAGAAATGATTTCAAAACTCGAAGATTTGTGCACAAGACAGCCATGCCCGTAATATTTATCACGAGAGAAAAAACTGGAAATAACTTGAAGAGTTAGGGTAGAACAGATTATGGCTTTCTATAAAATATAATACTTTGAATCATATTTTACAGAGAGCTCATGATCCCCTGGGGAAATCTTTCTCTTTAATATTTATTCAAAAAAAAGATGCACCATTGCATACTTGTGGTTGACCGTTAAGTTATGAAGGGTTTTTAGAAAATTTGTCTTCGTGCAATATGAGCAAATTGTAATTTCTTATCTAATAGGGTGAAAACAAACTGCTGATTTAAAGGGCATTAAGATTTTTGAGGTGTTTTTTTTTTTTTTTCTCAGCATCTGAGGCAAATTACTGAGCCCTTCCCATCTTAAGTGAGATTCTAACTCTAGATCGAACCACATATTCAGAGCGGTTTAAAAATAATTACCACTGAATCACTGTGTAAAGCAGCTCGTATTTTTTTTTTTACTCTGACATGTGTGGGAATCCTGCTTTTTTTTTTTTTTCCTGAGGAAAAGCAATTTGGTCTTTATTATTCCAACAGACAGTGGGCGTCTGTCACTAATGAAAATGTCAGTGTATTTTAGTAACAGAATATACCATTGGTATCAGCGAAATTAATTATTCATTGTACCTAGCTGCAATGCGATGAGGCTCTCACCCTGTGTAACGTGTGTGGGGCCTCAGTCTTGCATTATTAATGTTCTCTACTTACAGGTATACAATGCAGAAAGCAATTTCCCAGAAAATTGCTGAGTGTTTTGCCTTGTCCATTTGGGAAGATTTGGGAAATGGTCACTGCACTGGATTATTATGGTAATGTTACAACTTTATGTGGCATTTTAGAAACAATCATGTAAAATTTTGTGACACAGTGAGTCGTCAAAGCAGGTATTTAAAAATTATCGCTGACTCCCGCAAACCAAAGATGGACAACTCCAAGGGCCACGGGCAGCTCCTGGGTGTTCCTTGAAGGGCTAAAGACGTCTGATGCTTTTATTTTTTTAATTTCATGTCGTACAGAATGTGTCCACTGTGGTGCTGCTGGGGTGGCCCCAGGTACCCTGTGCCTCCTTCATCCCCGGCCCCTCACCCCGCCACCCAGGCTGATCAGACCAGGAGAGAAGCCCTCCCCCAGTGGGCCAGTTAGAAGCTCTGGCCAAGGAATTTGGAATTTGTGGCTTGGAAACAAGTTGGCACACAGTGACAAGCCCAGGAGATACCTCAAGACATCCTGGAGACAAATTCATTTAGATCCCCAGTGGGTCACACATAGGATGACCATATGGCCAGCAATTCCACTCTTGGGAATAAGCCCAGAAGAATGGAAACACAAACCCAAGTAAGTACAGGCTCATAGCAGAATTATTCACAATGGTCAGATAGTGAAAACTGCTCAAGTTTTCACCTTGGGGTAGCCATACAATGGAGCATTATGCAGCCATAAAAAGGAAGGAAGGACTATACACACTCCCACGTAGATGAAGCTCAAAATGCTACGCTAAGAAAAGAACTCAGTCACGGAGAGCATACATTATATGATTCCATTTATATGAAATTTCCATTAGAGGTAAATCCAGAGGCAAAAACAGATTGGTGATTGCCAGGGGCTGGGGGAGGGGGAATAGGGAGTGTGCTTAATGGGTTTCTCAGTCTGTTCAGGCTGCTATAACAAAAACACCATTCACTGGGGGGCTTAGAGACAACAGAAATCTGTTTCTCACAGTTCTGGAGGCTGGGAAGTCCAAGATCAAGGTGCTGGCAGATTCAATGCCCAGTGAGGACCTTCTTCCCCATAGAAAGCTGTATTTTTTTGTGGTGTCTTCAGATGGCAGAGGTGCAGGGGACTGTGTAGGGTCTCTTTTACAATCCCACTCATGAGGGCTCTACCCCATGACCCAATCCCCTCCCGGAGGCCACACCCCTTGAGACCATCCCAGGGGGCATTAGATTTCAATACATGAATTGCATCAGGGGGTGGGGGGGACATAAATATTTAGTCTATGGCAAAGAGTATGGGGTGTTCTTTTGAGGTGATGAAACTGTTTTGGAATTAGAAAGGGGTGGTGTTGCACACATTAGCAAATGCCACTGAATCGGGCCCTTTAAAGTGATTAATTTTATGTTATAAGAATCTCACTTCATGTGAGACACGTATGACACACAATTCATACAGAATTGGGTGGCGAGCTGTCTCCGGGCATTGCTAGCTAAGCCTGGTTCTGGACGAAGCCAAACAGGGGCACAAGTCAGGAAGCCAGTAGAGGAAGTCCCTGGAGGGAAGACGGTGGGACAGGCTTGCAGAGCGGGACAGAGCTGGAGCCAGCAGTGGCTGGTGACACCCGAGCCCTGGACATTCAAGTTCTCCAGGAGTCCTCTGCAGACGCATGGCAGGTGCTCTTCTCTCCCAGGGGAATGGGTTCTGCCTCTCACAACCCAACTGTTTCAGGCTAAGACAGCCTCTTTCCAACAAAACTGTGGAGCGATGCATCCTGATCAAGAGACGGAGCCAAGGTCAAACCCGGGACTCATCAGCTCATCCTAAAGAATTGGGACTTACAAGCTGCTAGGATCAGGAGGGAGGCAGCATACAGCTCAGCCCTGCTGCTGCCGGAAGGGTCTCTACGGCTTTCTGCCGTCCCTATGATGGGGCCATGGTTGCACCACTGGTGCTGGAGCAAGACCAGAGGTCTCCTTGGGTAGGAGCAGGAGGGCCTCACTAGCCCAGGAGCTTAGGGATGTCCACCTGCCCCCGCTCCGGCGGGAAGCCCAGAGGAAGAGCCCTGCACTTGGGCACCAAACTGACCAGAGCAAGCACTCCAGCCCCCCTTGCTTCGCCAGGGCTCAAATCATGTTTGCAGGTGGAGACATTCTGCTGGAAGGACCGCAGAGCAGCCCTGAGGGAATTTTTCCTCGCTAACTTGATGCCTGTGAATTGATTGAGTCGGTTCCGTGCTGGAGCATTTTTTATAGACATGGCCTTCATTTTCAGGATTGCCACTTTTATATTTGCATTAGTAATTGTTTGTTATTTTTTTTAATTTTATTTTATTATGTTACGTTAGTCACCATACAGTACATCATTAGTTTTTGATGTAGTGATCCATGATTCGTTGTTTGTGTATAACCCCGAGTGCTCCATGCAGTACGTGCCCTCCTTAATACCTGTCATCGGGCTCACCCATCCCCCACCCCCTCCCCTCTAGAACCCTCAGTTTGCTTCTCAGAGCCCACAGTCTCTCATGGTTCGTCTCCCCCTCTGATTCCCCCCTTCGTTTTTCCCTTCCTTCTCCTAATGTCCTCCATGATATTCCTTATGTTCCACAAATAAGTGAAACCATATGATAATTGACTTTCTCTGCTTGCCTTATTTCACTTAGCATAATCTCCTCCAGTTGCATCCATGTTGATGTAAAAGTTGGGTGTTCATCCTTTCTGATGGCTGAGTCATATTCCATTGTATCTATGGACCACATCTTCTTTATCCATTCATCTGTTGAAGGGCATCTCGGCTCCTTCCAGAGCTTGGCTATTGAGGACGTTGCTGCTATGAACATTGGGGTGCATATGGCCCTTCTTTTCACTACATCTGTGTCTTTGGGGTAAGAACCCAGGAGTGCAATTGCTGGGTCATAGGGTAGCTCTATTTTTAACTTTTTGAGGCACCTCCACACTGTTTTCCAAAGCGGCTGTACCGACTTGCATTCCCACCAACAGTGTCAGAGGGTTCCCCTTTCTCCACAACCTCTCCAACATTTGTTGTTTCTTGCCTTGTCCATTTTTGCCATTCTAACTGGTGTAAGGTGGTATCTCAATGTGGTTTTGATTTGAATTTCCCTGATGGCTAATGATGATGAACATTTTTTCATGTGTCTGTTAGCCATTTGTATGTCTTCTTTGGATAAGTGTCTGTTCGTGTCTTCTGCCCATTTTTTTAATGTGGTTGGAGCCTTGGAGTGCACCCGAAGCCTTCACTCTCAAGGTGTTCTGCACACTTGACGCTGTGTCCAGGAGGAATCTTAAGCTGTGTTTGTCTGGTCTGGCACTGTACACAGAGTTGATGGCGACCTCTTCACTGTTTGTGATGCAAGGTCTATCGAGCACCTAACATGTGGAATCCTGGTTCCTCTTCTCTAAACACCTTGGAGCTCAGCCACCTGTTTGCATGGTTCTCCTCCCTCCTTTCCGAGCCCCTAGCAAGGTGACCCCAACTACTTTATTGCAGATTCTGCTCCAAATGTCCCCGCACACCGTGGCCCCACAGGAAGGTTACAGAAGCTACTGGAAGGCACTTTCTTCTCATGCACAGCTTCCCTCCATAGACATCAGTCTAGGGAGATCTTTTCCTTGAAGGTCAAAATGAAAGTAACCATTAAAACACACTGGAGACCCTCCTGTCTCTTCAAACGTTCAGCTGGTCTGGGATTGTTGTCTAAAGCACCTCTCACCACCAGATATTAACCCACTGGGGGAATTTTCTAGCTTTTACTTTTGAAACGATAATTTAAAAAATACAACAGTGTTTCACTAATGGTGGTTGCAACTTTGGCTGACATTTTAAATGATCTGTACATGCTTCCATGGTTTCCATTCGTTTATCAAAGTAATGTTGCAAAGCCACTTGCAAAGCTCTCCAAAATTTTGTAGGGCATCATGAAATTAGAAAATTCATTCTGTTTAAAAAGTGATCTTGATACATTTTTATAAATGAAGATCAGACCATGCCGGCTCACCCCTTTGATGGCTCCCACTTCTGTATGGACTGAATGTGTCCTCCCCCCACCCCCAATTCATTTGTTGCAGCCTAAGCCCCAGTGTGATGGTATTTGAAGGTGGGGCCTGTGGGATGAGATGGGGTTGAGATGAGGTCCTGAGGGTGGATCCCTCGTGATGGGATTAGTGCCCTTATTAGAAGAGATGAGAGAGCTTACTTCCTCCCTCTGCTCTCCACCAGCTGAAAATACAAGATGGGCATCTGCAAAACAGGAAGAGAGCCTTTATCAAGAACCGGACCCTGCTGACATCCAAATCCTGGACTTAAGGCTCCAGAACTATGAGAGAGACATTCCTCTTATTTAGTCCCCCACCCCCACCCCCACCCCCCAGTCTGTGGTGTTCTGTTACAGCAGAATGAGCTGAGAAAGGCAGACTCAGACTCAGACTCAGATCTCCCTGAGCCATGGCCTGCAAGGTCCCAGGTGGCCCGGCTGGCCACGCCTGGCTTCTCCTGTGCTCTTGGCTCCTTTACCTGGCTCTTGTCCTGCAAGCTTGGTGTCAATGCGGCACGGGCTGGTTCTTCCCCAACACGATTTTCCTCTCCTCCCATTAGTTCTCATGTGGCCAGAATGTCACACCATGCATTCCCTGGCTCCGGATATGCCATCCCTGAGAACCCAGTTCTTTCCCAGCTTAGCGAGGATCACAAGATGTAACCATTTGTGTGCTCATTTGTTTAACGTATGTCTCCCATGGCACCTGCCGCACGTGCGCCATACCCATTTTGTGCTCCTTCTGTGCCCAGAGTCTAATAGATCAGGCACTCAGCAGCTATGTGCTGAGGGAGGCATGGAGTAGGCATTGAGATAGTGACAGCTAGGAACTTTACCAAGGGCCCCAGCAGGGCGGTCCACTCCACAGTGTAAGGCCAGAGACAGGGGAATTACACAGCGGGAAGCAGCTCAGAGCCACCAAGTACTTGAGGCAGCCACAGCTGGAAGGGCTATGGGACCTGCCCTAGGCATGTGACTGCTTTGGTGGCATCAGATCCTGGAGGGAAAGCCGGCCAAGCCGATGGGAGCATCTCCTATGGCTCTTGCTTAGAGGTGATGCCACCTTACGGCAAAACCCTTCGGGACAGAGGAAGAGCTCCTCATGGGTGACCTGCTCTGGGTCCTCCTGTGTCACAGACACTGTGGGAGGACAATCGAGGGCCGGGGATTAGTCATGGCACCCCAGCCTCCACTGTGACTCCACTGGGTGCCTCCCTGTCTCCCTCCCACCCTCCAACATCATGCTGGCCATTGTAAGTTAGAGGCACACTGGGCCCAGACCTGGAAACATGGCCGTCTTGAAGGTGTCTCCTTGGGTCAAGTCCAAGCAGCTTTATCTCCAGCCCTCCTTCTCTCCCTTCTCCTCCATGCGCAAATCACCAGTACTCACCCGAGCCCTGAAGGAGCCTGGCAACTTCCTCTGCTCCTCGCCTTTCACGAACAGCTATAGCAGATGGTAGTTACATATCACTCCGGCCCAGAACTGTGAGCGAAACTCCAAATGCACAGAGTCAAGCAGGTACCAGGTCACCTGGACACCGGCGTGCCCCAGACCACACACCTTCCCTCCTCCCCAAACCTGCTCCTCACCTTGTTTTCTCAACTTGCTGATGCGACATGCAGCCCTTGTCCCCTCCCTCTCCTTTGCCAACCTCCCTGTACCCAAGTGATGAGCACAGATAGATTAACCTCCTGAGTATTTCTGGAATGCTGTCCCATCCTCACCATTGCCCTCTGCTGCAACCTTAGCTGAAGGGCCTCCTCATAGTTTTTCCTCCTGGCATAGTACCTGCAGAGTAATATCTTAAAACCACAAATTTAACTCCCTCTTGAAATGATCCACTATGTCAACACAAGTCCAAACTCTCTGGTCTGGCATATTTGCAGCCCTCCTCATTCTAGCTTCATTCTTCCTCCTTGGGGGACATCTCGCCTCAGACCCCTCATGCCCTAGAAGCTGTGAAGGACGGCTTGCCCTCCTCAGACTCATCAAGCTCAATGCCCCTAGGCCTTTGCACATGCTGCTCTCCAAATCCAGAGCTTCATCCCTTCCTTGTATATCTGATAAACACTTAATCTTTTCCCAAGAGGACTGTGTCAGCCCTGGCCTTGTGGAGCTGCCTCTTTTTGAGGAGAAGAGAGACAAGGGACTTGCAATTTGCCGAGTGCTGCCAAAGGAAGTGTCAGAAGAACCATGATGACCAACATTCCGGTTGGCCCACACCATTCTCATTTTGGCAGCAAAAGTCTCGTGTCCCAGGAAATGGTTGGTTACATTTAACCTTGCAGGGACTGAGAGAAGGTAGACCCGGAAGGTAAGTGTTCAGTACATGAGCTGACAGGAGGAGGGGAGAGGTTTCCGGCAGATGGAACTGTCTACATGGAGGCTAGCTGGGCTAGGCCAGGACTTTCTGGAATGACCCCTCTGCCCTCAGCCACCACATCAAGCTCCAAGAAACAACGCTTCTCTCCTCCAAGGTCCTAGAATCATACGCCTCCATCGAACACAGCACACATACATTTCATGCCAGTTTTCAACGTATTACTTCATTGGCTTTCTTTACCAATTTTCCTGTCGGTGACTTCAGGCCAGAGATGGCTGTGTCATCCCCTGTGTCTGGTGAGTAGCAGGAGCATAGTCAACATTTCCGGAGTAGATGGTGCTTTGATGATGCTTGCTTGTTCCCAGAGCACCTTTCAAGCACCCGCTAAATTAAAGCCATATCAAACAGAGCTATTTTTACATGACAAACAAGAAAGCATTAATCCCAGCCATGTCAGTTTCCAAGGCTCCCTGAGAATCCAGGAGACTGGAACGGCAGGAGATACCTAGGCCATGAGACGATGCAAGGAAAAAGAAAATTTATGAGTGCAGGTTTACAGGAAGATTCTAGATCAAATTGAGTTGCCATGAGGCTTCATTCTTTCCTTTACTGGCACCGGACTCGAAGTCCCGCGAAGACAGAGACCGTCTTGATCCTGTTCACCACTGTGCCCCGAACTTGCCAAAGTGCCTGGGACTTAATGGGTTTGCGCAGGTGTCCCTCTCTGAAGCCATTTCAGTAAAGCCTCTCTGCTCACATGTGGCTCCTGACTGCATGGGCGGTGCCTTCTGGACCCCACCCCAGACCCACTTAATCAGAATCTCGACATTTTAACAGTGTTTCTGTGCAGTGCATATTAACTTCTGAGAACTGTTTTAACAGATTTCATCAAGCCAGTGACCTAGGTTGGCTCTAAAAATTAATTAGAACTGAGACCCCCTTGCCCACCTGGAAAATGCTTATTTATCTCTGAACACCCAGCTCAGACATTCTTCTTATGAGAAACTTCCCAGACATCATCCTTTTTGCCATCAGGGATGATCACTCCATCTGCCAACTGCCAACTTGCTCCGTGTTATGTTCTCCCTTCTGTTGAGACGGGTTTATCACATTGTATGCAACATAATTTGGTTTATGTGCCTGTTTCGACCACCAGATGGGTCAACCAGACTGGAGTCCTTGAGATAAGAGGAGAAATCTAGCTTATCTTTCCATCCCAAGTCTGTTCATACTGAGCTAACTGATAATTGGTCTGGTGTGTACCTGGCCTGTGGGCTCTCCCTTTGAGTCCTTCATTCTAGAACCCAAACCTCATCCAGGCTAGTCTCTCCTCCCTTCCCCTCCCCTTCCTTCCTTCCTTCCTTCCTTCCTTCCTTTTTTCCAATGGAAATGTGGGAACCCAAGAAATATTCCTTTATGTTACCTAGGTATGAAAATTACCTTGGTATCATGATTAGGTAGAAAATATATTCAAAGGGAATAAGGAAATTCTTAAAGTGATTCATGAAGGCATGCCAGGGGTGAATACCATGGATGCTGGAGGACTACATCATCTCTCCCAGATGACGAGAAGTCTGGCCACTCTGATGTAATAATGATGTTTCCTCCTCCATGTGGATTTCTGAGAGGGTGGTGACAAAGTCAGGGATTCAAACAGAACACACCACATGTGACATAAGACTCTGTGTTCATGCTGTGGTGGATCCTAAAGCAGATCGACACCATCTGCTTGGGCTATGAGCTCTTGGAAGACACAAAATCTACCTTAGACACGTGTGTATTCTTGGCACTTGACATAGCACCCAGCTCAACAGGTGCTTAGGTAACCAGGGAAATCTGCAAGATGGTCACAAAGATGCCCGTCTGTCTGTAAAGACAGGTGGACACATGGCTTCAGGCCAACCACACTACACACAGGTTTGTCATCGGTGACACAGAAGGATGCAGCTAAATCAGCCCCATCGTTGCCTCTAAGAGTTCACATACCACGGACAGTGCTAGAAGTAAGGTCAGAATTCTAAATAGCTTCGATGTGCTTGCTTCTGCCTGAAGTGCTGGTGAAATTGCTGAAAATCCGTGTGGATCAGCTGGAAATTAGAACTTCATTAACTGATGTAGGAGGATGATCACTGAATAACTATTGTTTTTACTATTAGATGTTTTCACAATTGTTCCGTAAGTTCAAAAAGAAAGCCTCTAGGAAAAGTAAAATAGAAAAAAAGAATCCCATTAAACAGATCATGCAACAATGCAGGGAGAAGTCATTTTTAACCTCTTAAGAATGTTCCCCAAAACCCCTTTTCTAACCAAACAAATTAATTTGACCACTGCACTAAAGTCCAAAAGATGCCCAAATCTTGTTACGTTTCAAAATTAAAGGGGATTAAAAAAAATAATTTCGTGTGAAGTGTCTGTCAGCTAACACCCATAGAATCTATGTGTGACAGATAGCCCAAAATGTCCCTTCTTCTTGTTGACTCGGCCCGGAGTCAAGGCACATGGTGGATAAGTTAAGTGTGACCTGGATATCAGCCCCCATTAGTCTCCCCAGCCAGGTGTCTTTGCATAGTGTGCAAACTTCACAACTGTACATGACACCCCTGTTCTTGACTTCTCCTACAGATTCTGATTTGGAAGGGTGGATGAAGTTTGGGATAGATAATTTTAGCAAGTTCCCTAGGCAAGTGTAATGCACAAGTGTATTTGAGAACCCGAGCTTTATTATACATCTATGCAGCAATCATGTTTACAATGTATCTTTGCACTTATTTACTGATACTTGATTGTAACTCTTTGGTAGTTCCTACATGTGGAAGGAGACAAGTGTGGCTTTTGGTTGAAAACACGATTTGGAGATTCATTTCTGTGCTGTACGAACACCTCTCGAGTCACTGTTGTGGCCGCGGAGCCCCAACGTGGGTCTCATTGGAGCTGACCCTGATATGAACTGACCAGGCTCAGTGAGGGGTCATGGCCTCAGCATGCACCCCCCACCCCGAGCCGGGCACGTGTCCCTCCCTTGGCAGGAGCCCTTCTCGGCCCCTGTCAGCACAACTCCTGCAACACCCTGCTTTGCACCTGTCTCTCTTTACCCGCGCTCGACTGGTAATAGGTAAAATGCAGGCTCATGAGCAAAAATCATCCCTAAACAAACAAGTACTGTATGTGCTTCTCTGCCTTTTTAGATGTTGTCCTTGAAAGAAAGTTCCCTGAAAAACTGTAGCTTGCTCTGGAAGTGGGAATGCCCGCAGCTGAGCCCTTGCCCCTCAGTCTCCACCCGCGGTGAGAAGCAGCAGCTGCTGTGTGGATGATAAACCTGGCAGGACTCTGGTGGTAGTCAGCGGGAGTGTGGACCCCGGGGGCCTCTGTCAGCAGACAGTGAGGGCATAATTAAAATGGCAGGGGTGAGGCCGGGGCTGTTTTGCTGCCCATATGTTGCCAGAAGCTCTGCTCTTCTAAGGAGAAGGTGGATGCTCTGCCCCTTACCATGCCAAGGAATGGGGCGACTCCCAAACCCCAGGCTGCCTCCTGGTAGGTGGGGCAAGGACCAATCACAGCTCAGGCATGGTACTCATCCCTGAATAAGCTTATTATCCATATTAAATGTCATCTAGAAAGATAGTCTGGAAGTCACCATGATAAACATTTTCAATTTTTTTTTTCTATCCTAATGGTCTCACATCACTCTCCTACAAAAGATGCTTCAAACACTCTTTGGAAAGGAATCTTTCCTTGTTAAATAGTTTTTGATGCCAATTTAAATTGCACTTGCCTCAAAACATGAAGCAAGAGTCACAGAAATCAACAAAGTGGAAAGATACTGAATACAAGGGAACCATGTACACAGTTGGACCCAACTTAGCCTCCTAAAGCCTGCTCCTCGGCCATGGTGCTGCAGAAGCAGCTGGCTGGCATCAGTCCTATCTTCTTGTTTTGGGGTTGTACCCCCAGACGGTGGGACTGGAGAGCAGCACTTCCTACAGACCTGGGGGACCCTGCCCCCCACAAGGCACAGACTCCTGGCTCTACTAATCAGACTTTCATACCCAGAGTTAAATTGGAAGGGTATTTTAAAAAATATGAGCCTTCCTCAATAAGTGAAACATAGAATTACCATAGGACCCATATCTCCTTTCTTTGGTGCATATCCAAGAGACATGAAGACATAAGTCCACAGAAAATGGATACATGTTCAGAGCAGCTCTATTCATGATCGTCAAAAGGTAGAAATAACCCAAATGTCCATCAACTGAGGAATGGATATACAAAATGTGGTCTGTCCATACAATGGAATATTCCCCAGCCATAAAAAGGAATGAAGTCTGACACACTCTCACCATGGGTGTGGCTTGAAAACATGATGCTCAGCAAAAGAAAGAAGCTAGTCACGGAAGACCTCATATTGTACGAGTCCATTTATATGAAATGTCCAGACTAGGTTGATCCATAAAGACAGAAAGTAGGTTGGTGGCTGCCAAGGGCCGGGGGGACTGGCGTCGGGAGAGACTGCTAATGGGGAAGGGGTTTCCTTTTGGGGTGACAAACATGTTTTGGAGCTAGATAGTGGTGTTGGTGTACAACATTATAAATGTACTAAATGCTACATAATTGTACACTTTAAATTCATTAAATGGTGGATTTTTTGCAAGTGAATTTTACTACCAAAAAAAAAAAAAAGGCACAACTCTGTTCTCCTCTCTAAAGGAGTGATCATGATCCTAACCGGCTTGGTTACAATATCATTACACACCTTCCTGCAAGTCCTCGGTCATAGATCACATTGTTGCAATTACTTGTTGGATCATCTGCCTTTCCTGATAGGCCCGAGGTGCTATCTGAGTAGAGCCCAAGCCTATCTTAGTTCTGAATGATGACTGGACCATCCCCGTGGGCACCAAGTTGTGCCACGCCTGCTCAGTGGTATACACACACTGCCGACCCGTGTCATTGACCTCTCCCTTCTGTGCTTCCTACTGAACAAACACCCCTCTTCTGTCTTCACGGCCTTCTTCCAGACAGGTGTAACTAAATTTCAGTTACTAAATTACACTACCATTCACAGAATTTACATTCAGGTTGATATCACCTTGATTAGAGTGTTGGATACAGAAACGACAGATGTTGGTGAGGATGCTGAGAAAGGGGAACCCTCTTACACTGTTGGTGGGAATGCAAGCTGGTGCAGCCACTCTGGAAGACAGTATGGAGGTTCCTCAAAGATTTAAAAATAGAGCTACAGTATGACCCAGCAATTGCACTACTAGGTATTTATCCAAAGGATACAAACATCACAGTTTGAAGGGGCACATGCACCCCAATGTTTATAGCAGCAATGTCCACAATAGCCAAACTGTGGAAGGAAGCCCAGATGTCCATCAACAGATGAACAGATAAAGAAGATGTGGTATATATACACAATGGAATATTACTCAGCCATCAAAAAGAATGAATTTTTGCCATTTGCAATGATGTGGATGGATCTAGAGAGTATTGTGCTAAGCGAAATAAGTCAGTCAGAGAAAGACAATTATCATATGATTTCACCCATATGTGGAATCTAAGAAACAAAGCAGATGAGCACAGGGGAAGGAAAGAAAAAATAAAATAAGATGAAAACAAAGAGGGAGACAAACCGTAAGAGCCTCTTAACCATAGGAAACAAACTGAAGGTTGCTGGAGGGGAGGTGGGTGAGGGGGATGGGGTAACCGGGTGATGGGCATTAAGGAGGGCACGTGATGGGATGAGCGCTGGGTGTTATATGCAACTGAAGAATCACTGACCTCCACCTCTGAAACTAATGATGGCTAATCCTTAGTTTAATTGATGGCTCTTCCTTTGGCTAATTGAATTAAAATAAAAAAATAATTAAAAATAATTAAAAACTTTTTAAAAAGACTATTAAACATCATTAAAAGTAACATTTAGGGCATAAATACTTTCTGTAATGTCGATTTTTCTTCTTGATGATTGTTTCCCCAAAGCGGAAATGATTGCTAGTCATTTGCCGAGGCCGTGTGTAAGGGCTTGACAGCACTTTGCACAGCGTCAAACGA
Source organism: Eumetopias jubatus (assembly GCF_037043125.1). Lineage (NCBI taxonomy): Eukaryota > Metazoa > Chordata > Mammalia > Carnivora > Otariidae > Eumetopias > Eumetopias jubatus. The sequence continues at coordinate 6,632,066 of NW_028274809.1, forward strand.
AAAAATGATTCTGAAAACAGTCTCAGTGTTGTTTAATTTTGCATCTCTTTGATTACCCAGCACCTTGTGACTTTCTTTCCATATGTGCTCATCATTTCTACTTCCCTTTTTGTAAGTTATCTATTAACATCATTAGCACGCTTACCTCTGGGGTTTCCACTGTTCTTCTTACTGACATTTATGAACTCAGAGTGTATGAAAATATTAGCTCCTTGTTTCTTACACTTACTGCATGTATTGTTCCCTAATTTGTTGTCTGCTTTTTAATTTTAACAATTCATGCTTTTCTGGAACGCATCAGCTTAAGGATGCAAGAGGATCATAGTAACAGCAATAACAGCATATATCTTGGACCCACCTCTCCCACTAATCCAAGATCTTCTGTGTATTGGGTGCAGACTTCTGTTCAGGCTGCTGTGTGGGTTCTGGGCTATGGTCCTACAAATGGAGAAAAGATTCCATCCTCCCTGTGGGTGCTCTGTATGGTATTATGCGGCCTATTTAGTCTGAAGACAGGACCAGACATCTGTATTTTGAGAAAGCTCTGCAGATGCTTCTGGCACTCATTGTTAATCAAGAACTGACTGGGCAAGAGCTTGAAGCCGAACAGAATATGAGAAAATTCAACACAGATAATGTCAGATCCTGTGTCGAACAAGAAACCCAACAGTACACAAAAGGTATGGTGTCCGTGACTTAGCTGCTGCTACATGTAAACCCCGTTGGTGTTTTGGCTGAGAGGAAGCTCAGGAGGGGTCTGCCGAGTGATGTGGCTGCCAACACTGCTGATCTGATGTCAGGCTAATGGACAGTGCTGATGGCTCTACATGACGGACTTATTAACTTAATTAATAGCAATAGGGAGAAGCCCCTGGGTGCCCAATTTTGGCCTAATAGAAGGAAAAAAAAAAGACATTTCTTTGCAATCTGAGCCAATAAAAGATGGAATGACCTACCTCAGGAGGTAAGGAGTTCCCATCATTGAAGGTGCTCAATTGGAGGCTGCCGGACACTTGGAATGATGACATCACTTAGAATGATGACATCACTTGGAATGATGACACCACGGACACACCAGGATGAATCTTGAGCCACTTCATCTACCTCTTAAAACCTTACTGACCCCACCGCAGAAGGAAATGAGGGTGCCTGAGGAAACTTTCCTTGTTTTCTTATTTAGAAATCATTAATCCTTCCATAATACATTCTAGTGTTATATCTGGAGTCAGTGTCAAGCTCATTGAGCTAGAGTTTGCAAAAACTTGTCTTATTCATCTTTTGGGAGAAACAAAATGACAGTTACTCACTGGCAGTTCCCTTTTCCCCTGGTCTCTGCCATGGCTCCTACTCCACAGTCCATCCAAAGCCCTCCATCGACCCCATCGACCGCGTGTGCAAACCTAGTCTTTCCCATCTTCATGAGGTGCTTTCAAGGCCTGCAGAATCCTAAGGAAGCCACTTGACAATGTTATACAGGTTGCCATTAACTGTGGGCTAAATGTTTGTGAAATGTGGTATAGACCAATCAGAAGCATGGAAGGCTCAACGCACTTTAACTCTATGTTGGTGAATGGGTCCCAGAGTAATGGTCAAAGAACCTACCTCACTGACAGAAGCTGAAAATTCTTTGGAAGTAGTGAGACAGGGAAAATGAAGGACTCCTTAAAAATCAGCTTTTTGTTCCTTTTCCTGCTTCTATTCTTGCTAGGACCTGCACCCCCACTTTACACATGCCTTGTAATGCAATAGTGTATGTCCTCCTTGTAGAGGACAAAGAGTTGATGATTTCTCTAGAATAGGAAACATCTAAGGAAGGGCCAGGTGAGAATGACTGGAGGGAGCCATCCTATGTGTATCCCAGACCACCGGTGCTAGACATCTCAATGCCAGGAACCCCTGGCTTCAAGGAATAAAACTGAGCCCTCGTCTTTTGTTCTAACAGTCTCCTGGATGCCTGAGAAGACATGTACACCAGATCACTCCCCTTGACAAAGACCTCCAAACCCCAAGAAAAGGTTCTCCCTCCTTTCCTTTCTGAGTCTCCTGGACACCTGCATTCTTTTTCTACCTTCAGTAAATTCTGCCTTCACCTCCTCCTGGCTCACATTTATTTTTATCCTGCACTCAGGCAGGGACCCCCTCGGCTGGTCCGGCAGGACCCCCCCCTGCATCCTTGGATCCAGCCTGCTGACATCAGGGGTGCTTCTCCAGGATGGAGTGATTCTTTCTGCATGGTCACCAGGTGCTGGGCAAATGGCCATGAACCTCCACAGCAACTTAAGCATGTCCCGGGCAAGAGGGGCAGGGAATTTCTGAATGCCTCTAGAAAGCCCACAAAGATGATCTCCGTGTGGGGCTAGGAGTCTGGTTTACTAAGCACTTGGACGTTAGCAATTCCTAAAGGGATGGCATTTCATTGAGGTAACGGGTACCTTGGGTGGATTTTTAATCAAGGAGATGTCAGGTCCGTTTCCAGTAGAATCGGGAAATTAGGGATAAAAGAGAGACAAAGATAGATGGCTAGCCTTGGAGACAGAGTGGGCCCCTGGAAACGGGAGCAGAGAGGGTAGTGATGTGGATCATAAGGGGGAAGTTGAGAATTTGTCTTTAATGATTTTTCCTCTTAGGAAGGAAATGCAAATGATCTGATGGGAGTATAGAGGTTAGGTAATGATTTCTTTAAAAGAAAGCTAAAATTGGGACACCTGGAGGGCTTAGTCAGTTAAGCGTCTGCCTTCGGCTCAGGTCATGATCCCAGGGTCCTGGGATTGAGCGCCATGTCAGGCTCCCTGCTCCGCGGGGAGCCTGCTTCTCCCTCTGCCTCCAACCGCCCCCCACCACTGCTCGTGCTCTCGCGCTCAACTCTCAAACAAATAAATAAAATCCTCAAAAAAAAAAAAAAAAGGAAAAGAAAGCTAAAATTTATTAAGTGCTTCTAACTGGACATCTGTTGTAGTGGGTAGAATTGTACACCCCTCACCGAAATGATATTTTTAAGCTTTAACTCCTGGTCCCTAAGAATGTCACCTTTTTGGAAACAGGGTCTTTGCGGATGTGATCAAGTTCAGTTGAGGTCGCACGGGATTAGGATGGGTCCTAACCCAATGAGCGTGTCCTTGTAAGAAGAGAGACATTTGGGCTCATACACAGAGAAGATAAAGGGAAGAAGTCCGTGTGAAGACAGAGGCAGAGATTGGAGGGATGCGTCCACAAGCCAAGGAGCACGCAGAATGGCCGGCAACCCCAGCACCTAGGAGAGAGGAAAGGGACAGGTTCTCCCTCAGAGTCTCCAGAAGGAACCAACCCTGCCGACACCCTCATTTTGGACTTCTGGTCTCCAGAGCTGGGAGAGAGTGAGTTTCTATTGTTTTAAGCCACCTGGTGTGTGGCCATTTGTCCGACAGCCCTGGGAAGTGAATCCACCTGTGTGTGCACTTCACGTGATGACTATCTGGAATATCTGTGGCAGAGAACAAAGAGACAGATGAAGGAAAAGAAGGAAAAAGTCTGCCAAAGCAACACTGAGGACCCAGCTGAGACAGGAGAGTAGACATGGTTGCCGGCGTGAGGGGCCTTGGGGAGGGGTTGCTTCATCTCAAACTGGGAAGCCAGACATGTGGAATGTTCTAGAGCCGGAGACTGGTGAGATGGATCGGAGAGAGGGAGAGGCGAAATGGGAGCTGGCTGTGTAGACATGAGTGCAAGGCTGGGTTGTGGGGCCCAGTGAGTGGGGAGGTGTGGGGCCTGGGGCTTTCCTCGGGAGGGAGCTGGTGGTGGGCAGATCAGAGTGCCCTTCAGAAGTCCCATGGCGCGTCCAGCAGGGGAGGATACAGTGCAGGCGGTTTGTTTTGTGGCTCAGGGACAATCGCCCCTCTGACTCCTCTACTCCTCCACTTAGTGTGGTCGCCCAAATCAGCAAAACATCCCCTCGGCCTCAATTCCCAAGTTTTTGGGGCTGCAGAGCTAGGGAAAGGGAGGCTGGGAGCAAGAAAACCTTCCTGCAACAGAGCGACCTGAATTTCCAATGAACATCCAGAAGGTATTTGTACCGTGTGGGTTTTGTCTTTGTCTAAATGCCTTCTCCCTGGCATGAAGCTTTAGGGGATAAAAGAGCCCCCCAAAGACCTATAACTCCATTGTCCAAAATGGATTTCCTCTCCTCTGTGTGTCTGGCAATGAGATAGAGGATTACACTGGTGATGAGAATGAAGAAAGCTGTTTATACCAGACTTAAATCATTGTTTGCCACTAAACATTTGTATTCTTGTGTTTTATGTCACTAGGTATATAATTGGGAAGCATGCAAATTAGGCAAGATAATGAGCTGTAATTTCCTCAACTCTAAGGAGGGTATGCGTAATGAAAAGGGATGGTTAAGTAGGATTTTAAGAGTTACTGGAGAACACAAAGGAATAAATTATATTTTTAGAAACTTATCACTTGCTTCAACTAGCACCTGCAACCATGGGTCTCGGCATTTCTGGGCGTTCCTTGCCCCTAGCCCCTTTAAGAGAGTGTAGAGACAAAGGTAGCAAGCTTCTTCTGGGTGGTGAAGAGAAAAGCATTTGGGCACATCATCAGTGCCATGCCTAGCCTTCGATGTCCTCATAGTTTTTTCAAAGGAGGGAAGAGAAACTTCTCTTTTTATTAGCTTCCAGTGAGATGGCTCCAAGCCTGGGTGTAGTAAATTATTGAGAGGGACAGTCCACACTCAGAGCTCCCCTCCCTGAACTGCAGAGCCAAAATAGAGAGCAAGTTTCCCAAGTGTGCGCGCTATGTGCGCCGCAGCCCGTAGGGGGCAGAGCCCCTGGGAGGCGCAGGCCTGCCGGGGCCCTGGGTCCCTCACCCACAGGGGACAAAGTCGTGGCTCCTTCAGGAGGCTGAAGGCCTTGCGGGTCATCTGTGAGCATCTTCGGGGTCCCAGGGGCTTTATGGAGTGTGGCCTGCAGGGGCTGGATTAGACGTGAGGGGCCTGGGTTTGGCTCCACGAGAGGCAAGGCTTGGAGACGTCGTGCGGCCGGTCTGAGGAGCTGGCAGGACCTTGAGGGAGGGAAAAGGAAGGGGAAAAGAGAGCCCTGGTTGCCTGGAGCCAGGTAAGACGGGATAAAGCGGGGAGGAGGAAGACCCGAAGGCCTGGAAGGGCTTAATGATGCTGAATGCTGCGTGCCTGGAGTGGATCAGTGGTGCCACGATTAACGAGTTAATGGGACAGGTAGAAGCAGAAAGGAGGCATCAACATTTAAGCCCCTGGATAACTGACTGTTTTCAGTCCCCATAGAACTCAACCTCAGGAGCGACCTGTCATGTGATTCTCCAGAACACAGGTCCTTGAAGGGTTGTCTGGGGGAGCCGGGGCTGCAGGAGAGAAATGGGCAGATTTATAGAGCTGAGATGGGCCTGGACAGTGGCTCAGAAGCAAAGCCAGTTGGCAGGAGAGACTGGGGGAGCATGTGTCTTTGTGTCTCTCTACACAGCACACTTGCAGCCAGCAATGCATCCCCAGCTGGGGCCAGACATGGCCCCCTGCCTGCTGCACAGCGGGCCCACCAGGTCCCTGTCACCTAGACTGGTTAGACTGGTCGCTGTTGCCCAATTCCTAATGCCTGCCCCCATTGCCCCAGCCGCAGGACTGAGTTCCTGACCCTATGCCCTGCCCTGTGCAGCTCTAGGCATCTCAGCAGTCAGGACGGGCTCAGCGATGCTGCTTTAACAAGAAACAGCATGGCAATGCTTCTCATCGGCAGGACATGCCCACTAGAGGCTCTGCTTGTTATAGTGACTCAGGGACTCAGGCTAAGTCAGCCCCGTGGATGCAGCCCCTGCTTGTGCCAGAGGGGAAGCGAGTCCTGGGGAGTCTCACACCGGAAATTAAATGTATGTTCCAGAGGTGACACTCACTCATCCCTTCTGTTCACAATTCAGTGGCCCGAAACCAGGGCTCCGACCCACCCAACCCCAGGGCCAGGACATCCCATCATTTATTAGAAGAACAGCACACAGCTCCTAATGAGCCGCCCATACTTGGCGCCATCTGTGTGATTGTCCAAGTAGGTTCCAGTTAAACAACACGTTTGTCCATCCCCATCCTCTGCTCTCAACACTGCTGAGTCATGCTCAGTATAAGTAATAAGCAAGACAGATGTGGCCCATCTCTCAGGGCAGTTACAGGGCTGCAGGCAGACTCAGGGCTGGAGAGTGTTCAGGGCAGACCCACATCTTTGTGAGCCCGAAGTGGGGTCTACACTTACTCTTCTGTTTAAGGAAAGAAGCTTCCAGGACTTTCTCTTCACAAAGAGATAGAAAGTCACTTCGGGGCAGGTCCCCTTTGTTCTGTGAAGTATCAGGTCAGTGCTCTTGGTTATGTGAACGTCCCTTTTCCAGAGGGAGTCAGGATGCCTCTTACCTGGCAAAGCTTCCGTGGAAGGTTGGGAAGGAAACATTTCCATAAGAACAGTGTGTGTATGCGTGTGTGTGTGTGTGTGTGTGTGTGTGTGTGTTACGGAAGAAGAGTCCTGGCTTAAAAAGTGGAGGAGGTGGAAACCTCAGACCTTTCTTCCCAAGAGGACACTCGGTGGGGAAAATCAGCTGGAGCTCTACTGGAGTGGCCCAGTCCACGGGCAGGCTCACTGGCAGAGAAAGCTCACCATGAGCATCTCATGAGAGAGGAGGAAGTCTGGGCTGATTATGAGGTTTCCCGCCAGGTCATAAGGCAAGGCTTTTCAACCTGTGGTCTGCAGAGCATCTTCATCTGCAGTCCTCATGGCATGCTAGAAATGTTGCTTTGTCTTTATCTCTGAGGCACTGAATCAGAAAACGCTGGAGGAGACCCTGGGAGTCTGCATTTTTTAAATAACTAAGCCCTTCTTATGCTTCTCAGGGCCCTAAGGCCTGCACACCTCTGGCCCCAAGTCTTGGCAGCGTAGAGCTTCTCTGACCCGGCGCAGGGGGTGTGGTTGGGAAGCGCTGCCAAGGAATATGAAGGGAAAGCAAGAGCCATGAAGGTGGAGGGTGAGCCTGGGTCCCGCAGCAGTGCTGGCAGGGATCTGGACCAGTCCAAAGGAGCATCCACCAGATGTCCCAGCACCGGTGCTCAACAGCGACCCCTCCTGGTCTGGATAGAAGTGACAGCACCATCGGTCCCACTGGAAGTTTCCTTTTATGTGGTCTAACAATGGAAGTAAGGTTTTTGGAATAGAATGGCATCCCCAGGATGGAGAAAATTTGGATCATTTGGGTGGGACTGGTTTGGTCTTGTGAATTCGACAGTAAAAGGCTTGATTTCCAGCTCATGCGTGTGTGTATGCGCGTGAGGGCACGTCCTGCACCAATTTGGAAGAATAACGGAAGTGACAGTGTTTACATCTGAAGCAGGTAAAGCAGCTCACACCAGGTACATCTAAATAATCTCTGTGCTTGGTAGGAGGTTCTTCCATTGATTGGCGACAAGTATCTGCTGAGCTAGCTTCCAAGCTCCCCTCAGGTATAAACCCTTCATGTGGCCTGAGGGGTCAAATTCTACCTGTGCCTGTGAAACTCAGATCTAAATATGCTCCTTGCTCCTGGTGGTGAGATCAAGGTGCTTGGGGTGGGGTGAATTTCTGTAGGAAGACTGCTTAGGCAGAACTTCTGCTTACCTTCCACTGATAGAACAATATTGCTTCAGGCAGAGGTTGCTCTTGATCCTGCACTGTGATTATTGGAACCGAGCAACTGTGGAATTGAGGACCTTCCACAGCTATTACCTTGAGCTATCTTTATTTTGTGCTCAGTGCTCACTAAAAGGGCAAATTGAATATAATATCCAGCTCTGCAGTATTTTTAGCATCCCTGGGTCAATATCCACTATTCATTGGCTGGTAACTCTCTTTTTTCCAGCTCTTTTCTTAACTACGAGAAAGATTATAATTAGAAGTTACATAACTCTTTTGCAAAGTGGATTTTCACATTAGACCAGCACGTTTTCTTTTGGGGAACTAAGCTTACCGTTGGGGAGAAAGGGTTGGCTTTTTATGTTTCTTCAGTATCAGATCTCTGAACACCAACTGAAATCTTGGGAAATGTCACGAGCTGATTTTAAACAGTGTGATAGAGGTCAGATTAAAAAAGGGAAAGCTTCTAAGAACACTGCCCAGAATACCTTCAAAAAAAATTGACACCTCTCTCCAGACGCTTAATAAAAGGATCAGGATGAATCATACTGATGAGGTGGATGGTGAAACTTAGAGAGAATGGAAAAACAAGGTCATGTGTTAATTAGATATCAGAAGCAGAAAATTACAGAACACTAGAAATGGCTAGAAATTAGACAAATTAGTACATGAATTTTGGCTTACTAGGCTTGGTAATGTCTTCATTCCCTTGCCCCAAGACCCAGCTTCTCTCTAGGAAAGATAGTCTTCAACTGAGCTCCGGGCTCTCAAAGAGCCAAGAGAAAGAGACATCTGCCCAGACAATCAAAAAATTGCTTCCACTATGGAGCCCAGGGGGCTGCCTGGCTGCCTGGTCACCATGTCACTCTCAAAGTCTGGCCATGTCACAAAGAGCCATTGGGGGGAAATCAAAATGGGTTTTTTTTTATAATAATGGTAATACATTTTTATATTTGGTAATATATTATCCTTGATTGACTTTAGGGACTATCCCCAAATTATCTTAGGTATAGTCAACTCACATCAACTCCACCTGGAAATAGATGAGAGCTATTATAAATCAAGGAGCATCAGCAAACTGCTAGTGGGACAACAGTGCTTCTCAGAATATAAGGTGGGATTTTGTTCAAATATAATTCAAGTGATTCAGCAGGTTCTGGGGAAGCCTGAGATCTGTTTTCCTAACAAGTTCCCACGTGACGCTGAGGCTAAGGGACGACAGAATGGCCAGGAGGAGCCAGTTACTAGAGTTTGGCTAGCGTCAGTGGGCTCTCCCTGCTGTGTGTGACAGAGACTATGGCTCATGCAGTCTCAGGGCTTGTTTATTCTGTGTGCATGTTAGTCAGCACCTGTGGGTGACCACTGTAGGCTCGAGGAAGCAGAATGTGACTTTTACAATTGTTTCCAGTTGTAATGCAAGCTCTAATTTACTACCTGGTCCTCTGTTGTCCTTCAAAGACTGTCCCTCTCCCTCTGAATTTCCCAAGATTTTTTCCTTCCTGTGGCAAGTTTGTGGGGGGAGATGCCTTTGACAGCAGGAGGGATGGAGAACATGTCAAGAGAATCAGTCTGGGGTGGGAGTTGGTGATACTACCTATAATGAAATTGTTTCAGGATAACCCCTCAAAAATCTGTATTTTCTAACTGGTCCCTTTCTGCTGGTGCCTCAACACCTAGTGGGTCTTCAGTCAGAGTGGGTTTTCCTGCCAGATAGAAAAGATGTCTTTTTTATTGAAATTTTATTGAGATCGTTGCAGATTATGCAGCTTAAAAAAAATAAACCAGAGAGATTCTATACAGACTTTATCGAGTCTGAAATTTCTTTTTCCCTGTGTTCCCCGTGAGTATATTGAAATGTGATTACGGTTTTTTTATTGTTATGTTAATCACCATACATTACATCATTAGTTTTTGATGTAGTGTTCCATGATTCATTGTTTCTGCATAACACGCAGTGCTCCACGCAGAATGTGCCCTCTTGAATACCCATCACCAGGCTAACCCATCCCCCACACCCCTCCCCTCTAGAAACCTCAGTTTGTTTTTCAGAGTCCATCGTCTCTCATGGTTCGTCTCCCCCTCCGACTTACTCCCCTTCATTCTTCCCCTCCTGCTATCTTTTTCTTTTTTTTTCTTAACATATATTGTGTTATTTGTTTCAGAAGTACAGATCTGTGATTCAACAGTCTTGCACAATTCACAGCGCTCACCATAGCACATACCCTCCCCAATGTCTATCATCCAGCCACCCCATCCCTCCCACGCCCCACCACTCCAGCAACCCTGAGTTTCTTTCCTGTGGTTAAAAATTCCTCATATCAGCGAGGTCATATGATACATGTCTTTCTCTGATTGACTTATTTCACTCAGCATAACACCCTCCAGTTCCATCCATGTCATTGCGAATGGCAAGATCTCATTCCCTTTGATGGCTGCATAATATTCCATTGTGTATATATACCACTTCTTCTTTATCTATTCATCTGTCGATGGACATCTTGTCTCTTTCCACAGTTTGGCTATTGTGGACATTGCTGCTATAAACATTGGGGTGCACGTACCCCTTCGGAACCCTACATTTGTATCTTTGGGGTAAATACCCAGTAGTGCAATTGCTGGATTGTATGGTAGCTCTATTTTCAAGTGTTTGAGGAACCTCCATACTGTTTTCCAGAGTGGCTGCACCAGCTTGCATTCCCACCAACAGTGTAGGAGGGTTCCCCTTTCTCCACATCCCCGCCAACATCTGTGGTTTCCTGATATGTTAATTCTAGCCATTCTGACTGGTGTGAGGTGGTATCTCATTGAGGTTTTCATTTGGATTTCCCTGATGCCGAGCGATGTTGAGCACTTTTTCATGTGTCTGTTGGCCATTTGGATGTCTTCTTTGGAAAAATGTCTGTTCATGTTTTCTGCCCATTTCTTGATTGGATTATTTGTTCTTTGGGTGTTGAGTTTGATAAGTTCTTTATAGATTTTGGATACTAGCCCTTTATCTGATATGTCATTTGCAAATATTTTCTCCATTCTGTCGGTTGTCTTTTGGTTCTGTGGACTGTTTCTTTTGCTGTGCAAAAGCTTTTTATCTTGATGAAATCCCAATAGTTCATTTTTGCCCTCGCTTCCCTTGCCTTTGGCGATGTTTCTAGGAAGAAGTTACTGCGGCTGAGGTCGAAGAGGTTGCTACCTGTGTTCTCCTTTAGGATTTTGATGGACTCTTATCTCACATTGAGGTCTTTCAACCATTTGGAGTCTACTTTTGTGTGTGGTGTAAGGAAATGGTCCAGTTTCATTCTTCTGCAAGTGGCTGTCCAATTTTCCCAACGCCATTTGTTGAAGAGACTGTCTTTTTCCATTGGACATTCTTTCCTGCTTTGTCAAAGATGAGTTGACCATAGAGTTGAGGGTCCATTTCTGGGCTCTCGATTCTGTTCCATTGATCTATGTGTCTGTTTTTGTGCCAGTACCATACTGTCTTGATGATGACAGCTTTGTAATAGAGCTGGAAGTCCGGAATTGTGATGCCGCCAGCTTTGCTTTTCTTTTTCAATATTCCTCTGGCTATTCAGGGTCTCTTCCGGTTCCATACAAATTTTAGGATTATTTGTTCCATTTCTTTGAAAAAGGTGGATGGTATTTTGATGGGGATGGCATTGAATGTGTAGATTGCTCTAGGTAGCATTGACATCTTCACAATGTTTGTTCTTCCAATCCATGAGCATGGAACATTTTTCCATTTCTTTGTGTCTTCTTCAGTTTCTCTCATGAGTATTTTGTAGTTTTCTGAGTACAGATCCTTTGCCTCTTTGGTTAAATTTATTCCTAGGTATCTTATGGTTTTGGGTGCAATTGTAAATGGGATGGACTCCTTAATTTGTCTCTCTTCTGTCTTGTCGTTGGTGTATTTGGAATGCCACTGATTTCTGTGCATTGATTTTATATCCTGCCACTTGACTGAATTCCTGGATGAGTTCTAGCAGTTTCGGGGTGGAGTCTTTTGGGTTTTCCACATACAGTATCATATCATCTGCAAAGAGTGAGAGTGTGACTTTCTCTTTGCCAATTTGAATGCCTTTGATTTCTTTTTGTTGTCTGATTGCTGTGGCTAGGACTTCTAATACTATGTTGAATAGCAGTGGTGAGAGTGGACATCCCTGCCGCGCTCCTGACCTTAGGGGAAAAGCTCTCAGCTTTTCCCCATTGAGAATGATATTCGCTGTAGGTTTTTCATAGATGGCTTTTATGATATTGAGGTATGTACCCTCTATCCTTATACTCTGAAGAGTTTTGATCAAGAAAGGATGCTGTACTTTGTCAAATGCTTTCTCTGCATCTATTGAGAGGATCATATGACTCTTGTTCTTTCTTTTGTTAATGCATTGTATCACGTTGATTGATTTGCGGATGTTGAACCAGCCTTGCAGCCCAGGGATAAATCCGACTTGGTCGTGGTGAATAATCCTTTTCATGTACTGTTGGATCCTATTGGCTAGTATTTTGATGAGAATTTTTGCATCCATGTTCATCAAGGATACAGGTCTGTAATTCTCCTTTTTGATGGGGTCTTTGTCTGGTTTGGGGATCAAGGTAATGGTGGCCTCATAAAAGGAGTTTGGAAGTTTCCCTTCCATTTCTATTTTTTGGAAGAGTTTCAGGAGAATAGGTATTAATTCTTCTTTAAATGTCTGATAGAATTCCCCTGGGAAGCCATCTGGCCCTGGGCTTTTGTTTGTTGGGAGATTTTTGATGACTGCTTCCATTTCCTTAGTGGTTATAGGTCTGTTCAGGTTTTCTATTTCTTCCTGGTTCAATTTTGGTAGTTGATACATCTCTAGGAATGCACCCATTTCTTCCAGGTTATCTAATTTGCTGGCGTAGAGTTGCTCATAATATGTTCTTATAATTGTTTGTATTTCTTTGGTGTTGGTTGTGATCTCTCCTCTTTCATTCATGATTTTGTTGATTTGGGTCATTTCTCTTTTCTTTTTGGTAAGTCTGGCCAGGGGTTTATCAATCTTGTTAATTCTTTCAAAGAACCAGCTCCCAGTTTTGTTGATCTGTTCCACTGTTCTTTTGGTTTCTAGTTCATTGATTTCTGCTCTGATCTTTATTATTTCTCTTCCCCTGCTGGGTTTAGGCTTTATTTGCTGTTCTTTCTCTAGCTCCTTTAGGTGTAGGGTTAGTTTGTGTATTTGAGACCTTTCTTGTTTCTTGAGAAAGGCTTGTATTTCTATATACTTTCCTCTCAGGACTGCCTTTGCTGCATCCCAAAGATTTTGAACAGTTGTGTTTTCATTTTCATTGGTTTCCATGAATTTTTTTAATTCTTCTTTAATTTCCTGGTTGACCCATTCATTCTTTAGTAGGGTGCTCTTTAGCCTCCATGTATTTGAGTTCTTTCCGACTTTCCTCTTGTGATTGAGTTCTAGTTTCAAAGCATTGTGGTCTGAAAATATGCAGGGAATGATCCCAATCTTTTGGTACCGGTTGAGACCTGATTTGTGACCTAGGATGTAATCAATTCTGGAGAATATTCCATGGGCACTAGAGAAGAAGTTTATTCCGTTGCTTTGGGATGGAATGTTCTGAATATGTCTGTGAAGTCCATTTGGTTCAGTGTGTCATTTAAAGTCTTTATTTCCTTGTTGATCTTTTGCTTAGATGATCTGTCCATTTCGGTGAGGGGGGTGTTAAAGTCCCCCACTATTATTGTATTGTTGTCAATGTGTTTGTTTGCTTTTGTTATTAATTGCCTTATATAATTGGCTGCTCCCATGTTAGGGGCATAGATATTTACAATTGTTAGATCTTCTTGTTGGATAGACCCTTTAAGTAAGATATAGTGTCTTTCTTCATCTCTTATTACAGTCTTTGGTTTAAAATCTAATTTGTCTGATATAAGAATTGCCACCCCAGCTTTCTTTTGGTGTCCATTAGCATGGTAAATTGTTTTCCACCCCCTCACTTTCAATCTGGGGGTGTTTTTGGGTCTAAAATGAGTCTCTTGCAGACAACATATTGATGGGTCTTGTTTTTTAATCCAATCTGATAGCCTGTGTCTTTTGATTGGGGCATTTAGCCCACTTACATTCAGGGTAACTATTGAAAGATATAAATTTAGTGCTATTGTATTGCCTGTAAGGTGACTGTGACTGTATATTGTCTGTGTTCCTTTCTGATCTATGCTGCTTTTAGGCTCTCTCTTTGCTTAGAGGACCCCTTTCAATATTTCTTGGAGGGCTGGTTTTGTGTTTGCAAATTCCTTTAGTTTTTGTTTGTCCTGGAAGCTTTTTACCTCTCCTTCTATTTTCAGTGACAGCCTAGCTGGATATAGTATTCCTGGCTGCATATTTTTCTCCTTTAGTGCTCTAAAGATATCATGCCAGTCCTTTCTGGTGTGCCAGGTCTCTGTGGATAAGTCTGTTGCCAATCTAATGTTTCTACCATTATAGGTTGCATATCTCTTCTCCCGAGCTGCTTTCAGGATTTTCTCTTTGTCTCTGAGACTCATAGGTTTTACTATTGGATGTCGGGGTGTTGACCTATTTTTATTGATTTTGAGAGGGGTTCTCTGTGCCTCCTGGATTTTGATGCCTGTTTCCTTCCCCACATTAGGGAACTTCTCTGCTATTATTTGCTCCAGTATACCTTCTGCCCCTCTCTCTCTTTCTTCTTCTTCTGGAATCCCAATTATTCTAATGTTGTTTCATCTTATCATATCGCTTATCTCTCGAATTCTGCCCTCGTGATCCTGTAGTTGTTTCTCTCTTTTTCTCAGCCTCTTTATTTTCCATCATTTGGTCTTCTATATCACTGATTCTCTCTTCTGCCTCATTTATCCTAGCAGTTAGTGCCCCCATTTTTTATTGCACTTCATTAATAGCCTTTTTGATTTCAACTTGGTTAGATTTTAGTTCTTTTATTTCTCCAGAAAGGGTTTCTCTAATAACTTCCACGCTTTTTTCAAGCCCAGCTAGTATCTTTAAAGTCATGATCCTGAACTCTAGGTCCGACATTGTACTAATGTCTGTATTGAGTAGGTCCCTGGCAGACGGTACTACCTCTTGTTCTTTTTGCTGAGGTGATTTTTTTTGTCTTGTCATTTTGTCCAGAGGAGAATAGATGAATGAGAGAACAAAATGCTAACAGGTTAACAACGTCCCCAGCAAATATACTCTATACAAGTCAGAAAAGACCTGAAACCAGGGGAAAAGAAATGGAAAGAAAGAAAAAAGAAAGAGGAAAAAAAAAAAGAAAAAGATAAAAACAAACAAAAACAGAACAAAACGAAAAAAGACAAAATATGATCAAATATGATCAGGCTAGTGCATAGATTAGTGCCACACACTAGATTTTGGGTGTATTTTGGTCTGTTAGAAGAAAGTGCCTCCTAAAATTTTAAAGGAAGAAAGATTTACATATGTACAAAATAAGGGTTGATACAATGAAGGGATGGAAGATGACTGTAAAACTGTATATCAAAATTTTAAAGAGAGAACAACTTATGTGCCAAAACTAAGGGTAACTACTATGAAAGGATAAAATATGACTCTAAAAATGAAAGATAAAAAATGTTTTTTTAAAAAAGGGATTGATAAGATGTTGGTTGAAAAAGGGAAAAGAAAAATTCAAAAGAAAAACACAGTTAAAAAGAATTAACTTTGAAAAACTAATGAATCATGGTAAAAAAGCCATCAATTCTATGTGCAGTATTCCCCTAGCGCTGGCGTTCTCCCGTTCTCCTTGATCGGTAAACTTGGTCTTGGCTTGTTGCCTGTTCGTGCTGATCTTCTGGGGGAGGGGCCTGTTGCCGTGGTTCCCAAATGACTTTGCCGGAGCAGAATTGCCCTGCCCTTGTCGGTCCGGGCTAAGCAAGCTGCTCCGGTTTGGTCTCAGGAGCTTTTGTTCCCTGCAAGCTCTTGGTACAGCTTTGGAGGACCAGGGTGAAAATGGTGGCCTCCCACTCTCTGCCTGGAGGAGCTGAGAACTCAGGGCCCCGCTCCTCAGTGCGCCCCCAGAGAAAAGCAGTCAGTCACTCCCATCTCCCCGGTCTCTGGCCGCACTCCGTGCTCACCTGGCCTGTGACGGAGCATTTCTATCTCTGGCACCCGACCCCGTGTGGGGTCTCCAAACCCAGCAGATCCCTGAGGTGCACTCCCGCGCCGCTCCTCCTGGGGGAGGAAGGGGAGTCTCCCCGGCTCTGCTGCTTGTTGGGTCCCTGCTGGAGGTGCAGTGGCCCAACTGGGCCGCGGATCACAGTTTATGGCCACCCCGAGCTGAGAGCCCGCGCCTCGGCTCCGTCTCTGCAGCCGGCTTCCCCGCTCCAATACCTGGGAGTTCTGCTGCACTCAGGCACCCCCGGTCTTTCTGTGACCCTGAGGGTCCTGAGACCACACTGTCCCGCGAGGGTTCCACCCCTCGCTTAGCCACTGGAGCGACGTCCCTCAGCGGAGCCGGCTTCTAAAAGTTCCGATTTTGTGCTCCGCGGCTCTATCACTTGCCAGAAGCGGCCGACGGAGGCCCCCTCCCCCGCCGTCTATCCTCCCGAATATCGCCTCGGATTCACTTCTCCGCACGGCCTACCTTCCAGTAAGTGGTCGCTTCTCTGTTCAGAGAGTTGTTGCTACTCTCTTCTTCGATCTCCTGTTGAGTTCGTAGGTGTTCAGAATGGTTTGATCCCTATTCAGCTGAATTCCTGAGACCAGACGAAATCCAGGTCTCCTGCTCCTCCGCCATCTTGCTCCGCCCCCCCCAAAATGTGATTACGTTTTGTGTGTTGATCTTGTGTCCTGTGGCCTTGCTGAATTCCGTTATTGGTTTTTCTATTTTTTGTAGATTTCTTGAGATTTTCTACATAGACGATCATGTCATCTGCAAATAGAAGCAGGTTTATTACTTCCTTTCCAATCTGTATGCCTTTTATTTCTTTTTCTTGCCTTACTGCAGTGGCTAGAATTTCTAGTATTATGTTGGGTAAGAGCAGACATCCTTGCTTGGTTTTTGATCTTAGAAGGAAAGCATTCAGTATTTCACCATTAAGTATAATATTAGCTGTGGGGTTCTACAGATGCTCTTTGTCAAGATGAGGTAGTTCCTCTCTATTCATAACTGACTGAGAGTAGTTATCATGAATATGCTTTGGATTTTGTTAAATGCTTTTTCTGTTTCAGTTGATAGGATCATATCATTTTTCTTCTTTAACTTCTTGAAATGGCAGATTGCACTAATTGATTTTCAGACCTTGAGCTGGCCTTGAATAACTGGAATGAATCCTACTTGGTCATGGTGTGTAATTCTCCTTATACATTATTGGATTTGGTTTGCTAATGTTTTGTTGAGGATTTTTCCATTTAATTCAAGAGAGATATTTATTATTGTTGTTGTCTTTGTCTAGTTTTGGTGTTAGAGTAGTACTGACCTCATAAAATAAATTAGGAAATATTTTACCCTTTTCCTGTTCTGGAAGATATTATACAGAACTGGTGTTAATTACTCTTTAAGTGTTTCATAGAATTCTTCAGTGAAACCAATGAGACCTGAAGATGTCCTTTTGGGAACGTTTAAATTACAAATTTGCCTTATTTAATGGTTATAGGGTAATTCAAATTATATATTCATCTTGGTTGAGTTTTGGTAGCTTAGTGTTTTGATAAATTGGTCCATTCTTTCTCAATTATTGAATTCACAGCATAAAGTTGATTGTCATATTTCATTATTGTCTTTTTAATGTCTGCAGGTTACATATAATGAATTACCTGTTTCATTCCTGATAGTGGTGGTTTTTACATTTTTCTCTCTTTTAAGATTTTATTTATTTATTTTAGAGAGAGAGAGCAAGCACACACTCATGCACATGCATGGGGAAGAGAAGAGGTGGGGGAGAGGGAAAGGGAGAGAATCTCAAGCAGACTCTGCACTGAGCATGGAGCCCAAAGCAGGGCTCCAACTCATGACCTGAGCTGAAACCAAGAGTCAGAAGCTTAACTGACTGAGCCACCCAGGTGCCGCCATCTTTCTCTCTTTTTATTCTTCTCAGTCTTGTTAGAGGTTTTCAATTCTATTGTTTTTTTAATAGAACCAACTTTGTGTTTTATTTTCTCTATTGTTTTGCTCTTTTCAATTCTTTCGATATGTGCTCTTGTCTTTATTATCTCCATTCTTCTACTTGCTTTGGGTTTACTTTGCTTTTCTAATTTCTTAAGGAAGAGAGTTAGAGTTACTATTAATTAGAGACATTTCCTCATTTCTAATATAAGCATTTAGTGCTATAAATTTCCCTCTCAGCACTGCTTTAGCTGTATCCCACTAATTTTGATATGTTGTATTTTTGTTTTCATTAAAGAAATATGTTGTTTAATTTCCAATGGATTATAGATCTCCCTGTTGCCCTTCTATTATTGATTTCTAGTTTGAGTCTGTTATAATCATAGACCACATTCTATGATTTCAATTCTTGTTAAGAATTGTTTAATGGTCTAGAATATGGTCTATCTTGGTGAATGTTCCATGGGCTCTTGAATAAAAGGGTATTTTGTACTTGTTGACTTAAGTCAATTAGATTCTATTGGTTGATTGTATTGCTCAGATTTTCTATATTCTTGCTGATTTTCTGCCTACTAGTCCATCACACCCAAATGAGACTTGCCTGCAGGTGTCAGAACTGGAGTGAGGAGAGCTCATCTTGCCTGCTCTGGGTGCTGGTTTGCGCTCCCATGTGGAGCTGCCTGTTTAGGAGTGAAGTCCACAGTCCTCCATTGCAAATACGGGGAAGATGTCTGCAGACCCCAAGTGCTCCACCGAGTAGGAAAGTTGCATTTGGAGCACAGGGATAAAATACCATAACCACACAATGAGTCCAAATTGCACTCTCCAACCCAGCTTCCCAATAATGCTGTATTGAATCCTTACTTCTCTGGTGTTTATTTTTCCATAGCTTCAGAACTGAAGATAGATGAGGCTGTGCTTGATCAGCCTCTTAAAACTCAATAACGGTTTTTGTTATTAATAGGCTTGCTAACAACTGAGCAGGTGAGCAGGAAAGGGAGAGAGAAAAAGAAATTAAAGGCTCTTGACCAAGTCTTATCTTCCTAGGTGCCATTTCTCCAATTATCAGACTATTTAAGTAAAAGGAGGACTAGACAATGAAATATTCAGAAAACCAGTTTGTCGGTCCTGGTCTTTGTATTGAAATTATTATTGAAATTATTCCATTTGCTTTTAGACTACTGGCTTATCGAAAAACACTTGTTCTTTGGTACCAATGAGTCTTTCATGGGATAGTTATAAATATGTATGGCAGCAGATTTGTATCCGATAAGGCAAGCTCTGAATCTTATAAGTGATGGAAATGGGGGCTTATAAGTGATGGAAATGTTGTTTAAATTGTGAAGGTTCAGTCCGTTTTTCCTCTAATTATTTCCTTGTATTTTTAGCCAAGCTTCTCTTTTTGTGTTTGGAACATCAGGAGAGCCCTCCTGTGGATAATTTAACAACTGTAATCTGCTGTTCCTCTAAACCAGCGTTCAGGATAGGTAATTATGTCAGCTTTGTGAGTTAGCTAGTAGATTCTGATCTTGTGAGCTGAGGTCTTTAATTGAATGTTTACTGCCATATGCAAAATGAAAGTGATTATAGGCTAGATCTTGGCACTGCCAAAAGGAAAAAAAAAAGCCACATTCCTGCAAAGCATTTCCAGGAGGAGACAACACAGAGAAAGGCAGTTTTGTTTTGGTTCGCCATTGAAAGATATGTGTCATTAGAAGAATCATGTTGGGAAAAAAATGCCCAATGCCATATATTTCCCTAAATTCAAAGTCTAAATTGAATCCACCTCTCCTGAACGAGGCAAGGAACCTAGCTTTTAAAAATATATGACACTTTTACTGTGAACTATAACATACATATAGAAGCTTGATTTGTGATGAATTCACCACCCGGGTCAATACCAAGAACTTTTTAACTTCCCTTCAAATTCTCCTTTCAGTTAGCATGGTACTGTGGGTTGCTTTCTGCTCATGTTAGCATCTTGACCAGTGTGTATGTCCAGGAATATTTATAAATAACCATAACTCTTACAAGGTGCTTCAGTTGGGCATGGAATCCTATGTTGCTGGTGATTTTCCCTCAACACTTTGCTCCCTTGTCTTCTGGGCCTGATCTTCGGCAATCTCTCTGATGGCCATTCCTTAGTATAAAATGTCATTTCTTGGGGCGCCTGGCTGTCTCAGTTGGTGGAGCATGCAACTCTTGGTCTCTGGGTCCTGAGTTCAAGCCCCATGTGGGGCGTGGAGCCTACTAAAAATGAAGTTTAAAAAAATAAAATAAAATGTCTTTCCTCTTTAATAGTTTGGAAAATTTGTCATCTCCGATCTGTTGTTTTGCTGTGGATGCATCTAAAACATGGACTTTGGTTTGTACATTTATCCCACTGGGTCTTTAGTGTGTTCTTTCAGTCTGGGGAGCTCATAATTTCCTTCCGGTCTGGAAGTCATGGTCTAATTTAACTTTGCCTCTTCCCCCTTCTGTTCGATAGATAGGGAGCTTTTCAATAGCTTCTCTACGTCTCTTTCATGTCTCTATCTCCTCTCTCTGTGCTACATTCCCACTGATTTTCTAAATTCTATTTTACAAATCTCTAATTCCTTCATCAAGTTTTTTTCCCAGCGTACAGTTTATCTCATTTCATTGACCTTCATCTGGCTGGCCCACAGGAGTGCTGGAGACCACTATCCCCGTACAGTAAGGCATTTGACAAAATCCGTAGAGGCACTGCTGTCCTTCTAGAAATCTGTGGCCCAGCAGCACACTCCTCCAGGTACACCCGAAGCTGCCTGGTGGATGCACCCATAGAAAGGCATTTGAGGATAAGCATCCACCAAAATGAGCGTCAGGGGCCCTGGGTCTGGTGCTCCTATCAAGGTCACCCGGCGACTTAGACTGGGCAGGGGGAGGGAGGAGGTTAGAACGTTAAGCCTACCCAATTCGGGGCGATGTCTTGCACACTCTATATTGGGACCTGCACACACTGGGGCTGGCAGAAGTGGGAGGAGCTACCAGGGAGCAGGTAACAGGTGGCGCTCGTGGCCAAAGCACCTGCCAATTCCACTTGATACCAGAGCATGGATTAACTGCAGCATGTGGGAAGGATGGGGGTTTTACTGGGTCCTAAGTTCAGTGTGGCTGCCCATGCGACTGTGGCCTCTGGAGAGTCCCAGTCCATCCTGAAGAATGCCATTCCTTGAAGAACAGGCTCAGAGCATGAAGGGGATGGCTGGCCTCCACTGTGAGTCGGATCAGGGCGGCACAGCCGTTATTTGACACCGATGCACGTGAAGAGCATTGCACAGACTGGCGCGTGAAGGTCCCAGGCAAACACACATGGGACGTTCACCAGGTGCCAGGTGTTGTCCTGCCTTCTGATTCCCACTCCCCATGGAACTTTAAAACAACCCTGGGAAGTAGGAACTGTCATTCTAATCCAGAAGAGGGAGAGATCTTTAAACTTTGGACATGCTGGTGACTGGACCAAGGTGGGCCCAGTGGACTAATTCCGGCTTTGGGTTCAAATAGAGACCCCCTGATGCCGAGGCTCATGCCCATAACCCCTGGTGCTGCCTCTGGAAACCAGAACGCTGGAGCTGGGGCCATCATATGTCCTAACTCATGTCTGAAGCCTTGGGGGCTGCTCATGTATTAGGACGGTTTTCTTTGGAAAGGAGAGGTTTGAACATTCTTGGTAGTCCTAAGAATAGAATTCATTCCAGTAAACAGGTTTTTTCCTCAGTGTGTGGAAGAACTAACCACTCAGAGTCATCAGCAGAATATTCCACCTGCTTAGAAGATGCCAGAAGCCTTCCTACAAGGGCTGACCGTGCTCCAGAATGGGAACACTATAAAGAGAAGACCCCCTGCTCCTGAAAGTTCTGTTGAGAAGTGTGTGTTCCGAGGGAGCATCTTAGCAAAGGGAGGCAGAGTCCAGAGACACCCCCCCCAAAAGCTCATGAGCCTGGTCATAAGAATTCACTCCCTGTCCCGACCACCAGGCACCCTTGGTGATGGCATGATGACCTCCCCATGGACTCGTCCATCCTGAGTGTCTGTGTCCGGCCCCCTCGCTGCAGCCAGTGCTGGGGCCCCACTCACACTGGCCTCTGGACCTACCCAACATGGGGGAGGGCCATATAAATTTTGACGGGGCCTATGATCAATCTGAGACATTTCCAGTGACTTCCGATGCTGACCGAGGACAACTCTGCACCAGCTGATGCAAGAATTTGGCAAGTGAGTCACTTCGTTGTTCCTTTTTCAGTGCAATTTCATACCAACTCTATTAATATATGTGACAGTGCACACACACCCAGAACAGCTCCGCATCCTCCCCAGGCCATGTTCTCATACGTGTGAACTCGGGGTGAGGTTCAGGGTGAAGGCTACCTGCTCCGTGGCTGGCTAAGCTGGAGAGCTGGGTGCTCGAGGCCACTTCTTCCCTGTTAGTGTGGCGCCCCTGAACTGGGGATGACACAATGTTCCTGCATGAGTCTGATCTGAGCCACTTTCCCATTTCTTCTTCATCTGAAGCTGAGACACCAAGTAAGTGTGGCAGGAAGGATTAGAATTGGTTGGTAAGGATTTTTAATGTCAAATAAATGGACTATTTCCTACTGCTTCGACAAAGGGGGGTTAGAAGACAAAATCAGGATCCCATTTGCTTATAACTTATTTTATATAATTGTGTTTATGTCATCTGTTAGGTATGCTCTGTTTAGTTTGTTTAAAAATAGAATGCCATTTGTCCTGTGACACTCAGATGACACTGAGTTCCTGGTTTAACAAATATCTCAGGTATGCAGAGACACATGTTTGAATTTTATTTTCTTTTTCTTAACATCTTCTTATTAGCATTCTCCCATCAGTACAAACCTTCCACGAGAAATGTTTAAATGGTTCCATTTTATTCCATTTGCTGATGGTCCTATGATTGCCTCCCTTCCTCATCTGGGGGCATTTGGACAATCACCATTGCTCTGGCTACTCATTGCATTCACTTACTGCACGAGTGCTGAAGGCCAGCTCTGCAGTACGATTCAGTGGGGAGCACCACACACACGCACACACACACACACACACACACACACACACACACACATGCTGGTCTCTCCCAGAACAGACACGTCCACCACTCCATCAGCTCAGCAAATGGAATACAGAGTCAGAAACTACAATAACTCCTAGGAGAAGTCTAGCATGCTCTAGAAGCACACGATTGGAGGTCTGATGTAAATTGTGGGAAAAAGGTGGTCAGAGAAGGCTTCTCTGAGACAAACATTTCCGCTGAGATGGTAAGAAAGAGTTAGAGGTGGGTAGGTGCATGTCTGTGAGTGTGAGCATGTGCATGAGCATATGTGCACATGTGACAGTGTGACTATGTGTCTGTGAGTGTGTGCGTGTGACTGTGTGTGCATGAGTGTGTTTGTGCTAGTGTGTGCGCATGTTGAATTGTGCAAATGTGTGACTGTATACATGTGTGTGAATGTGTGCAAATGTGTGTGTTGGATATGTGTATGTGGACTGTGTGCATGTGTGTGACTGTGCACATACGTGTGTGTGAATGTGTGGCTATGTGTGCACATGTATATGCATGTGTGGGAGGGAATGTGCATGTGGAGGGTGTGCATGTGTGTGAGGGTATGTGTGTGAGGGTGCATGTGTGTGAGTGTGTTGCACGTGTGTGCACGTACATGTGTGAGGGTGTGTGCATGTGTGACTGTGTGCATGTGTATAAATGTGTGGGTGTATTGAATGTAAGTGTGTGGCTGTGTGCATGTGTGTAACTGCACATGTGTGCGTGTGGGGGCTGTGTGTGTCTGTGCCCATATGTGTGTGTCCATGTGTAAATGCATGTGTGTGAGGGTGCGTGCATATGTGAGGGTGTGTGCATGTGAGTGTGTGACTGTTGTGCATGTGTGCACGTGTGTGTGTATAAGGGTGTGTGCATGTGAGTGTGTGCATGAGCATCTCAGCAGGGAGGGGTGAGGAGCTGTGCAAGCAGGGGAGCTGGTGTGAACTGCTGAGGAAGCATCTGCAGGCAGAGGCACTTCCAAGGGGTCCTGGAGCAGGGACTGCAGAATGAGTCTGGAAGAAGATTCCATGTTGCAGATTTAGGAGATGATCTTGGGAGTGGTGAGGGACTTTGAGTAAGAGGGAGTCAGAGGACCCCATGTCCATCCTAAGAAGACTCGGGCACCCCATGGGGAATGGTTTGGGGGACCATGTAGGGGTGTTGGAGAGAGAGCAGGTGAGAAGATGAAGCCGCGCTGGCTGGAGCTAAATCGGATGGACTGGAACTCCATTTTGTCAGTGGATCAGCAGGTGAAGGAGGCAAGAGAAGGCGCGCAGGGTGGGTTCCAGGTTTCTGATTTCCAGTTCAATTTTCATACCATTTGCTTCCCATCCTGGCCACCACCCCAGGCTCAGCCTCTACTCACTTCCTACCTCCCGGCAGCCTCTCTGCCTCCTGACCTCCACCTCCCTCACATTTTCCCCCAGCCACTCCTCCTCAGACTGAGTATGTGGTAGAAACCTAAACCAAATCCTGTCTATCACCACCCAAAATACTCCAATATTTTCCTATCACTTTAGAATAAAACTCTAAATCTTCACCTGCGTGCAGTGGTTGCTAGGGCTGTTTGCAAGCCGTCTGCTCTCCCCCGCCCCAAGCACATTATGGTCCCTAACACTGGCTCAGCTGCAGGACTTGTCCATGAAATGTGGCAGAAGGGATGCACATCATTACGAGGTGGAAGATTTCAGTGACAGTGCATTGTTTTGCTTCCTTCCAAGGCCAGAGGCCATCCTGTCACCATGGATTCCACAGGGAGGGCAATAACGTGGAATCCCCAGCTGACCTCAGTGAAGTTAAGGAGTGAATAAGAAATGAACGTTTATTGTAAACCACGGAACTTGGGGGCTGTTTATCACTGCGGCCTCACCTAGACTTTGCTGACTGATACACATAGATCTCAGGCCAAGACCTCATCTTGTCTAATGCTCTGACCTCATCTCCAACCACTGTCTCTCCAGCTCTGTGCCCGTGCCCAGCTCACGCCTGCCTGCTGGTGTTTGCTGTTGTCCTCCCTTTCCTTTGCAAGCTCATGTCTTCCCTATCTGAAAGAGCAGCTCCTCTGTCGGCAACCCTAACACAGCTTCTTTAGAGAAGCCTAATCCACACACCCTCTGTCCTACTAGTGCCACTCAGGGGAACCCGTCCCAGCAGAAGCATTAGGACTTTAAAAATAAGAAGCACAACATGGTTTTGTGGTATGGGCCTGGGCTTCTGTACGTCCTTGTTTTATCACTCGCAGAAACTATCTTGTTAATTCGTTCACTCTTTATTATCTCTTTCCCACGAAAATATAAATTGTATGAATGTGTATGAGTGTCACACGGTTGGTCCTCAGTCTCTGTCTGGAAAAGATAAACTGTGTGTGTGCGTGTGAGCATGTGTGAGCGTGTGGGTGTGTGTGTGTGCAGGCGTGTGTTGAATGAATAAATGGGAAAGACAGGGAGCATGGTTTAGTGGACAAGACCAAGCATGCTGCTTCACACAGGCTGAGTTTGTGGTCCCCATGAGACAGTCTGAGCAGATGCCAAGAAGTCAGTTAGTTGTACAGGTCGAGGTGGGCGCAAATGTGCGAGTCACTGGCCTGTGATGGTCCTGAACCCCTGAGAATGGATGAGGCCGACCAGCATCCAAGGACAGAGAAGCCCACGTGCCTGAATTCAATTTTCCTAACTTCCAGTTAGATCTTCTTGCCGAATGTGTCTCCGCCTGCCTTCCAACCTTGCATTGATAAACTTCCATCCACTTTTTGCTTCAAGCGCACCTCTGATAAGCAAGAAACTGCTACTTTGTTTTCAAACTCTAATCTAAGTCTTATTTTTTAAATGGTGGTATTCCAACAATTCTTGTTCACTCATTCTTGCTGTGTGATTTCACACTTTCTCTCTTTGGGGACTTATCATAGTTCTCTGCAGTTTTTATTTTTAAGATAGATTGATAGGTAGGTAGATGAGAGGTAATGGATTTATAGATAGATGATAGACATAATAGAGGAGGAGAGAGATGTACATGCATCTTTGTATATGTGGATTTTGTTTTCTCTTGCATTTGAAAGAGGAGATATTCTGTTCTTAACTCAATTAACCTTCATTTTTTTGTGGATAGAGGTGTGTTTATACCCATCTTTCTTTAATTATCAGAGTAAAGAACAAAACTAACAGTAACTCCTGACTACAGCTCACCCAGGGGAGACAAGAGCCATTCCCTACTTTCATATCTTGATCTCTGTTAACATAATCTGAGGTTATAAACCCACAGTATTAGTGGAATAATAGTTTTGCTTATGCTCCATAGAAATCTTCTGCAAAAAATTGATTAGATCCTTTACCGGAGGATTGGCAAGAGGATTTACAATAACCACTCGGGTCTCCACCCAACTCTATTAAGAGCAGAGTGAACTTTCCTCTGGTCTGTGGGGGTCTTCTGTTACCTTACGTTCTGGGGCTCCTGCAAATAAAATGTCCCCTCCACCCCGTGTCTTTGTGTCTGTTTCTCTGTTTCTAGGTCTCTATCCCTCTGTGTGTCTCTCTCTCTGTCTCTGTCTCTCTCTGCCTGTCTCTGTCTGTGTCTCCGTATCCCGGTCTCCATCTCTGCCCCTTCCTTTCAGCCCTTATTGCTTATGTTGTGTACCACGTGCTCCCTCTAGTGGTGCAACTGAGCACCTTCGCTGTGAGAGCGGAGATCAGGCGCAGGGCTGATTCCCAAGGAAAAGGGCTTCTCCTGTTCTCCCGCCCTGCCTAGGGACGCTGTCCGCACCCTCCACTCTTGCAGATTCTTCACAATGAAAAACACCCTGAAGAATGTCAAAATCAAGAGATTTGTTAGGACAGAGAGTTTTACAAGGAATGAGTTGCGGGTTATACAATTCTGCGTGTATCTGTGACCTTAAAACTCTTTTTAAATTTTTCATTGCCTTTTCTGCACTAATTATACCTACATTTGCAAGTGTATTATCCTTGCCTTTGAACTCGGATATCTTACACTATCAGGTGATTAAGTTACTCTTCATAATCTTGTAAAACATAACCGTAATTTATGTCATTTGTTCAAAAGTAAAAGTCGAGTACTGCATTAGAATTTCTCTGATTTGAACCCAAGACAGTGAGAACCACTGCTCTGTATCCCATATAAAATGTCAAGACCTGACCTTGAACCGGTCATCCAAAGCTGCTGTCAAAGGCAGCCATGGGCACGTGTGTTTCTGATTTCAGCCTCTCGCACCCTTGGTAGCAAGTCTACCTGTGATATCAAGGTGCGCAAGTGTAGGTCAAAACTCCCTGTCGCCGTTTGTGTCACACATGTTTGTGAGGAGGAATCATTAAGACTATGTCTTTCAAGATGTTAGACACCTGCATTTTGAAAAAATCAAACCACACTACATCAAATCATAAATAGAGTCTTAGAATTAAAACCACGGTCCCAAGATCCACCTGATTCCTTTGACGGCGTCCCTGGCAGGTGGCAGACAGATTTCAACCAAATCAGTCAGGTTTGCAAGGAACAAAACAGAACCGTCTGGCTTACCATGAGGGGACCCACCGACTCCATGTCCCACGTCCGCACTGGGGTGTGTGAGGGGGTGGGTGAGAAGGTGGGATGGTAGCCAGCTGTTTGGGCTGTGAGAGAGCCAGGCCAGCACTCGGTGGGCCCCAGGAGCATGCCCTGCCTAGGGAGGCGGTCTTCCCAGAACACAGGCCAATGACTAGACCAGGTGACACCACACGGACGAGAAGCTGGTCACTTTCTTCTGCAACTGACCCCACCTTTACTTGAGGCAGCAGGAGACACCACAGGCCTGGGGAACCGTAGGGCCCACGGGGGTCCCAGCACCCTTTCCCGCGAAGCCATGTTCTTCTTCCCACCATCTTGCTTCACACCATTTGGCACACACGCCCCTGAACCCTGGCCCAGGTTTTCCTCAACCCAGCTAACCTGAGAGTGGGGCCCCTCCTAACGGTCGTTCACGTGCATGTGAATTTTCTCGGTTCTGACGCTGTTATCATTAAGTGGTAGCGGGGGGTCTGTGGCCAGACAGGGGCTGGGGGAGCAACAACCACGGCCCCCAGGCAGGGTGCCTCTGCAGCTTACCCGTGCTTCCTCTAGCTGCTGAAGGAGCGTGGGTCTGCCCGGTTTCTCCAATTGTTTTCTCTCTCCTACACCAAAAGGTTGAGCTCTCTCGCAAGTTCTGTCCGATCTGCAGATTTCCTGTCAAGCTTAATTGAATTCCCAGATGCCTTCCACTCTTTCTTCCGATGGTAACCCCGCAGCCAGAACCAGCAGCGAGAAGCCCCGAGGTACGGAGTTTCAAGCAAAGCTCTGGGCAAGCAGCCCCAGTGACCACACATGTTGAGTTGACCAGGTTCTTCCTGATGGCAGGCTGGCTCATCTTTCCCAGTACCATTCAGATACCCAGAGGGACACTGGAGTTTGTTGGGCGTGGGAGGGCACGTGTGTGCCGGGGAGGCATCCACAAATGCCCCCTCAACCTCCCCCTTCTAGAAAACTCCCAGTGATGGAAACACCACTGCTTGAGGGCCTGACCCACGGTTGGCTGCCTCGCGTTGGCACAGGCCTGGGAACCGGATTTCCAGTTCCGCACTTGGCAGCTCATGACGCTGGGCACCTTTCTTACTTGCTCTGGCCTCAGTTGTCCTCTTAGGAAAATGGAATAGTAACAGCTTCTACCTCATAGCATTGCTGTGAGATTTAAATGAAATGGCATAATAAAGAATCTGTGTAGGCCGAGGTCATCAGAAGGATATGACCGTTGATTGACCCACCAGCTGGACCCCAGGCAGTCAGAGGCTTCTGCCCCCGCCCACAGTCCTTGCGATGTGCATTCTGCTTGCTTTCCCCACTCCCAGAAGCTTCCCCAAGGATGCAGCCTTAGGATAGTGATGTGTTGTTGAGGCCATTTAGACGATATATGGGACCAAACCCCGTTAAGGCCTTTATGCAAACTTTTAAGATTCTAGCGGGCAGGTGCAGAGATCTCCTCGACCTGTAGTTGCCCAAAACAAGCCCCTTGTGTTACAGGTGTATTACACCTGCCACCCACCAGTCTAGAGTGGCCCACTTCTCTGCTCTCTCCCGGCCCTCCATGTCTGGGGTTCAGTTCCAGATTTCAGCCAGGAGCTCCCAAGAATGCAAACCAATAATTGATGAGCCAGCCAGGACACTGAGGAAATGGGTCTTGGGAAAGAGGTGTTTTCTGGGAAAATCTGGAGCTGGCCATCGCCCTCTGTAGGGGACGATGGGTGCGGGGAGCCTGTGTGTGAGGTGCTGGTGGCCCGCTGTGTGAGCACGGGGATGCCCAGTGTTTACTGGCTGGTTTGATGCGCATGTTGGAGACACCATGCGGAGCACACGGAGGAAGAGAGGGGAAACGGATGGCCGTCCGCTGGACAGGTAGGCCGACCACCAGGGTTCAACTAGGGGCTGAAGGTTGGAAGTCAGAAGGTTGGAAGAAGGGTTGAGGTTGGAGAAGGTTGTGTGGAGTCCACTGTTCCGCTGGCTTCAGGGCCGACAGACAAGGCGAGAGAGCGAGAGAGTGAATCCGAGATCTGGCCGTGCGGTGGGTGAAGCCAGGAGCATTCAAGCTGCTGAGGAGTCAAGGTCCAGGCACCTGTGAGAAAGCCTGCTAGGGGCCCGAGGAGGTGGAATCCTGGAGGAAATGAGCAGAGTGAAGAGGAGGGTGTTGTGGCCACAGACAGCAAAACGGATGAAGTGCCTGGTACCTCCCAACCCCTAAGACAAAGGGACATTTTAAATAGTAATTAACCACAAAAACTCCTAGGAGAAAACTCAAATTCTTTCTCTGTCCCTTGAGGTCTCTGATCTCTCCGATACCAGAGAACATGTCGGACATGGATATCCTCCTACAAGGTCGAACCCTGCAAACCCTTATCGGTGAAATCTGCCTCTGGGTTAGAGCAACCAAACCAGTGCCAAAGGAAATGCCAACTGGGAACCAGGAAGCAGGCCGCCCCCATGAAGAGTGGTAACCGTCAAACAGTGTGAACGGCCCAGGGGCATAAGGAGACAGGAGAGACTGTCTAAAATTGGCACCGAGTGGGCATTGTACGCCCTGCCCACAGTGCTTTCAACAGCCAAGTACAGCTGGTAAAAAAGCCAGACGGCTCATGGCAGCTGATGGTGGGCCATCCAGAACTGAACAAAGTGGTGCCCCTCCCATGGGGCTGTGCCCGACATGGCCACCATCGTGGATACTTGGCCATGGTCTTAGGAGTGCACCGTGCTGGGCTGAACTTGGCAAATGCCTTTTTCAGGGTATCCTGAGTTACTGGGCAGTGTCTACTGGTTACTGAGCCAGAAGATTAATCTGTCTGCATGTGGGAAGGGCAACGACGGACCTCTCAAGTGCTTCTCCAAGATCACCTGCACAGCCCCACCATATGTCATGGGAAGAGAGCCTAGGTCCCCATTCTTCCCCACATCAGTGAAATGGGACCACTACTCGGATGATATGCCAACATGTGAAGGTCTGCCTTTGCTATAAGATACCCTGCAGGCTTTCCGGGAATTTCTGGGGCGGGGGAAAGGATGGGTGCGCACCCACGGAAAATTCAACGTCCGGGCACCGCTGAGAAGTTTTTGGAAGTCCTCTGTTTGGTTAAGACTCATGGGGTCCTAGAAGCTGTGATTGATAAAGTGCGAATTTATCCAACCCCAAGCACATGAAAGAGGTGCAAGCCTTGTAGGGATTTTGGGGTTTGGAGGACTTTCATTCCCCACCTGGCATAGCGCCTCTGCCCCTTCTATCTCCTGATAAAGAAAGGGCTTGTATGGGAGTGGGGATCAGAGCAGTCTGCCACCTTCCAGAAGGCAAAAAATGCTAGCCAAGCAGGTGAAAGCTTGGGATCTCCCAGGCAGAGCTGCCACTGGAGTTAGATGTGTCCGTGACTCTGGAAGGTATGGGTCAGGCGCTATGGCAGAGACACCAGAAAGGGAGAGGGCCCCTAGGATTTTGGTCCTAGCTCTGGATGGGGTAGAAAGCAATTATCCCCCTATAGAGCCGCAGCTCCTAGCAGTTACTCAGTGCTCCTCCAGTGGACCCTTTCAGGCAAAAGGGAGCCTCTAACTTCCTGGGTCCAGCTTGTGAGTCAGGTGGTTCTAAATATGCCACTGCCCCGATGTTCACCGGGGATCCACGCACTGTGCCGCGGAGAACACCACACCCGGGAGAGGTACTAGCTCCCAGGAGGCTGCAAGCCAGCAACACTGCACCTACTCAGTAAACCATTCTCTTTGTTGACATTCATCTCCAAATGTTCCTCTTTCTGACCTGCAGTGGTTAATTCTATGTCGTTGCATGGAGGACCCAGAATCCGTTTCCCTCCTGTCTACAGGTCAGGTATCCGAAGGCAGCTCTCACGTCTCCTGGGATTCTTCTTGTCCACCAGGAAGAAGAGGCTATAAAGCCACCGAAAGCGTTTATCTGGGATTCTAGGCATGGCGATCCGGGAGAATGGGAGTAGAACAAAATCAAACGTATGCTCTGAACTGCAAGACAGAAGCATGGGCTTGCAAAAGCAAAACCCACAGGTTACATAATTTGTTTTGAAATAATTGTGATTGGTGCTGGCAGAGTTTAACTGCAGGTCGAACCCACCGTTGGCTATTCAGCTAACAGATGTTGCATTATCTCTATTTCAGTCCAAAATAGAACACTGTGTTCCAGAAGGCGGCCAGGGTGCAACTGATAAGTTGCAATTGACAAAAATCAAAAGTCCATGGTGTTACAAACATCGAAACAGGAGCGGCTTCCTCTCTATCCATCCCACTGCGGTGACACCACCTCTAACCACCCCGTCCATCCTCCACCACTGCAGGTCCGCCCCCTACATGCCAACCTCCCTTCTGGCCCCCTCAGCTCTGCACTCGATGTCCCCCTCCCCAGAGCCTACCCCCACCGTCTACCACCCCCTCCCCCCTCCCCGTGACACCCACCCCCTCGGAGCCTGATTCAGATAGTACCTCCTCCGGGAGAGCCCAGATCCCTCAAGAGGAGTGAGGGGCACCCCCAGCTGCTCCCTCCTTGTGGACACTTCAAGACCAAGAATCAACCAACAACTGTGTGTTCGTCTCTCCCCACAGGGTGTGAACATCTGTCTTCTTCTTCACCCCACTGTCTAGAAGAGCATCTGGCACATAGGACAATCCATCCATGTTTACAGAATGAAGGAACAGCCAGCCCTGATGACTAGATGTGGCCTGGGAAATGCAGAGAAGGCGTCTGTCCCCTTGATCTGGGAAGTCAGGTCCACTGGCAAGGTAGCCAGCACAGAGCACTCAGGTGAAACAACGGCTGAAAGTTCACTGAACGTACAGATGCACCTCTTATTGCAAACACATGGAGAGAGGCAGAGGGTCTTTCTAAAATGTTTATTGCTTGCTATTTTGCATTTGTTGTAACAATAAGGGAGGAAAAATATACAACCACGCAGGTAACCGTGGGGCTGATCATTTTTCCTAATCTGCAAACCTTAGCTGTCATCACACTGGGTGGATTGTAGGTTTCTTAAACTGTTCCAGAAAGGTTTCATGAAGGGCACCTGAGTGGCTCAGTCTGTTAAGCCTCTGCCTTTGGCTCAGGTTATGATCCCAGGGTCCTGGGATCGAGTCCTGTGTCGGGCTCCCTGTTCAGTGGGGAATCTGCTTCTCCCTCTGCCCCTGGCCCTGCTTGTGCTCTCTCTCTCTCTCTCTCAAATAAATAAATAAAATCTTTAAAAAATGAAGAAAAGTTTCATGAAAGGCTTTGAAAATACCACATTTGGTGTCAAGAAATCTACGTAGGCAAGAGGGATGCCTAAGAACAAGGAGGGAGTTTGAGTCAAAGTCAAGGATGCAGACGTGTTCACGAGGAAGGATGTGTTGAAACCTCCAGCGTCAGGGCAGAGTAAACTACAGTCCCGGCACACGCACGTGCACACACACGCGCACACACACACCCTCCCTCCCACTCACACACACTCACAGCCATGGTGCACGTGCACACGCACGCACGCACACACACCCTCCCTCCCACTCACACACACTCACAGCCATGGTGCATGGCAGCCCCTATGATCTGAGTGCCCAACAGTGAGAATTATTGAAGGGACCTCATGGCACAGACTCATTAGGGTCCTTCTTCCCTACTCTTTGCATCTCACCCATGCAGAGAAACTCTCTACCTATCCTGGGGACAGCAGCTAAAGACAAAAGACAAAAAAACCTCTCCAAGGGCTATGCAGGTGGATTTTACTAAGTAGGACCCCTTAGGTTAATATGAGTCAGCCACTGTGTCTCTGCCCTCAGGACTCTAGACACTCCAAAGATCTGGATGTCAAGAGGAAGGGACGGGAATGACAAAGAGTCTTTGAAGCAAAATGAAAATAGGAAGGGTTCCCCCCTCTTTGCCTAAAACAAAACAAAAAAAAATTTTTTTAAACTCGTCCTGTTTGGAAACTCACTAGAGTCTACATCTGTGCTTCACTGAAGGAAACAGGGTGAGAAAAGCAGAAATACACTGTAAAACAGATAAACAAAAAAGAACCCCCAAACTACTCAAATATTATGACTTAAAAATATAATTAATCATCACCCTTCAGAATGTTTTCTTGCCCGTGCAAAGAGTCAGACACTTCCATTTATTAGAGAGAATAAGAATTGCTGCTTCTCTAACCAGTTTCCTGGCTGAACAAGAAACTATGACAATCTCACACGTCAATAAACCCGGACCTATTCAGATGGGTATTAACAGGGCAGTTTCTGATTCTGGTCCTAATTACCACATCGTTGTGTGTGTGTGTGTGTGTGTGATGAAACAGCGTGCGGTACTGACCGCACCATAGCACTCAGTCCCAAATCCATCAATTTAGCTTTACAACTCTGTATGCGTCACGAGTTCGTTTGCACCCTCAGAGAGTCCTGCTCACCCGTGAGCTGAAGGGAGTGTACGATCTGTGCACACGCACACTAACAGTGACAAAGCGGCCGTGCACAGCGGGACAGCCAGCGTGAGCACATGGCCCCCCTGGGGCTGTCCCTGTCCCCCGCCAGGGGTCCCTCAGCACACCAGCCCGGTGACGTCAGCCCATCATAGGCTGCCTGACTCGCCGGGGAGACCCCCGGTGGAGGAGGGAGTGTGCGGTCACCCTGGCTCCCCGAGCAGCTTTTCGGAGCAAAAAGCCACATCCAGAGACCCCTATTCTGCTGGATCACTGGGCGTCGTGGAGACTGTCCTTCGTTCCTCTGTCACGCCTTCACGCGTGGGGCCCCACACGTCACAAAAGTGAATGCCACCGATGGCCACGCCCCGTGGGCCGTGGGAACAAGGCGGAGTCCTCCTCTCCGGGAGCCCACCTCCTCCTGGGTATGCCCCAGGTAAGCCGCCACAGGAGGAGGGCCAGGTCTCAAGGGACTCTTGAAGAGTGACACAGCCCCTTCCGGAAAGGTGATGACCCGAAAGCAGAAGAAAGGGGTTTCCCTTACATTTTAAAGCAGTTCTGAACTCCTCCTCCTGGCCCACGAGACCCTCCACCCAGCCTCCTCCCTCCCATCGGCCCCCCTCAGCCACAGGACTTTCAGGGCACCCTCTGCCCCACTGGCTTCCTGTCCAGGGGGCCTCTGAGTCCAGCACAACCTGGTCGGCCCTTCCCGTGATCATGATCGCTCCTTCCACCCCATTCAAGCCCTTCCCCCTTGCTCTTCTCTCTCTGACTCACCTGGTCGGGCATGTGTAACGTAACACAGCTGCAAGGGTAGAATTATCAGCAGGTCCCCTTATTTACCATGTCACGCACTCCCCTAAGAGTGAAACTCCACGATGGATCTACAGCATCTAGAACACTCCCTGGTACACGGTAAGTGCTCAGGAAATACCTCTTGAATAAGGTTGTTGTACGGGGCTGGAGATGGTTGCGTAAGGAAGGGCAGAGAGGTATGTTACAGCCTACAAGGCACACAGGTGTGGTATGGACGGTCCGTCAGGTGCAAGGAGGGAGGGAAGTGTAGGAGGAGCAGGGAGCCAGGGAGTACTGAGTCTGGTGAGACACCTTTAAAGGGCCACACTGACTTTGTCAGAACCTCCAGGGCACCCATACGAGCAGCGTCCTCCTCCTACAGGGTGTGGACACAGTTTCCAGAGCTCTTTGGCCCCACTGGAGAGGACTGCCAACTGACTTTGCCAGCATCTTGCTGACCTTGCCCATCTACTGTTTCCTCCTTGACTTGACTTGAGAGGGTGCTTGGTCCCACTTTCACAGCACGAATGTATGTGCCGGCCCTCGTTTCTCCTGACTAACCCCATGCCACCTGCAGCTTCCGTCCTCAGCCTTGGTGCCTGAATCTTTCTCTACCCTTATCCTTCTAGGGTAGACATCATGCCCAGAGCATCAGCTCACAAACCACCATGAAGAGTGCAGAGAGTCAGGAAGAAAGACCTTGACTGGGAAAACATTCGCCTGCCCTTCTGAAAGCTCTACTTGACTCACTTGGATGGAGCTGTCAGGGGGGCGGGGGGAGGGTGGTACTGAGATTCTGCAGGATGCACCCTGAGGACCCAAGTGTTCTTGTTTTATTTGAAACTGTTGACCTTCAAAGGCTCTCCTTGAGCTAGGCTTCTGTGAGGAATTCTCCGCTAGGAGGTAACAAAGAGACATCTTCCATTCTTTCTAAGGAAAAAATCTGCAAAACATTATGCTATGACTGAGTCCTTAAATAATCCCTGACATCTGTTTCCCTCCACCGTGTATTTCCTGCCTGGGAATCCTTACGTGTCTTGCTTCGTAAATATCATCACTTGAAAGCTCCATATTATGATCTGGGAAACCACTGATGGATTTCAAAGTAATGGCGCATGGTGCTCGGTGGACCCTAGCACCAACGTGGGGGTGTTAATAGGAAAGTGAATCAGGCCCCGGTGGGTATGGGACTGCATTCATCACTGATGCTCATGTGTGACTAGTAAGTCCATTTGAAAAAGACAAAACCCTATTAGGTGAATGTCACCAGTGTGCTTTGTGACAAAACCACTTTTTAAATCTCTATTATTACATCTCTCTCTGGCCACTGAGGGGTGAGTATATTAAATGCTAATAGTGTTTGCAACAGAAAGGATCTGTCTTTATAAAAAGCTGCCTTGATGGTCGTCGTCATTGTTTAGAGCAGTCACGTGGCTGGGACCCAAACCAACAGTATTTGAGATGTTATTAGAAGAAAGAAAAAGCCTAGTTTCTCTTACTCAGAAACTGTAGGATGCTTAAAATATATTTCACCTTGTGGAATACTGAAATAAATCATCTAAAACGCAATATGTATAGGTTCAGATTTTAGATTTCCCCCTGGAATAATGATTAAAAGAAAATCCTTGCTCTTCGTACGAATTTAGTATTTATCATGTGCCACAGGATTCATACAACAGTCCTGACTGTCACAGAAACTGAGGACAGAGCACTCTGACTGGGGGTCCGGGAGGGAACGTTAAAGCTGGTGTTAAATGTCAAGTTCACGCCGGCCCGGCCTGTGCTGTTTCCAAGGGCCCGTGCGGCCCCTCCCAGGGACAATGCACAAAGAACCAACAGTACGGTTGGTTAAGCAGCTCCTGGCAGGGGTTGGTCTCGCAAGACTGAGTATTATTTTGAAGAGGAGTATTTCGGTCTTATTGATCACCAGCCACATTTGACTTTTAGTCATATTAACAATATCTGCTTAATCAGAAAATCCAGACTTCCTGGGTCCAGACCCCAGCTCCACCTCTCAGTGGCTGTGGATGGCATGTGGCCATTGTACCTCCCTAAGACTCAGTTTTCCCATCTGTAAAATGGGAATGCTCATAGATGTCCTGTGGACATCTTTAACTCAAGTAAAGCATGTTATATAATGTCTGGCACATAGCCATCAGTGAAATAATATTAGCTACTGTTATTTAATTCTGTTTGACAATTATTGTTAGGGATGCAGGAAGGCAGTAAATATGAGTGGAATGGTGTCACTTGTCTGATCAGTGCCCTCCGATGGCTTTCCATCTCACTCAGACTGAAAGCCAGAGTCCTGGAAATCACCCATAAGTCTACTGGCTGTTCTGGGGCCTGTCAGATCTCATCTCCTACTATGCATGACTGCACTCACCTCCCTCAGCCACATGACCCTCCCTAGTGTCCTTGGATATGCCAGCTGTGCACTTGCCTCAGGGCCTTTGCACTTGCTGTTCCTTCTTTCTGGAATGTTCTTCTCCCACTTTCCCAGTGAGCTCACTTCCTCACCACCTCCAGGTCTTTCTTCAAATGTCAGCTTTTCTGTGAGTCTTTTCTTAACTGACAGTTCTATTTAAAATTATAACATTTTATCATCTTGTCTCTCCTCACTTGAATTTTTCCCATAGAAAGTTTTACTATCTGCCATGTTGCATAGTAGTGGGAAACCATGGAATGCTGCCTAGTAGTCTTGAGAACTGGGTTTAGTGTGAGGCTTTCAGAGTGTTAGTTATCTAGTGCTGTGTAACAAATTACCCCAAAACTTTGTAGCTTAAAACAATATATTTTTATCATCTCACAGTTCCCCATGGCTCAAGCAAGACTTTGGAGGCCACTTAGCTAGATGGCTCTGGGCTCAGAGTCTCTACTGAGGCTTCAGTCAAGGGTTTTGTCTTTTTCAAATGGAATTACTAGTCACACATGAGCATCAGTGATGAATGCAGTCCCATACCCATCGGGGCCTGATTCACTTTCCTACTGTGGTCATCTCGAGGATTTGATTCTAAGATGGTTCACTCACACACCTTGGCCAGCCTCAGTTCCTTGTTGGCCACTGGTGAGAGACCTCTGTTCCTCGTCACACAGTCCTCTCTGTAGAGCTGCTTGGGTTTCCTCCTAACATGGTGGCTGCTCATCTCCTGAGAGAGTGATCCCAGAGACACACCAAGCAGAAGCTACAATGTCTTTAATGACCCAGCATGCACGTCACATACCATCGTTTCTGCCATATTCTGTTGGTTGACACAGACCAATCCTGCCAGAGTGTGGGAGGGGTCTACACAACAGTGTGGATATTACACGGCAGGGATGATTGGAGGCCATCTTGGAGGTTGTCTTCCATAGGGTCACTCTTGTTGGATTCAAAACCTTGCCTCAACAGGGGAAAGTTATTTGATCTTTCTAGGTCTCTGGCCCTCATCCATTAAGTACTAGTACTAATAACAGTAGTTAATAGTGTTCCTGGGAGGATTAAATAAAATAACATATATTATTTCAAAAACATGTCTGGAACATAGTAAGTAAGCAAAAAATTAGCTATACTTTTTCAGTATAAGTTGCAGGAACAAAAAGTATTTTACACAGAGAATGACAAAATTAGATTATTCTCTAGAAACCTTGCTCTGGCTGCAGTATTGAGAATGGGTTGGAGGAGCCGACTTAAAGGTAGGGGACCAGGGAGAGGTTATGATGATACAGACCAAGATGGGGACATTAAAATAAATGGAAGTATTACTTAGCCATCAAAAAAAACAAAACAAAACAAACAAACCCCAAAATACTACCATTTGCAAAGACATGGATAGAATTAAAGGTCTTATGCTAAATGAAATAAGTCAATCAGAGAAAGACAATTACATGATTTCATTCATATGTGGAATTTAAGAAACAAGATAGAGGATCATAGCGGAAGGGAGGGAAAAATAAAATAAGACAAATCAGAGAGGGAGACAAATAAGAGACTCTTAACTATAGGAAACATACTGAGGGTTGCTGGAGGGGAGGTCATGGGGGGATGGGGTAACTGGGTGTTGGAGATTAAGGAGGGCACAGGATATAATGAGCACTGGGTGTTATATGCAACTGATGAATCACTAAACTGTACCTCTGAAACAATAATACACTATATTTTAATTAATTGAATTTAAATAAAATAAAAAATAAATAAAAGTGATGGTGAAAATAAAAAAATTAATTAAATAAAATAAATGGAATTAGGGCATTTAAGGGCATTTTAGAAATCACCTTAAATTTATAATATGCACAACATATGTCATCTGTCCCTGACATATCTGGAATTGGTCACTGATCCATTGACCTGGTTAAGTGAACTTGGACAACACAATTTTCTTTAGAGGAAAGGCATTCTCTTGTTCCACTCTGTTGTGGCTTTGTCCCTATGAGAGTGTTGAGTAGATCGGACTATTTCCAAGTGTTCCTGTGGGAAGAATATATATTCCCATCCAGGGGTGTTGGGCTTGGCCATGTGACTTGACCAATGGCATGTGGGACATGACATATGCATGCTTCTTGCCAGATCTCTTGATTTTTTTTCCCTTCTGCCAAGAAATCAACATGAAGCTGTTTCCTTAGGCATTTCAGGATGAGGAAGACATGTAGAATGGATGTAGCATGTAAGTAAATGAGAAACAAATCTCTGTAGTTATAAGTCCTACAATGTGAGGGGTTGTTTGTTACACAGCATAACTAGTGATAACTAAGGAAAACAAGGGAAAACTTATTCCTCTAGCTTTCTATTTCTATGAGAAAACTTTCTCTCTACTAGGTCAGAGGGAGCACACACACAATCTCCCTCTCTCTCTCTCTCTCTCACACACACACACACACACACACACACACTCTCTCTCTCTCTCTCTCTCTATTATTCCCTTTCCCCGGGAAGCCTCATCGTCTAGTCTAACTAGAGCCTGGGGAAAATTGGACATCCCTTGGGAATGTTAGCCACGGGACAGAGCCCCCCCCAAGCAACCATAGGCTTTGGTTTCTATGCAGTAAGCAGACCAAACAGGGCCTGCTTCTGTCAGGCTCAATCAGATCTCTGCTCATTTTTGTTCTGACTTTTCTGCCTCTGTTTGGTGAATTGGTTTGCATAATGAGGTCTCAAGTTCTAGATTAAGATAGCAATGTTAGAGTTCTCGGACACAGCTTTACAGTAATATTGATGCAATATCCTGATTCCTTGTGTCTGTTCTCAATCAATATAGAGACTGGAAAGAAGGAGGTATGTTAATTAATTAGCATTCTCCAATAGTTTCCTGAAGAACAAAAACCCAGATTTAATTTTTTCAAAAATTATCTTTTTGGTCTCTTAAATTAGGGGTCAAGATGTAAACAAACCTGAGTGCCCCTAACCTCTCCTTACATCTGGAGTCAGGCTGCAAATTGACTTGCCCAAAATGTCTTGACAAGCTTCAGTAAGCTCTGCTGACCTCTGAGTTTCATCACAAAGGACCTCATTTACTAACTGAAAACAGTGCAACATAGTGAAATAGCCTTTGGCAGCTAAAGATATGAGTTGGGATTTCATCCTCATAGGTGACCAGCCTTGTGACCTGACCACACTGCTGATTATTTCAGAGTCTCAGTTTACACATCTGCATTTACACATCTACATCCCTGGGGTGTTGCAAGTTTTGGACGAGATGATGTTTGTGAATGCACTTGCAGGGAGCCCAGCACAGTGCAGTGCATTGCAGATGGGCACGGTAGAATCTTGGAGAACTGGACTAAATTGTCTTTCCCACCAACTGTTTCACTGTAGGCATGGTACTCTGAGCCCCAGGCTGCTCATCTGTGAAGCTGGAATATTTGTTGAATTGTTGAATTTCGTGACGCATTGTATGTAAAACCCAGAGCATAATCAGTGCTTCATGTTAAATCTCTGATCCCTCCTTATGGCCACTGAGGAAGTAAAATGAAGGATGTTTGCTGAAGTGATGGGTGAAAGATTCATAGAATAAGACCAGAAATCACTCTTTAAAAATGGACAATCACATAGACCAGGGTTGGAAAACTACAGCCCATGGACCAAATAGGGCCCACTGCTTGTTTTTGTAAATAAAGTTTTATTGGAACTCAGCCATATTCATCTATTTACATATTGTTACTGGCTGCTTTCACGCTACAATGGTCGAGTTGAGTAGGTACAACCACTACATATGGTCCTCCAAGCCTAAATTATTTACTGTCCGGCCTTTTTGGGAAAAGTCTGCTGACCTCTGCTCTAGATAAGTGGAGGTGGAGCGTGCTCTAGAAGCAGGAAACAAGGACACAGTATTAGGGAAGCAATGAAAAGTGCAATCAGACTGAGGCAGAGACAGGGGCTGAGGTGGTATGAGGGAAAAGGCAGGACAAGCACAACGGGCTCAGGGTACGGGAGGTTTTGAGGTCCAGAATGATGAGGTAGTACCTGGGAGGCAATAGGGAGCCATTGTGGATTGCAGAGCAGGAGAAAGATGACACTTGCTGTCAACTCAGTGCAATTATTAGAGGGGTTTAGCACAGATCATCTGTTTCTCAATCTGATGGGGGGTTCATTTAGACCTAAACACACAGAACAGATGGGAAGCTGGCAAAACACTTGCTTATTTGGAATGGGATGTTGGCTTAAAGGGGGCAGCTGTGAGTTGTTTCTCTACTTACTGGTGTGGGAGTTGTCTCCCCACAAAAGTGTAAGTGATTAAGTCGTCAGCGACAAAACTCACAGTTGGCTAGCGCAGCACTTCCGAATGTGTATATCCCAAGATATGAATAGGTGTACCACCAGAAATGAGCCTTCTCCGATCTGCCTCCTGGAAATGCTGCATTAAATCAACCAAAGGAAGCAGGTTTCTGTTCCCAGGACTTCTCAGAATCTGGAATGTACCAATATATATTTTGATTTTTCTAGAGAGGATACAGGATGCTATTTTTCTCAAATTTATTTCATTCTCTGTGTGTGTAAAGCACTTATTAATAACCATCTAGTGGAACATTTTTGGTCTGAGAAACACATTTTAGAAGAGCTGGCTCAGAGGCTTCCTAAAAAGCTCGACAATGACATGGCTGGATGATTTGGGGGTTGTTATCTGGATCAAGACATTGCTGCTTCCCTGTTCCTTTTACACAGATTGGTAGGTGCCTTGTCTTCTACAGAGCTTTGCAGTTTCCCTGAATAATTTATGTACATGTTGATTTCTACATTTGCAAGTGGATTCAGCTTGATTAGCAATTTAAATGGAAATTTTCTAAATACTATGAATTGGCGCCTAATTTGCATTTCTTGTCAATTATCTATGGCCCTAACTCATGGCCCTGAAAATATTCTGGCTGTCACACATGAGGTCACATGCTAGGAGGCATGACACTATTTGGAGGATAGACGTGATCGATGGACATTTGAGTTAGTCTAATCTGAAGGTCATGAGGCTTCTTGGGTATAAAACAAAATTGGTAAGACGTCTTGCTGCAGTTGGCTTCCATCCAAGCTGAGACAGTCCTTCTGGGCAGCTCTTTCTGCAGTAAGCAATGTCCCAGGCGTCTGCCACGCCATGTTATGGGACTCACAGGCTCTGTCACCTTTTATTTTCTCATCTGTTCTGTTGAACTGCTCAGAGCTCCTCTAAAATCCTCCCTGTCTTTGGATGCTGAGGTTTCGCTTCACCTCAGCTGTTCAGCAGAACCCACATAATTTGAGTGTTTATTTCTTCTACTGATAGTGGACTCAGGAGGGCCCCAGAGAGACCACCGGCATCAAGACATCTGGTAAACCAGGGCCCTGCTGCGCTGTGCTCAGGGATTCAAAATGCTGAGAGTGTGGGAGACACATGTGCCCAGACTGCAGAGGGGGGCCAGTGTCCAGAATGACCCTACCTGGATGGCACCTCTGTTGTCTGGATGAGGGGAAGTGGCAGAGAGTGGTGGAGTGCTGTGGATATTTCCCAGGGGGAGGGCTCTTCCACAGGCATCCTCAGAATGTCCACCTTCAGAGCAAGATCACCCCAGAGCATCTGCACCCCAGCCACTGTCGGCCAGCCAGGCACCATCAGTCAATAAACCTGACCATAGGCCATTGTGGGATCCCTCCACTGAATTACCCCACGCCCACCAGGGGCCATGGCTCATGTTATTATCCACGGTTTCTCTGCTTATATTTGCAGAGCCAACCAGAGGGGCTTGCTCTTGGACAAAGGTTTATGACGGGAAAACAAAAGTCAGGAAAGAGGTTCTGTAAGAATTGCTCAAACAGAGGAAGATGGCTGCAGGAGGAGGGAGGGGTGGGTGGAGGAGAGGGCAGGATGAAACATTCCAGAGTCTCGGCTGTGGGCATTGCTGGGCACAAGCTGCCAGCTCAGCTCCCAGGCCCCACATCTGGTCTTGGCTGCAGCAGGCCACCAGGCAGCAGACTCAGAACCCGGAGACTAAACAGCCTTCCTCTGTAGAGTCTCTGCTTGGAGTCAGACAGAGTCCTGTGGACATAAGAGACTTCCCTCGAACCCCCACTACCTTCTCCCAGGTCCTCGGCTGAGTTTCTACTTCTGCTCTTACCCAGTTTTCTGCTTCCTGTTCCCGGAGCCAGGGCCCTCATGCCTCACCAGCCTTTTTGTCTTTCTGCTCAGGCTCCCCAGTCTCTGTCAGCCCACCTGAGGCACCACACACCGGGTGCCCCGAGCCCATAAACACCAGAGACTCCCTTGGGCGTGAATGTCCGTCCCTCCAGCACATCACCTGGGCGTACGCCTCTGGCTCTGTTTCTACTCAGTTCCAACCAGCAGTAGACCTCCTTACCTCACTTTTGGCCCTTCCTCCTCCGACGGATCTTGTGGTTTGTTCACTTCTTGGCCTCTGCCTCCAGCTGGTCTCCTGTTGAACTTCCATCTTCCCTGCCCTCCCAGACCTGAAGGCCAACTTGGGTTTTCGGCCACCAGTGGATTCAGACTAGGTCGGTCTCCAGAGACTCCAGGACACCATGTTCTGGGGCAGAGAAGATTGCTACAGATCTGCCCAGCTCACACAGAGGAACTGGCTCAGTCGCCCAGTGGAGGGCTTGCACAAGGCCGTGTGAGAGTCAGAGGGACGCTCTAGGCGGGGATCTTGGGGCAGCATGAAGACTGCATCAAAGGGTCCTATAGGGCAGGACAGAGACAGGGAGACTAGGTAGGAAGCTGCTGCAGTAGTCCCAGCAAGAAACAATGACATGAACCAGAGGGTGACAGTGGGAGTAGAGACAAATAGACCAATTCCAGAAATATTTAAAGACACATGCAGCAGAGCTTAGGAGTTGATTGGTTGTGGAGGACCAGACAAAGGAATGCCCCGAGAATGCTTTCTTGCTTTCTGGTTTAGGCATCAAACTGGTGAAGGGTGCACAAGAATGGTGGTCGATGGAGGAAGGAGTTTTAGGGGAAGGCGATGAGTTCCATCTCGCACGGGTTGAGTGAGGGACACTTGTGGACATCCAGGCTGAAATGCAGAATAAGAAGTTACGCACACAGGGAAGAAGTCTGAGCTCACGACACATACAGCGGTCGTCAGCGTATACATCATCCTTAGAGCCGAGGGTGTGGATGGGGTCTCCTGCGGAGAACACACGGCTTGAACAAAGCACAAGTCAAAAGGGGGATATTTTACTTACTTTTTTTACTGAAAGTAGGAAACAATTTTTCGACAATTTCAAAATATTCTGTATTTATAAATGTCACTTGTATTTTCAAGGGCCTGGAATATAAACCGAGAAGTGTTTGGTTCCAGTTTGGTTCAAGTTTTTATTTTCCTGGCACCCTAATCCGATCATTTCTCGTGACTGTCTGTTCCCTCCTAGAAGGCCTGTTAAGTATCTACAGTCTAATACCATTTCCATCCCCCCTCACACCTCCAAGCATGTTTGCTGGTCCACCTGTCTTCGCTGTCTTGGCCTCTAAGGAACTTCTTACTTTCCGAGGGCAGCCATCACAAAAGATCACAAAGTAGGTGACTTAAAACAATAGAAATCTATTCTGTCATCATTCTGGGGGCTAGAAGTCTGAAAACAAGGTGTATGCTGGGCCAAGCTCCCTCTGGGAAGAATCTTCCTTTGCCTCTTCTCAGCTTCTGGTGGTTCCGGCAATCCTCAGGGCTCCTTGGTTTGTAGACAGATCCCTCCAATCTCTGCTTTCATTTTCACCAGGCCAACTTCCCCGGTGTGTCTCTGTGTTCACATTTCCCTCTCCTTATAAGGATACCAGTCACGGGATGGAAGCCTACCTACCCTAATCCAGGATGACCGCATCCTAAATAGATGACCGCTGCAAAAACCCTATTTCCAAGTAACGTCTCGTCTACAAGTTTTGGAGAGACACCGTCCAAGCCAGTACAGACCCCAGGGTATCTCTCTTGACAATTTCAGACCTTTGACTCCAGATTCTTCCCTGGAATGCCTCCA
The DNA here is from genome assembly GCF_037043125.1 of Eumetopias jubatus. Taxonomy (NCBI): domain Eukaryota; kingdom Metazoa; phylum Chordata; class Mammalia; order Carnivora; family Otariidae; genus Eumetopias; species Eumetopias jubatus. Next base: position 6,677,009 of record NW_028274809.1, read on the forward strand.
AGAGGAACAGGCAGAGGAGAAATGGGAGAGAGAGAGAGAGAAGTCCCAAATAGAGACAAACTAAAGGGGATAGAGGCAGGGCCGCCTGAATTCTCACCCTGTGATCATCTCCTGGAAGTCAAAAAAGAACCAGGGAGGTTCACAGGTTTGTTCACCATATTCTCTGTGTGCCCCAGGGTCCTCCAGCATCTCTGGCCCTGGCTCACAATGGCCCCTCTAACCCTGCCCCCCCCCAATTCCAGGCATCAGCTAATACCTGCTGTGGTCAAGCATTGGTCTGGGCCCTGGAGACACAGAGGTGATAAAATGGCCACAGTCCCTGTCCCCACTGAGCACACACCCTAGAGGGGAAGCCATGCATAAACAAATAATGTTAAGTAATTAAGTGAACAATGACGAGTACACAAGAAATGACTCCGAGGGGCAGTCAGCATCTAAGCTGAGAGCTAGAGTAAAAATTCAGAACTCAACCTAAAGTCACCAACAAAATTTCATAGATTCTATAAATATTTAAGGAACAAAATGTAGATTCAGAATGGCCTCTGTGTGTTTTTATATTGCACGTGATTTCACATTTACTGCTTATCCGTGTTTTAAAGTCCCAAGGTAAAGACAATATAAGATTTGTTTGCATGTGTTTATTTAACTGATAGAATCAACAGAATTTGGCTGTTAAACAGAAGTTAATCAGAATTTTCCCCTTGGGTTAAAAAAAAAAATGCCATAGTACTTCTTTACCTGAGGCAAATTTCAACTACATTTACTAAGGCCTTTAGAATGTGAGTTTATTCCCAAGCCGAAAACAGAAAGCAGACTGAATCTTTCATAATTTAAGTATGGTGTGGCATTCATAGTAATAACATAGATCTGCATGGATTTAATAAATTTTTAATTTTCATCTCCGTAAGTGTAAACAGGGGCAAGAACACGTAAAAATAGCAAAAGGCTGTAGGAAATCAAGTTCATTACCTCTTGTTGGCAAAAATTTTGTGTACAGAACAATGGGTTTTTTTAAGATTTATTTATTTTTAGAGAGAGAGCACGAACACTGCCTCCTTAGACAGAGGGTACCTGGAGCATGTCTTCCTTCTGGAGACTTCCTTTGAAAACCTACCCTGAGAGCACACACTCAAAGGAACGAAGGAACGTGCTGGCTCGCCTTGCTGGCCCCGTGGAGGTGGGGTGAGCCCTGATGCCCTCCGTGCCCGTTCCCTCCCGCCACCTCCCGCCCTACTGTGAACCTCCTAGCAGCCTATGGGATCAGTGGCCCTCTTTCCCTCCTCGCCCTCCAAGCGGGCCTGCTCCGTTGCCTTGGCAACACAGGGCTGGGAATCAGGGTAAGCATCTCCAGGAAAACGCCCCTGAGTTAGGTGAATGGGCTGCTGAGATGCTGACACCCTCCTTTCTTAAATGTCCAAGCACAAAAGTCCCCCTGGGGGTGGATCCAATTGTATCACCTGGAGGCTGCGCTTTACTGCTTTATTGACACGTTTCTGCTGCTGTGGATGGAGTTGGAGCCTGCCTTTGTCTTCTGCTTTGGGGGTTTCCTCCCTCCTCCCTCCTCCCTCCCTCCCTCCTCCTCCCTCCCTCCCTCCCTCCCTCCGTCAGCCCACAAAAAAATAACAGCATCGATGTTTAACATTCATTGGTGTGTCTGTACTTTTCTGGCCTCCGTCATCATACAGGTGTCTTCGGGATGGATTATTTTCTGGAATAACCCTGAAACCATAGTCCCTAGCACATTAGAGCTGGAAGCTAGGGTGAACCTTGGGCACCTCTTTCTCAGCAGCTCCTCTGAACCCCCAGCCCCTGGGTGTCTTGGGTCCCAAACAACACAGCCTAGGGAGTGTGAGTCAGGCCCGGTAGGGCTGAAAATGTGGCCCGCTCGACAGGTGCCAGGCTGGGAGCTGCAAGGGGTCAAGCCGAGCCCGCTCCTCCTGGGAAAGCACAGGAGCCCAGCAGGGAAAGAATGCGATGGGTGCCCTAGGAGGCCAGAGGGGCGTGTGTTCTGAGTGGGGAGGCCCTGGGGATTCGCCAACAAGGATGCAGGTTTTCAAAATATCTTTCCTTCCCCCATCCCAGCTCGTCCAGTCTGCATACCTCAAAACTTCCAATCAGTTGAAGAAATGCCCTATTCACCTCACTCCTTAAAGACCCCTTCAAATACACCCAACACCTAAAGAGGCTTGCACCCCAGGGATGGCAGCAGACGTCTGCAACCCACCAACCTCACACCCCGAATTCCAGGGAAGCTCTGGACGCCTGTCGCGTTGTCGAGTGTCAGGGACAGGGTGGCCTGGCAGGCCATGGGAAGGCTAAGTGTCTCCCACGCGAGCCGGGGCCCCTCAGAGTCCAGATGGGCTCTGGCACCTAGTGTGTGAGCTCCCCCCCCCCCGATAGTGAAGAATGATGAGAAATGCTTCCGAACTTGTGGTGTATGTTTAAAGTTCACATTGAACAAACGAATGCTTTGAACACACAAAACTACAACGCAATTCTTCACCTAGTAAATACAGAATTGATTTTAAGATATGAGACCTGCTGCTCAGTGCGCGGTGTGACCAAGTGACAGGTTGCAAGTGTGGGGCCCATAATGCCTGACGTCCCCCTCAGGCCCCGTCCTGCAGGTCTCCAGGGCTGGATGTGTGGTCTCCAGCAGGAGGGACAAGCACTGAAGGGGAAGTCCTTGATGCTGGTGAGGGGGGGCCCGAGGCCCAGCTGCCGGCCTACACCCCCGTTAGGGTCCCTCCCAGCCCATCCCGGACGGCTCTGGATGGAAGGGGCCAGCCCTTCAGAGATGTGGCTTGATCTGTGGCTTAGCCCCTGAGGCTGGACTGCGGTGGTGTGCCCTCTCTCTGTGCAGAAACCCACACAAGGGCCAGAGTCCAGGCCTGCAGGCCCCCAACACAGCTACCAGCACCAGCACCGGGTCCTGGGCTCCTCCTGGGGCTGGAGAGGCGGCGGGTCAGCTCTCAAACAGACAGGCCTGGAGGAACCCTGACAAGGAGTCTGCTGGCAGAGTCTCTGACCGTTCAGCCCTCCTGGCCCAGACACTTGTCACATCCCACCACCCTGAGGAGGGGGGGCATCCCTGGATGCAATCCCTCGGTCCAGTTGGAAATCGCCATCCCCTGTGGTGATTCGGGGGCCCATTGCTTTGCTCATGAAGAGGAGGGGACACCCTGCTCTCTGATCCAGCTCTGTCTCCCGCCCGCCACACCCTGTCCCGCTGCCCCCCACGGCCCAGACTTCACTCAGCCTGAGTGTCCAGCCATCTTCCATTCTCTGAGACCTTCTAGTAACTTCCAGGTAAGCTCCTTTTTTGACTAAGACAGCCAGAGTCACATGCTATGGTCTGCACCCCAGAACCCTGGCAGGGGACCCACCAGGCAAAACCCGAATCTCCTAAGTTACCCCTCCCCGAGGCCTCTGCACTCACTGTTCCTTCTGCAGGCAACACTGTTCCTTCCTTGCCCCCAAGCTTGACTACTGCCTCCTCAGTTCTCAGCTTCATCTCACTTGTGCTGGGGGGGGCTCTCCCAGGAACTCCCCAGGTGGAGCACACACCTTGCTCAGTCGGGGCACCTGGCTGGCTCCAGTGAGGCCACAAGCTCTCAGGAGGGGGTGGGAGGTGGGGTGGATTCTCTCTCTCTCTCTCTCTCTCTCTCTCTCTCTGGGGTCCTTGGGGACCAGCACATTCCCGATCCAGGACACACATCGGCCCCGGTGGCTTGTAATGCCCTGATCACATCAGTCTTGTGGCTCGTCTTGTAGATTTGCCTGAAGACTTCTTACCACCTTATTTCGCGTTTCATATTGCAGGAATTTCTCACTTCTTGAGTGAGGACCTGACTTGAGTGGATGGTTTGTGGCCAGAGCCATGCTGGTGTTTTCCTGAGGAGGAATCTCTGGAGCACTTTCTCCCCAGCTGGGAAAAGGCAGAAGCCTGATTTGCCAGCAGCACTTCAAACACCGTGACTTCCCTCTGTGGTCAGAAGCTGCCTGGGTCCTGCCAGCACACCTAGAGCCTGACTCAGGCAACCCCCGAGCCCAGGCTCCGGAGGCAAACACTGAAAAAGGATGGAGGAAAAAGAAAGAGGAAAAAATAAGTAGAAAACAGGAAAGGCCAGAATAAGAAGTTATGTACTGACATCAGTGATACATTGTGTTGGTGTTTGAAACTGTTGCGGTCAATTGTCCAACGCATGACTGGTGGAATCCCAGAGAGGAGGCTGACCTTTGAACTCCTATGGAATATTAAAGTCAGCAGATACCGTTTAATTGCGAGAAGATAAAAATGAACACCAAACAAAATCTTTTAAAAAGGGCAAAAAAAAAATAAAGATGCCATATGTGGATCAGATTTATTTCATATTATGTAAACGCGCATGGATTAACTTCTCCTCAAAAGGGCAAACTCGGATTAATTTTTTAAAATCCGAAGATATTCTGCTTGTAAGACGCACCTAAAAATAAAATGACCCAAGAAAGTTAAAAATAAAAATAAGGCAAAGAGATATATTTGGCAAACGTGAAGGAAGCGGAAGCAGGAATAAAAATGTTCAAAGACGGGCAAAGAAGGACCAAGGAAAAAGCCTTAAATAGGTCAAAAGATATAATTTTACATGGCTGAAAGATTCAGCACAAATAAGGCTCATAGTCATGGATCTTTTTCCCCCCTCTCGTGATCTTGCAGTCTATTTATCATTTGTCTCTCATATATATGTTGTAATTCTACCCTCAGTTGGTCTTCAACTTTTGACTTTGAAACAGTTTCCCAGATTTTTAAAATAATAAAGTTAAGGGGTGCCTGGGTGGCTCAGTCGGTTAAGCGTTGGAATCTTGGTTTCGGCTCAGGTCATGATCTCCAGGTCATGAGATCAAGCCCGGCATTGGGCTCTGCACTCAGCGGGGAGTCTGTTGGAGATTGTCTCCCTGTCCCTCCCCCTGCTCACTCACGCGTTCTCTCTAAAATAAATAACAAAACCTTTAAAAAAAAATCTTTAAAAAAAAAAGTTAAATGCACTCATCAATTCCATTATATCTTTTGAGCGTGTGTCGTGCTTAGAAAGGCCTTCCTCACATCAAGTTTCCAAAGATAGAATCTGTGCTTTTTTTTCTAATACTTGTCGGGTTTAATAGTTTACCCATAGATCTCTGATGCATCTGGAATTCATTTTGGTGTGAAGAGCAAGGTAAAGCACAGAGGAGCAACATATCACTCCTTGGCTGACTTGGAGGGCCAGTTTTCTCCCATGCCAAATTCCTATGTGAGTTTTACCCTCCTTCTGGAATCTTTGCTCTGTTAGGGAATCATGGATCTCGGCATCTCGATAAATCATAACTCATAAGGCAAAGATTTTAAAAACTTGAGGAAAATTTGACGTAAGCTTGGTTGCGCTGGAAACTTTTCACACACGGCAGTCACTTTATGGCAGAACAAGTAGAAAGAACAGACCTGAGAATACGGCAGATTTACAGTTTTACGACCATAAAGGAGACTATTTGTGTAACTACATCGCAGGCTCTTTACCTACAAAGACTACACAGAGGGGCGTGTAGAAGAAGCGGCCCCATGCTAGCTACAAAGAGAGCATCATGGAATTCCCGGCAGCCGAAATCCCAGAATCCCATTCCCTGACCACACTGGGAATGTCCTCGTACAAGGTGAGATCAGTAACAAGGGTTAAACAAAAGAGACCACCCGCTAAGAAAAATTAAATCTGTGTACTACACTATTTATAAAATACACCGAGAACCCTAACAGCACAACTACTCTTTTCTGTTTTTTTTCCCCTTCCAGATAAACTTTACGTTTATTTTATCAAATTCTAAAAGATGATGATGAAGGCTGTATTAAGCCTAAAGATTTACGGCAAGAAGTAGAATTTTTTTAATGTTCGCTTTGCATCCAGTAGGGGATATCTCCGTCTGGTTTTTCTCCCCTCAGCCATCTTTTGTAGCTCTCAGTAAAACCTTATAGTCTTTTTCATGTAGGTCAGTACATTTTATAAAGCCAGCATAACTCCAGTACCAAATGCTTACTCAGACAATGCAAAAAAAAAAAAAAAAAGGAAATTCTATATTCATCACATTCACAAATATAGAAACAAAAGTCCTCAGTAAAATCCTAGCAAGAAGAATGAAGTGGTATATATCCAAACCAACTTGAGCTTATCATGGGAATTTCATCAGAGGGGATTTTATGAATGAAGTTAATAGTATCCCTTTGTTGTTGCATCATATGAAAATAGTTGTCATTTTCCCCCTAAATTTAGAGGATGTATTGGAATATCTGGTCCCAGGGCATATGTATGGTTTACTCTAGTTTACCTGTGGGCAACTCAGGGAAATAGTTATTTTCTCCAGAGGAACTGACACCAAGGTAAAAACAAGGCATCCAAGCGACTGTGGGTGGGAAGAAATCTGACATATTATGAAGACACAATTACAATGGACACTGTTTCAAATATAAGCCACAAATCAGAAGGCCCAAGAGAGGAGGTTCCAAATTCCAGGTACCAAATTGCTATCGGGCTACTTCTTTCTGGGCACCTGAGTGCTCTCATCCATCCCTGATGGCCACCTCCGGACCACTTCCGATCAGGCTCTGCTGACAGACAAATCACGCGCCTGTCTCTGCCCGCCGCTGCGGTGAGCGAAGCTGGACCCTGTCAGACCAGATGATGTCCTGGGAGAACTGCCTCTACTTGGCCCCCTGGTGGTCATGCCTCCCATGGGGCCACCAGGAGGTTTGGGGCCACCTAGGCTGAGGCTGGTGTAACCATCATGTGAGTCAAAGAAGCTGCATATTCCCTGTCTGTGTCCACCTTAGCTTCTCTACACCCATCACAGGAGGTCTGCGTCCTTCCTGCTCCAAAGGCCTCCTTCACTGCCGATTTCTGCCTATTTTAGGGGAATCCTCATGCAAGGTCATGGAAGACACTCCCTTTTCTTTGCCAAGCCCCAAATCATCCACCGGTCCCCTTGTAAGGAGTGAGGAAGATTCAGAACTGCAAGAGAATCAGGCAGGAGCGTGTGTCAAGAAAGGCCCTTCATTTTCTACTGTTTGCTGTTAGATAACAATGTCCTGCACCAATTTCGGATTCTCTACGGGGGAGTTTCCATCTGTGTTAGCCTTCTCGGGCTGTCCTAACAGAACACCACAGGCTAGGTGACTTACACTAGGTGACTGTGATTTATTTCTCACAGCCCTGGAGGCGGGAACCCCGAGATCAAGTAACCAGCGGGTTGGTGTACGGCAGGGCCAGCCGTCCTGGCTTACAAATGGCTCCCTCCTCACTGTGTCTTCACAGCCAACCGTCCTGGCTTACAAATGGCTCCCTCCTCACTGTGTCTTCACGTGGCCCTGCCTCCTTGTGTCCATGAACACAGAGAGCCCTCAGGTGTCTCTCCCTTGTCTTCTATGGACACTAGCCCTATCCAATTTGAGTCCCACCCTTACAACCTCATTTAACCTTAATTACCTCCCTAAAGACCCTATCTCCAAATGCTGTCACATGGCGGGGGGGTTGGGGCTTCAAATATAGGAATTGGGGTGGGGGACACAATTCAGTCCATTACACCATCCTCTGACTTGTTTCATAAAACTTAACTGGAGTGGGGAGCCTCCCACCCGCCAATTCCTGCACTGGGAGCTTCAGGCAGAAAGAGGTTCATTCATGGTCAAGATCCGTGGCCACAACCAGGTCACAGGCCTCTCATCTACATCCTTTTTCTGTATCTGTGCTGGTTTTCACCCATATTCATACACTCCAACCTCTCACATGCACATCACTCATCCACCCTTCTCTGCCCGCCTCTGTGCCCAGAAGGTGACTTCTAGGGGCTGTCTTACTGGGGCTTCCCTGTCCTCTGGTTTCTGATTGGATCCAGCCAAGGGGAGCCACTGGCCAAGATCCTGGGAGGGCAGAAGAGAGAGGTTGGAGTGTGGATGCCCCTGTGCTCTCCCTACCTGGCCGTGGGGCGGCAGGAGCTGGTTGTCCCGTGGCTGAAGCTCTAACCAGAACCCTTTAGAATTCCACATCATAATGGGCTCCCCATCCTCCTGCTTCCCTCCAGCCTGCTTCTATAAATAGTCCCTTCGTCCATCCCTCTTCAGCTGGCTGAGGCCACTGCCAACGGTGCTGGATCTCAGTAGGCTCATCTGCCACCTTTACCTTCCTCGTAGGGCCCCTGGTATGCTCCAAAGTACAGCTGGTTATCATGTGGCAGCCTGACCTTGGGGAGGAGAGTGTCAGAATTCTTGTACTCCATGTCCCCACCCCTGGAGTCCATGCTGCCTGTCTGCCAGGCACAAGCTGAGACCCCCTCCAGGCTCCGGGGGCAGAGGCAGCTGCCTCAAGCGGAAGTTAAAGCCCTCTTATTAGATCATCTCAAGTCAGTGAGGGTACAGGGCCCTTATTCAGGGGCTGGGGCTGGGGGTGGGAGTGAACGCAGTGGTCCCTCTCTGAGGGCAAGGAACCAAGAAAACAGAAATTGACCCCTCAAGCCAGGCAGCCTCGCTCGAGAATGTCAAGCCCACAGGGAAAGAGCGCAGAGTAAACAAAAGGTCCCAAATGAAGGGCTTGGAACCGGGGCTTGGGTATGGAGGATGGCCCTCTACTCCGACACGACACCCCTGGCAGGGGTGGGAGCCCGGCTCTCTATTCCTCACCCAGCGGTCCTTCACCGGATCTCTCTCTATAAATGCACAGGTCCTGCAGAGCACACGGTAGCCTCATAGCAACATCGATAGGAGGCTCAATTCAGTGTCTGATCACAGAGATTAAACCATTTCTTCTTATGAGAAATCCATTTCTCAGAAGTGGAAATGCGTTCCCCTTCCCTTCCTCCTCTTTTGATTTCTTGACTCGTTTCTTTTTTGTTCTGATTAAATTTTGTCACCTTCCACCCTCCAACCTTTTGACATCTGTTTGGGTAACGCTTGGGGGAGCCAGTGGGTGGGAGAAACACCAGAAACCCAGAAACCCCCATCTCTTTCCCGTAATTACGATCAGTCCGGCATTCCCAGCTTCTTGGTCAGTCCTCCAGGGAGGTTAAAAGTAATCTGTACACCTGAGAACACATTGTCTATAACCATTCCAGCATCCACCACACATTTCCTCCCCGCCCCCCTTCATAAGAACCATGCATCTGTTGACAAAGAGATAGGTGGAAGGTCTTAAGCCATGGATTGCCCCCATCCTGAGACATCCATAAAGTATCTTCTCTCCTTTTTTGTAAATCCAATATTTTATTTTAAGGTCCAAACTTATTTCTTTATATCTACATGCTAAATGGCCATGCCAGTTTATACAGCTCTTCTCTTCTATCTCCTTTCTTTGTCTTGCTGACTGCAGAGTCCAGCTTCGGGGTCTCCTTCCTAGCCTCACATGCTCTTGCATCAGGATCCCTTTGAGAATCTGAAGAAAGATATGGGTCCTCTCTCCAGGAATATGAACACACAAAACTAAATTGCCATTCAATCTCAGGGGTTCATGAGACAAGATGAAGTCTATCCATGGGACACCTAGGGCCAAATTTTCTCAAGCTACAGTCAGATTATAACTTGTATCAGAACCCCCTGAGGTGCTGGTGAGGACAAGCATGCTCCCCAAACCAGCTGAAGACCTACTGAATCGGAATCTTTGGGATGGATGCCAGGAATCCATCCCAATTCTAGGGCCATCCTTATTCACAAAGAGCATTGAGAAGCATTGCTAGGGACACATCTAACCCCAATCCCTGAACTAATCTGATTATTTCTGAAACTATCAAAATCATTTCACTCCCAACTGACCTCTGCAGGCCAGTACCATGTCTTACGGGTCAATATGTTTGTGACCTCCTCTGAGCTTGACCTTAGCTGTAGCTGGAGAACTTAGATCATCCAATATTTTGTCCTCAATTATTCCCCAAATCAATTACCTTAGTGTATTTTAATGTCAACTCTTATTTATGAGGTGTTTGCTCTTGAAAAAAGAACACACCATTTGGACAGCTTTCCTTGGAGCTTTTATATTCAAGCTACAACAGTAAAAAAAAAAAAAAAAATGACAAGTCCTCACGTGAGACTGTGGAGCTACCAAGACTGGTTTCCATTAAAAGTTAAGCCTTGTTTTCATTAACACCAAATACTATTACCTTCTAAACTATACTCATTCTATTGTAAGGAGTGGTATTTGTAGATTACTTCAAATGTGAGATTTAACCAGAATATCCAGGAATAGAGCAAACACACTGAAACAGGACTTCAGATTTTTTTGCTTCAGACGACTCTAGTAACAGAACAGAATAAACACATCTTCTAAAGACCTGAGACCTGAAGATGCTGCTACAAAGGGGAATTTCTCTCAAGTTCCGTGTTTCACCATTAAAAAACACGGGAAATTTTGCATTCTTCAATATAACTTACCTATATTCAAAAATCACGGGTTCCCCTTCACATTTTCAAGTAAAATAAATAGGGAGCTCCACGAAGGAGCTCCGTATTTATTCAGACTTGACACACCTCAAGGCACACGGCTCACGGGCCAGTTTAAGAAATTTGACCTTAAATCCATTACATTGATGTACATTTAAAACACAATTTCTCTCTACTCTTCCTTACCTATTCACCATCATATTAACTTCTGGCCAAATTTCGGTCTGGACCATAAACCACGAGGAGCACCCATCATTCATGTGGTTTTAGTGATGAAGAGACTCCATTGTCGCCCCACCTCCCTCAGAGAATAGAGCCAGGCACATTGTTGGCATGAAGCAAATACTTTCTCATGGATAACAAAACAAATAAATGCATTGCCAATTCACTTTCGGACCATCTGGGTGCTGGCTGACATTCATCCTCAAACCCAGCGTGACTCAGAGGCTTTGTTTTAAGAGCAGCTAGAATATATCATTAACAATGGCACGGCTCACCGAAGCTTTGGTTCTTCAGGCTCCAAGTCTGCTTTATTTCAGGTGTAGCACGGACCACCACCACCTTCTGTCCTCTCACATTATAATTGCTTGAGTGGCTCAGTTGCGGATTCTATTAACATTGCTGTCACTGATAAGCTATGTTTTTCATGGGTGTGATGAATTTCTACCAACGTTGACCTCCTTTATACACCAGGGCACTGTTGATGCTAAATGCAGAAAGGCTACTGAAGATCCGTTCACAAGGGATGTTTCTATTAAAACTGGAGATTGCTTGGTGGATCCCTGCAAGGCTTTCTGTTGTGGGCACTGCTTGTGGATATGAAGGAAAGCAGCTGATACCGTTCACCTGTCAGTTCTCTGAATACAAAACAAACAATTTTCCATCACCCATTCGATATGCAGGCTTTACCTGGAAGGAGGGATTCTGGGTGAAGATGATGTGTGAGCCTTACCTTCTAGGCAACTAGTCTGGTTGGTGAGCGCTCTTGAACAGTGAACGTGAGATGCTTCTAGAACACCAACTGTGTGCTGATGATAACAGAAGAACCTCCTCTCCTTCTTCTTGCAGTGGGCATTCTCGGAATGGTACTCCTCCCCATCGTCCACACACCTTTGCTCTCGGCACTTCTGCCCTCGGACCGCTGGCCTCAAGCCCTCCTTCCCACATCCCCTCACCTCCCTAGACCTTCCGGAGAGGAGCGGGAACTCTCTTTTCTCTTCCTGCTGCTCCAGACCACTACACTCTCTTAATTCGTTTCTATTTTTCAAAAGATCTGCAATCTGTTTGGTATGAAGGAAACAGATTGAATGCAAGGAACCGTAGAAAGCAAGATGTTAGAGAAGCAAGCTCTGAGGTATTTTGGGTACCAGTAATGGCAGGGGTGAATTTATGAGTACTCAGGCTGGGCCACGCCTCCCTAGCGTGCCACGTGGGTGACTTTGCGTGCTTCTCACAAGGGCTACGTGAGGTCGACGTCAGGGTTATGCCGATGCTGCAGTGGAGGTACCATTCAGGGCAGAGAGAGCCCTTCCCCTGCAGGTGTGAAGCAGCCGTCCGCTGGGAAGCCCTGGCCGGCTCCCTGCAAGGCCACTCGGCAACTGCTCTCCTCCTGTGTCCTGTATCTACACTGCTTCTTAGATACCTTACTCACTGAATCCTCAAAACGCCTATGGGATGTAGGAATGATTGTGCATTTTTTGCAGATGACAAAAATGAGGTGTAGCGGAGTTAGAAAAATTCCCCACGGTCACAGAGCCAACAGGTAGAAAGAAAGTCCGGGATTCCAACTCAGGTGTATCTGCTCTGGCGTACTCTGCCCTGGGATTGGGTATGTGTGCGTGTGCATGTGCTCGCGTGTGCACCTGCATGTTCATAATTACAGAACCATGCTACAACCTAATGCACTTTCCAGCCATCGATGATCAGTGACCCGTACAGTATGCCCCAGGGACACGTAAGCGTGCATTTTTCCCATGCCTCCTGATCATAGCATATTCATGTTCCCTGGGATTCCATCATGGATCTGGGATGCTGACCTGCAGAGGTTTAATCCATTAAGACAGGGGAAAAAGCCAATCCATGTCTCTTCTCAAATGTCCAGGTTGATTTTGTGATGGGCTTAGAGTTCTTGGGCAGGTAGATGGAGGTTTTATACTATTTCAAAATAGTACAAGTTCTAACAGTAAGGTTTAAAAATGTGTTTTTCTGCTAAAGTGATCTTATGCTTTACACATTTCTGGGTTTTAATTATAAAGTAATAAATTATCATTGTATGAACTTTTCAGCTTTTGAAAATTTTAAACACTGATAAAACACTGCGTCATATTAAAATGTTAGAAAACTGGACCCGTGGGGTTTTAATGGCCCTGGGCAGGTCTGCAGCTCATCTCTTATCTTCCAGACTCTCCCTTCTTACCATGTTTCTGCTTAGAGAATAAGAATTTCTGTGTACAAAGCAACTCAATTTTCCTAAGACAGCTACAATTGAAACTAGTTATAAGGCTAATTAAACCGGAGGGTGGATGTCTTTTCTTCCCACTGTGTCTGCTCAAACCCCGAGATGGCCTAGGTCAGAGTTCTTCGCATTAAGAGATCTTTTACTGGAGGGGTTTTCAAGGGCCTTTGAGTTCCTCCAGATCCGCAAAGCTTTCACTTCACCCCTACACGTCCTCAAAGAAGAAGGTTGTGTTGAGGGTCCCCAAGATCACCGTCAGGGTCGACGGCTCACTAGGAGGACGGCCAGAACTGTGGCTGTGATTTATTACAGGGCAAAGATGCAGAGCAGTCAGCAAAGGGAGAAGGAGCACGGGGTGACATCCAGGGGGAACTAAGCACAAGCTTCCAGGCGTCCTGGAAAACCCCAAATTCCTCCAGCAATGGGTTGTGATAACACATGTGAAATCTATCTACCAGGGATGCTCGTCAGTCACTCAGCTCCGGGGACTTCACTGGGGGCTGGTCCCGTAGGCACCCTCTGCTTGGCACGTACCTGAATTCCAGCCTCCCAGGAGGAGAGCAGGTGTTCAGCCTCAACCATGTTGTGTGCACACCGTGTGGGCACAGCGAACCGCTCTCGTCAATCCTGGGGATGCTGGGAAGCTCCCAAAGCTCCCAGACACCAGCCAAGGACCACCTCCCAAGCAGGCTTTCCTAGGGACAGCAGTCAGCCTTGCAGTGTTAACTCTCTCCTGCATGGTGGTCATGGCTCCCTTGGCCCCCAGTCAAGAATCTGGGCCTGGGAGGGCCCCAGGGAAGGTTATACAGCCTGCACTTGACCTTCCCGTTGTGGCAGAGTCATTGTTGAGGGAGACAGAAGCAGCCTTGTGCTCCCTCACGTGGGGGCTTTAGTGAAGCCCACACTGATTCTGGCCAGGCCTCAGTCAACAGCACACCCCCTTTACACATGCCACACACACACACACACACACACACACACACACACCACAAATACACCACACCCACTCACACACACCATAAACCTCACACACTACACACACACACATACACACCACACATCACACACAAAAACCCCACATTCCATGCATCACACACACACACACAAGAAACACACACAGTCACACCATACACACACTCATACACACCACACATCACAAATACACACGACACACCATACACATAGCCCACTTCATACGTTGGCAGGAAAATTAAGAGCAGAAAAAACATAATTTTAACATTGTGAATTACCGACTTCCAACTGTTCAGAAAGGTAAGCGCTCTAACAAAATCATTTTATAGTCCTGTAATCATACTCAGGATTTCATGGGTTTTTTTGCAGATATCAGTAGACAAAATCAGGAGTCTGACAAAGAAGGAATTTGAATAGGCAAATTCCCTGATGCTGTTATTTCACACATGTATGGAGCATGAAGTACATAGAGCACATACATGGTGCTTATTCTGCCATCGAAAGTGGAGAATATAACTATATATTCTCTTATAAACTAGGAGAACGCATGCTTAGATGTAATGTAATCATTTACTGATCTAATCACAGACCGGAAAACTAACCCAGTGCTGGTAAAGTGATATTTTAGTGACTTCCAGGTAAAGCACAAAACAATCAGGTAGAGCGATAGGATGAGTGACATAACATGATGTGATAGAAGGTGAGACCACAAGAGCTGATACTGTGAGTGTTTCCTGTTCTCCAGGCCTAGCACTGGGTCTTTTATTGCCCAGGCTCCTGTAACCATCCCTATGGCTTAGGACATGGGCGCTATTATCATGTCCATTTCACAGATAGGAAAGTAGAGGCCGGCCCTCATCCCGCATGGTCTCATTGGACAGACCTGGAGCCCAGAGTTCACTGACTCCTGGAGCAATGCTATTAAAAACAAAGTCGAACAGCTCTTTCAGAAAAACATGGGACACAATCAAATATACCTAAAATATTTCCCTGCTCCTATGTCTTCCCAGGAAATGAACAGAGCATTTGGTTGTGGCAAAAATTTGAATTATTCAGGAACAGAGTTTTGTTTTGTTGTGTTGATGAAATGTCACTCAAAAATATCACAGATAGTGTCCATTTGAGGGTCTCTATTTGCATATCAATTGGCCCTGTTTTTGAGCAAGAGAAGCTTTAGATTTTTTTTTTATTATTCATTTGAGACAGAGAGATATAGAGAGAGAGAGAGCATGAGCAGGGGGAGGTGCAGAGGCAGAGGGAGAAGCAGGCTCTCCACTGAGCAGGGAGCCAGATGTGGGACTCGAACCCAGGACCCTGGGCTCACAACCTGAGCAGAAGGCAGAGACTTAACCATCTGAGCCACCCAGGCAGCCCAAGCAAGAGAAGCTTTAGAAAAACTTTGCTAAGTAATGACCCAGCACCATAACGACAGCTCGGCATAGCAGAGATGCTCCTTGTTGGTCTGCACAGCTTCCCCATCACAGTTGTGTGGTTATCACAGACTCAGGAACCCCGACTCTGGACCATCCTGAACTTTCCAGCTGTGACATTGCCCATGAAGCCCATCTGCTTGGTGTGCATGGACTGTGCTTCTGGCTGGATGCACTGAACGTGGGGCTTCCGGAAGGCCTGTCAGGCCTGGGGAGTAGCAGGGCCCAGGAACCTGATAATCACCTGCCAATCTCTTCCTCCCTGGCTTCTTGCTCCCAACTGAGCTTTTTAGTTGTCTCAAGACCCTCATTAAGATTTGTCCAATTGTACCAGACACTTTTGTCCCAAGGTTGTTCAGAGACAGTTCAAGAACCAAGGGAAGGCTGCAGATCTCTTCCCAATGGAGTCTGTGGTTCCTCCTGGTCCTGGCTCTGCCCCTGCTTCCTGGGAAACCAGAGCAGCAGAAAGCAGACGAGGAAGCATCACAACCCTGGCTCTGAGTTCCTAGGTGCCATGGGAGACAAAGGGAGGATGGCCCTGCATGTGGCCACACCATCTGGAGCATCCCTGGTGATCCTTGGGCAGGTGAGATGTGTGCCATTGGGACTGCCAAGGAAGGGAGCCTGGGAAGTCACTCTTCATGGGACCTGATGCTCCTCCTTCTCATCTGCTGAACCTTCTGCAGTTTTGTAAATGAAGTCAATGGTCCCCAGGCTACTCTGTCATTTCCAGCTGTCAGACCTTCCCGCCAGGCTGGAGGGTCACGTCTTTCCTGTGACTCAGAGTTGGCTGCCCCACCAGGTCCTCCTTGCACTGGGCCTCCCCAGACAATTCTTTTTTTTTTTTTTAAGATCTATTTATTTAT
The DNA here is from genome assembly GCF_037043125.1 of Eumetopias jubatus. NCBI lineage: Eukaryota > Metazoa > Chordata > Mammalia > Carnivora > Otariidae > Eumetopias > Eumetopias jubatus. Next base: position 6,693,158 of record NW_028274809.1, read on the forward strand.
TTTAGAGGGAGAGTGCATGCCTTGTGGGGGGAGGGGGGAGGAACGGGCGGAGGGCCAGAGAGAGGGGGCGAGAGAGAACCTTAAGCAGGCTCCGCACCCAACACCGAGCCCGATTTGAGGCTCAGTCCCACAACCCTGAGAGCATGACCTGAGCTGAAATTAAGAGTCGGTGGCTTGACTGACTTAGCCACCCAGGGGCCCCCCCTACATGATCCTTAAGGGGCATTTCAGATCGTTTCCCTTGAGTCCTGTCTTCCATAACCTGGGCCTTGTATTTTGGCAAAGCTCTTCTTTGCCACTGTGTTAAGCAATTTAGAATCGCTTTTATGAAATGAACATTATGAACTGTGATGTTCTAGTTAGCCAATAATTTCCAACATCATAATTTTCATACTCACCCAGTAATAGTCAAAATAGCCATTCTGTCGCACTCCTAAATTGGAGATGTCATTACAGGGCATTGTGAGTTACAAGTGGGTTGAAAGTGGGCCTCTGTGGGGCCCCTCTGCACCACAGCCAGCTTAAAGTGCAAGGCCTGATGGTGACCAGCACCCCTGGGTCCCCACCTGCACCTCAGCCGGTCTCCCTTGGGGCTTTTGCACAGACGGGGCGGTGGGAAGTTACCAAGTGGGGTCCTTGGCCCAAGAGGCAGCAGGGCTCCCGCCGCCCGCAGGCCTGGATGACGCCTTCAAGGTCACCCTCAATCAGACAAGAGAGAAAACAGGTGTCTTCCTTCCTGATGCAGTAAGGGCTTGTCCCCGAATGGCTTATCCAAAAATGTGTGGCAGCTTCACCAGCGTCCGACTCGGCCAGGTTCTGGCTGGGAGACAAACCAATGGGTGAAAGAATAAGAAGAGGAAGACAGCAGGATGGTGGTGAGGTCGGCTGGGGCTGCCGGGGGGGGCGGGGTGGGGGACCCCCCAGGGGCAACATGTGGTGTGGTGGGAAAGAGAACCAAGCGGAGGACCCAGAAAACACACACAGTTCAGGGGCAGGTGGAGACCAGGACCCCGTGGGGGGATCTCGAAGTCACAAAAAGCTGGGAGTCGGGGATGTAGTGAAATACAAGAAAGCCAAGGAGGAGAGGGTTTTGGCAAAAAAGAAAAAAAAAAAAAAAAAAGCATGGTCTAGAGTGCTAGATGCCACAGGGACAAGGAAGTGAGGACTGAAAGAGAGCCAGCTTGTGTCGCATTTAGGAAGCGACCTTTGCCAGGTTCGGCGAGGGGGCAGGCACAGCAGAGGTAGAAGAAGCCGGGCTGCGCTGCATCGTGGGGAGAAGCAGAGACCGCCTCCAGGGCGAGGACAAAGGCTGCAGGACAAGAGATGGAGACACAGAGAGACAGAGACAGAGAGACGAGAGGGAGAGGAGGGAGAGAGTTATTTGGAGACCCATGAGCCTTGAACGGGGGCTCTATTTGAAGAGGATTTGTGAATCTTTGTGTTCGTGTGGCCAGCGGAAACTCAGTAGTGCAGAAGGGAAGGTAAAGCACGGGTGTCCCTCTGCTCGGGTGCGGAGGGCTGGTTGGGGCGTTGCCGCGTGTCTGCCTGGGGGCGCCCGTGGTGCGCGCAGGTCCTCGCAGCCTCCTCCACCAGGCGGTCCCTCTGGTGAGCAGCTAGACTAGAGCGAACTTCCTTCTCGTAATTCTCCTGACTTGCCTCTTACTGTAAATCTACTTAACATTAAAATCGTATTATCAGAATAAATCTTTGAAATCTAAAGTGCTAAATCCTTGCGGTTAGAACACACTGTGACTGAGAGGTGTTACCAGTTAACTAGTACGAACTATTGGCTGAATTAAAGGAAGCTATATTTCTTGTTGCTACGATCACCAATCGCAGATACCCTCTGGCACAGGATGTCTCCAGGGTGGACCCTTTAAGTGGGTGCTATGATTTCAAGATTATAAGTATAATCTTGTATTACCCACCCAAAGTCTGGGCATCGGGGCCCTTGGGGCTCCTAGAAGAAATTCTTGAACTGTCTGTCACCTGGACTTCTCAGGGGCTTTGTCCTCCGCTGTTTGCAGATCATCTGTGCTGCTACCCAGTGGCCTGTCCCCGAATGTGGTGTGAGCCCCTCTTAAGTGGGCTCCTTTGTCTTCTTCCTGTGGCTCAGGAACATGCTGCCCCAACCCACTGGGAGACTCCATTGCATTCAGAAGGCTGTAGAGACAGAATCACAGACACCAGAGAGCTAACAACATATTGTAGTTACCTGAGTGTCTGTTAAGTATGTCCCCTCTTTAGGTGTCACCTGCCCAGGAGCTGTCCCTGAAGGTATTTGCCTCACTAGCCACCCCACTCTCTCTGCCCCATCTGCCCCCACCTGACCTGTGCTCTGGGCTCACCTCCTACTGTTATTCCTGCAGGATGATTTGTCTGCATTTTTCACTAGTCTATAGACTCCCTGAAAATTGGGACTAGGTTTTATGAAGCCATCACCTGGCACAAAATGTATGTCCACACACGAGGTCCTAAATGAATGCATACTGAATTATTTCCCCCCAAGAGTGTACTTGTATCTGAAATGATGAGCTGTTCCTCTCCTGCATTTCACTTGAATGCTCTCCTATATGGCAGACATGGGCTATTATATGGTGACCCGAGCATACAGGTCCATTAATGGTGTCATAGCCCAACAGGGCAGCAGGGCTGTGTGATGACTATGAACCTGGGCTGTCCATCAGGTGGTCTTCTCCTTCATTTACCTGCCTGAAAGCCTGCCTTCCCTTGGTTGAGTTGGACATTGAGTGAGATGTTTCGCTGTGTCTTCTGGCCCAGGCCATGGTTCAGTGAGAGGGAGGGGAGGAGACCTCACAAGGCTAGGACCATTGCAGACCTTCTGTGACAACAAGAGAAGGCATGTGTGTGGGCAACAGTGGGAGGAGGACAAGGGTTCCAGAAAAGTTGGGGCTGCCCAGACCCAAATAGCAAGTGAGCCATTCTTTGGCCCTGGATACCACCAGAGGCACCAGATTAATTCCTTTGGTTAACTTAGGATACTAGCCAAGGGGAGGAGGAGATGGGAAAGAGCATGGGAAACAGGAAATCCGAAAGAGAGAAAAGGTGTATAAGTGGTCAATGCGTAGGTAGGAAAACAACAAGAGGGGAAATGAGAAGACGCATTTGCTAAAAACACGTCATCACTTCCCTCCCTAGCCAGACAGTAAATGTCTTGTGTAAAGGGATCATGTATTGGACACACTGTAAATATCTTTCCCCCCTTATCACCCCTGCTCAATGCTCAGATGGTCTGGGCATACTCACATCATAAGAGGTATGTGTGGATCAGTGAATGATGGTCCACCTGCTTTCGGTCAGCGTGTGCAGCCACCTCAATGCACATCCAATATAAAGAAAGTGTTTTATGCTCAGTGCATGCTTACGTGTGACAAGTAAGAGAGTGTTCTTCACGAGAAGTAATGTGAGAAATGGAAATGTAAGGGCACAGTGTGTTTAAAAGGGAGTCAGTATGGAAATAATACCCTTTGGCTACTTGTGCCAATACTCCCAATAGGCGTTCACGTCAATGCTGACTTCTCAGAGGTTATACATACAGCCCAGATCTGTTGCAGGCTGTCTAACACAGGATTTAAAAAGTTAAATTTTTTCAAACATTTTTGTTTTAAAGTAATCTCTACACCCAACATGGGTCTCAAACTCACAACCCCAAGATCAAGAGTTTCACGCTCTACCAACTCAGTGCACCAGGCGCCCCAAAAGTTAATTTTTTATTGCAGAGGATGTTTATCAGGAGAATGGCTTCAACAAAAAAGAAAAAGAAAAAAACTCCCCAAATCAGAAGTGATGATGTCTCCAATTTATTTATAAGAACACATGAGGCACAGGTGGCTGGGAGAATCCTCTGACTTTGTTACATCATTTCTGGTTCTATGTATTGTTGACTATGACAGAAATTTCTAGAATGGGGAAAGTAGACAAAGAATTCTATATTCAGACCCTGGGTAAATCAAACTTGCTGACTAAATTCGTTTTGGGGTCTTTATAGTGCCCTGAGAAAAAATAAAAAGTAATGAATTTACTGAAATGATTGTGGAGAGGGCAAAGGTCAATTTGACATGAGCAGACATGATCGATACCAGTTATAATGACATGGTTGATGGCCCTGGCCAGGCTCCATTGTTCCTGCCCTGGCCAGACTCCATTGTTCCCTGAGTGAGAGTGTTTTATTCTACACATTTCAGTTCCTCATATGATTTCATTAGGAAGTCAAAATTAAACATAGCCTGAAAGAATGATTTCTCCAGGAAAATGTTACTTCCACAAGAGGCATTGGGGCTTGAAGGAGAAAAGAGTGTCCTTTGCTATTGCACACGGTTAGCCAAACAGAGGACACCCGTGTGGTGGTTGATAAGGACTGAGACAGAAACACCATGCATCATTCAAAAATGTCAGGTGGCCTTTTTCACACAGGAAACTCTGTGTAGATATTCATGAGCCATACACAAAGTGTGAAAGATCTAACTCTTCTTCCTTGCTTGCTCTTCATCCCCCATTGGTGGGTTTTGTTCTGCCCAGCTGGGTAGAGAAGTATGAAAAACCCCTGTGCAGAGTCACTTCTGCACAATCCACAGAGACTCTTTTGGGAAGCTACTTCTCTGACACCTTCATGGGATAAGGCGTTAGTGATATGTAGATTAAATGTCATTATGAAAGATAATTTGCATGCACACACAGTAGAAAGGAGAATTTTTGATTTTTAAGTCATAGCACAAAATGTCTCCAGTCTCCTGGGCATGTTTCAGCCCACTGTTTTATCTTCAGAGCTGGCCTCGGGGGCAAAAATCATTTGAAAACCTCCAAAGAGGGGTGCCTGGGTGACTCAGTGGGTTAAGTGTCTGACTCTTGATTTTGGCTCAGGTCAGGATCCAATGGGCCATGAGATCAAGCCCCGTATCAAGCTCTGTGCTCAGCGGGGAGTCTGCGTGAAGAGTCTCTCCCTCTGCCCCTCCCTCCTACTCGTGCACATGTGTGCTCTCTCTCTCTCTCTCTCTCTAAAGTAAAATAAAATAAATCTTTAAAAAAAAAAAAAAGAAAAGAAAACATGCAAAGAATCTGGGATGTTGGCAGTATGGTCCCTGCCTGGAAATGTTCAAGATTTGGGGAGAGCTGGATTCCTTATGCACTTGCATCTCTGTGGGAAAGCACTCCTAAATGTTAATGTTACATTTAACTTTGCCTGTCTGACCTTGAGGTAGCAGGCTAGCAGCTCTAGAGGAAAATGATGCCCTCCATAAATTTTTCCCTGAAAGGGCTCCTTCCCAAGACCTATAGCTCAGTCAAGCTTGGAGACTACTTTTATGGATCTCATGCAGCTGAACATGAATCACTTATTTATGGATATTTGACATTTGCTGATGTGGTAATTCACTCTCTGGACATTTGTTCTATTTATTTTAGTTCTTTCCAGAATGCAGTTCAGAATTTAAAGCTTTTAAAATCTGCATATGTATGCAAGCATTTTTCTCTTTTTGTGCACTCATTAGCTAAATGGGTTTTTTGGACTTTCTTTGTTATGATGAAAATAATATTTTTATGCACATGGAATGCAAATTCAAGTGGTAGAATAGGTATGCAATGAAATATAAGTTTCTTTTCCAGACCACATACTCAGTTCCATTGTCCAGCGATAACCACTACCAGTAGTTCTTTGTGTTCTTGTATATCTTTTTGGAAAATCCCCATGCATATCATACATCATATATCTGTATCAATCTAACACACCCACATTCATACATTTATTATATAGATGTATACACACACACACAAACCTTTATTGGGGGGCAGGGGTGCAGAGGGGGAGGGAGAGAGAGAATCTCAAGCAGACTCCCTGCTGAGTGTGGAGCCTGAATGTGGGGCTCGATCTCATGACCCTGAGATCATGACCTGAACCAAAATCAAGAGTCAGATGCTCAACTGACTGAGCCACCCAGGTACCCCTCAATCTTAATACCTCTGAAGTTTATGACTACATGGAAGTATCTTAGATTGTTTCATAATTTTGCTACGGATGGGCGTTCCAGTCTCTGGTTAGGACAACTTTTCAGTGAAGGCTCCCATCTACAAGCCAACACCTTGTTCCTATGGCTACAGGTGACTTCAACCCTGGTTTCTTGAATCATCACTCTACCCTGAAGTCTAGACCTAATTTTCATATTTGAATGTATGACTTCTTTGGCCAGGAGAAGCCTAAGATTATTTTTATTTTGTTACTTTGCCCACTTAGCACTAGATAAAATTAAGACAAAGACATGGTCCGTGAGCAGCAGGCTGAAAATGAAGTTAAGAGATACTAGATAAATAAGCTACAATTCAGTCAGCTTCTACCATCACAGAAATCAAATTTGCTCTCATTTCTTTGCCTTTGTTTGTCTTTATCTTTTCCTCCCAAGTCATCACAGACTGAGATACTGGTGGAGTTCCTGTTTAGGTCAGCTTTGTTTCTCCATCTGCACCAGCCCATCATAAATCAGTTAATCGACCCAGGGCTGCATCCAGGTCAAACAGGACTCCACCAGCAGCTGGGAGTCCAGTTGCAGGAGTCAGGGAGAGGGACTTCTGACTGGCTGGTCTGTTGTCAGGACAGCTGCCGATGTGGGTGGGGCAGAGGCCCAGTCTCCTGGGTGGCAGGTGTCCAGTGGCACCTGGGAAAGAGATAGCTCCAAGGCATGGGGGTGCTGTAGGAGTGCCTCCAAGTGATCCCAGCACCCGGCTGCTCTTGGGAACAGAAGTCCTCAGGGTTCAGGGGCTGGGTGAGGCTGGGCTGTAGGTCTTCAGTAACTGCAGTAGGAAAGATCTCATAGCTTATTCCTTCTTCAAAAAACTCATAGTTTCCCTCTGGAGTACATTGCCTTGATGTTTCATGGCCATACTTTAGCTCTTCTGGACTCCTTGTTATCAGATTAATTTATTATACTGCTCTTCCTTTGCCTCCTTTGCTTAGGATTCTTGAGACACATAATATATGTCCCATAAGGAATAGCTCTGAGAAGGCAGGATTCAATATCTAGAAGGAGATACAGGCTGTTGCTAACTGTTGTCACCTCCCAGAACAGAGGCTGTGAGGGCAGGAGAGAATGAGGGAGGGTGGGACAGGCACTCCCTTCTCACTAAATGCCCATTTGTACCTTCTGAATGTTACACCGTGTGTTCACCTCATTCAAAAATACTGAAAAATGGGGGGCGCCTGGGTGGCTCAGTCGGTTGAACTTCCGACTCTTGATTTCGGCGCAGGTCATGATCTCAGGGTCATGGGATCGAGCCCCATGTAGGGCTCTGCACTCAGCAGGGAGTCCGCTTGAGATTCTCTCTCTCTCCCTGCCCCTCCCCCCACGCTCTCTCTCTAAAATAAATAAATAAGTATTAAAAAAATACTGAAAAATGATCTATTCAGTCATCTCCGTCTTCGTTCTCTTGAACATCAGTTTGTCAAGAGAGAAGCACTGGCTCTACCATGAGGAAATAAAGGGCTGGATCTTCCATAAAGATTGTGACGTCTTTGAGTAGAATGAAAATACCCAACTTTTTCTGGAAGGAGAAAGAAGAGGAGGAGCAGGAGGATCTAAGCTCACCTCCCTGTGCCTTTGTTCTTTGGTCCTGCTGTTCTTTCATCTTGTCTTGGTGCCTTTCGTTGGGTCTTTTCGCTCCTTAGATTTTCTCTATTGCTGCATAGAGGTTGTGTCTCATCACATTCGATTTAGATGCCAGAGTTCATTGGACTGTCCCTCTGCATCATGTTAGGGGTTGAGAGTTGGGTTTTGAGGTCTAAATCTCTTCACTTATTCTCCTCCTATATTGACCAAGAAGTATTGCTTTATTATTCTGGGCATGATGATGCCCAAATGACCAACCTCCCACGTATTTCTGGAACTCCAGATTGAAGAAAGCAGCTCATGTTAAGATCTAAGCAGGACTTGCCCTTCACTACCCTGAGTGCAAGAAGTCCAATCCCACAGATCTTTTCCTTCCCCGTGACAGGTGGAGAAGGGGACAGACAGCCGATCTACTCCTAGAGGCACATCCCTTCCCCATTCCTAGTGAAGTGGATCCCAGTGAAGTGTCAGGTTTGGGCCCAGCAGATGAGCCATCCTCCTCTCCAAGGTGCATGCAGAATGGACAGAGGTACATGCCCGGGTGAGGTCTGCTCTTCCCGCCTGCAAAAATAAGAAAGTAAATACAGCACTCATCGAAGACACGAATAAAGGCAACTCTCCTGAACAGAAGGAAATCCAACCAATGTGATTTAGAAGTGCTCCTAGTTTTAATTCCAAGAACCGTTTCTGAAATAGAATGATCTGGACTCTGGTTGACCGGATGTAGGCATGAGCAGATGGAAGGGACAGACGGGTTTACTTGTTGTCCTGGTGCTGGTTTCCTGTACCTTCTCCGTGATCCTGGTGGAGGTACATAGAGAGAGCGAGCTTTGGGTTGGATGGTTTATGTTGAGCTCCTCTGGCTGTGGGCAGTGACAAAGATTGAGAAACCTTAAGAGGTAGGTGGGATTAACTATGGAGATGTGAGAGGGCGAGAATGTTCAAGACCGAACACAGGGAGCCTCCAACGTTCTGTGGATTAATGACCAATGGACAAAGTCTCAAGCCATGATCAGAGAGGGGGAGGGAGTGGGGTTTTGCAGGCACAGATGTGGATGGCGGGCGGTGGGTGGGTGGTGGACCTCTGATCCGGTGAGCATCTCCATCCCAGACGGTCACCAGCACGAATCAGTCCTGCATCTTGGGGGGCAGTAATGTGGGGCCGTAGAGGGTGAGGGAAGTCTTGCCGGTTGGCCAGTCCAGTTGGTTTTCTTAGGGAAACATTTTAAGAAAGGTGGAGGATCAAGAAGGTCAGTTGAAAGGCCAGGAAAGAAGGGAACCAAAGGTCTTGTGGATTTTTCCTTTGGTCCCAAATGCCCTTGGGAAAATAGACTTAGGAGGTTGGAGAGGACAGAATCAAGAAAGCAAAATGGATATTCTATGACTAATGGGGCAAAGTATTGGATTACATAGAGTACAGCATAACTCGTAAGGAGGAAATGATATTCGAACAAAAGCAACAAAGAGCTAAAGAACTCTATTCAGATGCTCGTGCCATATTCACGTAGAAGATGGTTCCAGAAGAAGCCAACTGTTGTATTACAGGGAGGAGTCATCCTGAGTGACCACACAGCAGACAAAGGGAGAGCTGGTAACGCACCCCGTGCTCCTTCACCGTAGTTGGGAGAGCCGACAGGGCCTGATCCAGGCACAAAAGCATGATTGTTTCCATCTCTTTTGGGTCCAGCCAGCTAGCTTTTAATTAAGTGGAAATAATAGGCATCCCAGTTCACCTGGGGAGAACGGAGAAGGGGGACTGAAAGTAATCCAAGTTTCCATCAAATACTTCTCGGTTCATGGTGCAGTGCTCTGATCACCCGGTATTTATTGTTACCCGTTTTTTCTCCTTCTTCACTGTAGCTATTAGAGAAGAAATTTAATTATGGTGATTGAATAATTAAACGAATCACAAATAACTTTCGCATACCAAGCTTTTTCCTCCCCTTCAACTGAAAAGATGTTGGCACTGGTATGAGGATTCTCTGTCATTGTTAGTAGCCCTGAGCCCTGACTTCCAAAGTGTAGGGTCTTAATGTCCCTGATAAAAGTTCACGTAAGATATAAAATGTAGGGGGCGCCTGGCTGGCTCAGTCGGTGGAGTATATGACTCTTGATATTGGAGTTGTAGATTCGAGCCCCAGGTTGGGTGTTTAAAAATAATAAAAATCTTTATTGAAAAAAAAGGATATGGCTCAGTCAGTGAGCCATGCAACTCTTGATCTCAGAGTCATGAGATCATGCCCCATGTTGGCTGTGAAGCCTACTTTAAAAAAAAAAAAAATGACATTTAAGTATTAAGGAGAGATTTGAAACAATCTTTTTACTTTTAAAGATTTATTTATTTGAGAGAGAGAGAGAGAAAGAGTGCACGTGCCATGCGCAAGCAGGAGGAGGGGTAGCGGGAGAGGGAGAGAGAATCTCAAGCAGACTCCATGCTGAGCACGGAGCCCTGTGCTGGGCTCCATCTCACAACCCTGAGATCATCACCTGAGCCAAAATCAAGAGTCGGATACTTAACCGACTGGACCACCCAGGAACTCCTAAAACAATCTTGCGTTTCAGTCTTGTTGCTTCACAGCAATAAAAAATGAGGCATTCTGAACTATTTTTTGTTTGTTTTCGTAATATCATGAATTGGAATGGACAACAGAGTAGTAGATCCTTCATAGTTCCAGGCTATGGATCACTTGAATGAGGCGAAAGCCTAGGGCATCACAGATTCACACTTGTCTCCACCCAAATCTATGGTCCCGTCCACAAAACTCCCCTTGGAGTCAATGTCTTATAGTCCTTTCCACATGTAGCCTGAGGCCAGAAGCTCCAGGGATAAAAGACCTTCCCAGGCTGCCACTCCCCAGGACTTCTGGGAGTGTGGGTAGGGGGGGGTCTTTGTGAAGGAGACCCTCCCACCAGACAAAGAACTTCAGTCCTGGACCACCTGGCTTGGGCTGATTCAGGCCTTCCCCTTTCCCTGTCCAACCGACCTCCTTTATGCTTGACTCCAGGCCCCCTCTCCATTTACGGCTGCCCGTATCTGCCCACTGAATTAGATGTAAAAATTGATTTTTTCCACTCTCTAGTCTCAGCCGGGTTTCCTGGCTGCCGATTTCCTCTCTCTTCCATCAATTTATGATTCTTTGAACAGTTTTCCTGGTCATGTATCCCTTCCTGCTCTGCTCTGTCCCACGCTCCCGGCCGACCATCCCTCTTGTGCTGCACTGGTCTCACAGACAAGACCCAAGCCCACACCTGAGAATCTCTGTCCTCAAGCTCTGAGCCCTAAGCAGAAGCACTTTCCCAGTTTAAGAAGTGGGGCCCTAACAGATCTAGTCCCACAGCTCCAGATAGAGAACCAGGTTAGGGAGTCACTTATGTATTCATTGGTTCAATAAATATGGATTGGACATTTACTAGGCTCTAGGCAAATTTGCCTCTGGAAAGGGCTTCAGCTATTACACGAGAAGCTCGGTAGAGGGCACTCCTGTACTATAGCAGCTAAGCATGCAGGGGTGGTAGGGCACCTGAACCCAGGGATCCAATCGGAAAACTCAAATAATCACACATATCATATGCGGGCGTGCAGGCACACATGCCCACGTTCTGATATTTATCCTTAAACATATTCAACGGTGGATAGGACTCTTGCCTTTACATGCCATGCCAGTATGCTTACTAAAGCAAACATAATAATGATGTGATATATTCATTGCTCCATTCACCAGATCCACTTAAAAGTTATTTTAATAGGTGGTACACTTCATTTCTAAACGCTTAAGGGAAAAACAAATATTTTAGGACACAATTTCAAAATGACTGCTAAGTTACTGTATTCTGTTTACTTGAACTAACTGAGCCCTTTTCTGGGTGTAAAGTCATCTTGATGCAGAAGGGAAGGGAGAGGCAAGACCCAAGTGCACGCTGCTTTTCGAGAAACGTCTTATTCTGATTCATGAGGGTGAAGAAAGCGGCACCTGCCACCAATGTTTTCCACCCAGTGGAATCCTTGCCCCTCGGGCAGTTGTCACTATTCAAATAACTAAGTACGTTATAAAACCAGTGGCTTTACAGTTAGCAAAGTTGACATTTCCTGAGCACATACTATGTGCCAGGCGCTGTGCCAAACCCTTTAAAGTGTATTATTTTTTTGTTTCTTATTTAAGTATTTATTGCATATGTTATTTATTGCATATGTTATTGTGTAAGACACAGTGCAGAGATGAGGAGCTTGAGAACAGTGAACGAGGGGTCGGCCTATGGCTAGAATGTGCGGGGAAATGCAGAGCGCCCAGCCCAGTCCCGCCACGCCGCTAGCCGTGATGGTACGTGCAGGTAGAAAGAGACTCAATGTGGGCCTTGCACTTCTGACACGGTAGTAAACATTACTTCCCTTTACATAATTTCAGTGTTTTTCAACTTAAATCCATATTTAAAAGCAAGTTACTAGTTGATCCAGCTGAATGACATTTTTATGTGTTAAAAGTTAAATTATCAACTGTAAAATCAACTTATCACCTGGTGAGTGAAATTAGAATGTAGAGTGGTTGCTATTCCGTGACGGTGGGTTGCTGTTTAATGACTCTGTTCTGGAAGGTTCTGTTCATGTCTATTAATCTGCTTTTTCTACTGGACAACAGACAGCCCTTTATGGCTAAACCCCACCATAGTGTGTGAGCAGTGGGGGCTACAGTCAAACCCACTCTGGGCAGTAATTAGTGCAGCATCAGGAAGACACATCAAATGTTTCACTAAGATATTTCCTTCCTGCTACCCTTAACATCAAAGTAAGACCTGACTGGGGGTAGATGCAGGTAACAGAAAGGAGTCCTACATTAAGAGCATTTGTGGGAGCTGGATCCAGAGGGTTTCCAAATGCCCAGGTCCCAGGCTACTAATCAAAGTCCTGTCTCGGGCTGGCCCCCAGCCTGTGCCTGTGGCAGAGAGCAAGGAGAGAGAAGAAACAATCTCATGAGAAGGTGACTATCTATGGGGCAGACCTTGAAGAGAGCTAAAAAAATCACTCCCCAAAGCACAAAATCCGGTCTTCCCAGGGTTCCCAATAACCAAATGACATCATTATAAACTATGCTGATGTCTGTTACTTTTGCTTACTCACCAGCACTTGCCCTTTTGGGAACAGATGCCTAATTATGCTTTAGGAACCACCCCTCCCCACTTTGAGCCCCTGGGCCACATCTATCGGTGTGCTCCAACCTCCTGGACAGCAGTCTTGACTCCAGAGTGAGCTAAACGGGCCAAAAGAACGTGTTTCCCAGGCTTTTGTTGCAGTTACTGGGAGAGATACACCTTTTTTCTTCTAGGATCTAAACCAAGGATGTGAGTCCGGGGTGTCAGTAGGAAAAAGAATCAATACAGAGGAAAACAGAGGAGAGATGGAGGAAGGCCTGGTTTAAGACTTCTTTTGAGCTCCTGGATCTAGCCATACCTGAAGACCAGCCTAATCATCAACTTTTCAGTTATGTCAGTGAATGTATTTCCATTTTGTCCAACCCAATGTGAGTTGAATTTCTGTCTTTTACAACTGGATTCAGGTTGCTTACAACTTCATTACCCTTTAAAATAGCATGTGGATGGAGTGTGGAGGGAGGAAGAACAGGCAGGCCTTTGGCCCTGGACATGAATACCATTGGGCTTGGAGCAGGTATCCACATCTAAGCTCCACCTTGACAAAGTCCCAGGTGCCGAGGCCTTGCTTTCCCCATCTGGACCCGCAAGGCCATTTCCAGCCTGACATTCCATGTCCAATCCCTGGACCCACTCTGGATGGCCCATGACCTCGATGGCTGCCGCCACCACAGGAATCCCAAAGATGGGATGGCTTGTCTTGTCTTCTTCCGATGTGGTCTTCTCAGATGTTTTGGTACCAACAAAGTCATCTATTTTATCATAGCCTGTGAAAGGAAGGTAGTAAAGGAAAGCAGTTCTAGGAAATTTTGGTTTCAGGGCGCCTGGCTGGTTCAGTTGGAGGAGCGTGCGACTCTTGATGTCTGGGTTGTAAGTTCGAGCCCCACGTAGGGTGTAGAGATAACTTAAAAATAAAATCTTAAAAAATAAAACGAAGTTTTGGTTTTTATTCATAAATGTGATCGTTTTCACCGTGTCCCTCTCGGCCCCATTCCTGTCTTTTCTGCCTAATAAGCTGGAGTTGGAAAGATGCTATGGGCCATTCAGCCGCTGGCAGCCTCTGCAGAGCGGCTCCGCCCCTGGTCTGTGCGTCCCGCAAAATGCACTCTCGGCTTCCTCCGCGCCCAGAGAATGTTGATTTGTTATGTGTTTCCAAACCAGAATAAAACGAATTGGAGTGAGGGGAAAGAGAAACCGGGTAAGGGGCACTGGTGTTTGTAACCCACGGTGCCACCTACTCCAGGCCCCGGACACATTTTGTTTCAGCGCCCAAGTGTGTCTGGAGCCCCAGATGAAGGAGTGGTTCACCTGTGAGCAGGTGGTTCTCAGGCCTCAAAGCAGAGTGGCAGACAGCCTTGCCGATGCTAAGGCTTGCTGGGGATGTCAGCTTTGCTGGTGGAAACAAAATTAGGCCGGGGGGGCTGCCTGGGAAAGGTGAGTTGTCTTCAGTTATTTGGGGTAGGAAGTCTTGTGGCCTGGGATGCAAATGCCCGATCCCTTCTTCTTCACTGTAGCCACCACCAGGCTACAAAAGCTGGGCCTCGCCCGGCGTTCCCTGGGCACAGGCCTGAGCTCCAAGCTCGGCAGTGGACCCGGAGGTCGGGCAGGAAAGCCTGTCAGGGCATCGTGGAGGGCCAGGGCCCCCGGCACCGCCAAGAGCGCCAGAGTGGGATGCGCCAGGGCTGGGTCAGGCGCGGGGTGCAGACTGGCGGCTCACTGTGGCCTGCGCCTTCCTTTCCCCTCTCCTGGGGACCCGACCGCACGGTCGCCTTCCCCGGCGGGGCACTTTCAACGCCCACGCTGGGCGCTCCCCGGGCCCTCACCCCCGCCCGGGAAGAATTGGCCCTTGCCCGCCCCTCTCTGGACTCAGGATTCCGGGCCGCGCCAGCGCCTGCCGAAGGGGACCCGCCCCCCCCCCCCCCGCCCCGGCCCCCGAACCCGCTCCCCGAGGCAGGCTGTGCGGCCCCGGCTCCGAGGCTGGGGGTTCCGGGAGCCTGGAGCTATTTTTATAAGATGCGTCAGCCGGCCGGGGAGGAAGAGCCGGGCCCGGGCCCATTGTCTGGGCGCCGCGCGGGAGGGGGACGCGGAGGGCGATTTCGAACGCTCGGAAGGCGCGAAAGCTGCGCGCGCGGGCGGGGAGGTGCTCGCCGGGCCGAGGGCGGCGGGGGGCGGGGCCCGAGGGGGCGGGGCCGGGGGCGGGGCCGGGCGCCCTCCCGCCGCTGCAGGCTAGCGGCGGCGGCGGCGGCGACAGACCGGGGCCTGCGGGGACAGCCAGGCGGCCGCGCCGGCAGCGACGCCCGGGGACGCCCGCGCCCCGCCTGCGCCTCCGAGGCGCGCCCGGGAGCGGGAGCGGCCCAGTGGCCCGCGAAGGCAGAGGCGAGCGCTGGGCGCCGGGAGCCGCTAGCCTGCGGGCGGCAGAGAGCCGGGCAGCGGCCGGAGCGCGGGGGCGCGGCCGGAGGCAGCCGCAGAGCGAGCCGGGGCCGGGGGAGCGCGCCGGGCGCGAGCAACCCTGCGCCGCGGCGGCGGAGGCGGCTTCGCGGGAGACAAAAGCCCGCCGGAGAAACGTGATGCCCGGCCGGCGCGGGCGCGGGGGCCGCGGCGTCTGAGTCCCCCCACGTCCCCGAGCCGTGCGCCCCGGGGACGCCAAGGCCGGGCTGGTGCCCGAGGCGGAGGGCGACAGGGGCGACCCAGGTGCGCCCGGCCGCGTCGGGCCCGTCACTGCTCGGGGGGCGGCGCCCTCCCGTCGCCGCCGCAGTGGCCGGCGCCGCAGCGAGGAGCCATGGGCAACATCTCCTCCAACATCTCGGCCTTCCAGTCCCTGCACATCGTCATGCTGGGCTTGGACTCGGCCGGCAAGACCACGGTGCTCTACCGGCTCAAGTTCAACGAGTTCGTGAACACAGTGCCCACCATCGGCTTCAACACGGAGAAGATCAAGCTGAGCAACGGCACGGCCAAGGGCATCAGCTGCCACTTCTGGGACGTAGGCGGCCAGGAGAAGCTGCGGCCGCTGTGGAAGTCCTACAGCCGCTGCACGGACGGCATCATCTACGTGGTGGACTCGGTGGACGTGGACCGGCTGGAGGAGGCCAAGACGGAGCTGCACAAGGTGACCAAGTTCGCCGAGAACCAGGGCACGCCGCTGCTGGTCATCGCCAACAAGCAGGACCTCCCCAAGTCGCTGCCGGTGGCCGAGATCGAGAAGCAGCTGGCGCTGCACGAGCTCATCCCGGCCACCACCTACCACGTCCAGCCGGCGTGCGCCATCATCGGCGAGGGCCTCACCGAGGGCATGGACAAGCTCTATGAGATGATCCTGAAACGCAGGAAGTCCCTCAAGCAGAAGAAGAAGCGGTAATGCGCCCAGCTGCGGTGGGGAGCGAGCGGGGAGCCAGCCGGGAACGAGCGAGCGGGTCAGGGATGGATGGATGGATGGATGGATGGATGTATGGATGGATGGATGGGTGGATGGGTGGATGGGTGGATGAAGGAGAATCTGCGCCCGCGAACAAAGACAGAGAACCAAAGCAATGCTTCGAATTTTTAAAATGGAATCTGTGCACCCAGACGCAGGACTAGTGACTTAACCTGGGTGTGTACGCTGACTTGCCAGCCTGCCCTCGATCAGCCCCCACCCCCAGCTCAGGGGACCTTTTGTCTGGATGCCAGAGCTACTACTAATGGGTGGGGGGCGCTGGGGAGTGGACGTGCCTAGCCTGCTGTCCGCCCTCCCGGCCCAGGTGGAAGGCTCAGATGTCAGAGACAAAAGTGATTTCTTCCTCCAGCGGGGCCAGAAGTTCAGGCTGCCCCGCCCTCACTGGGGGCTCCCACCTGTGAGTTACCAGAGGTTTGCGGTTCCCAGAACCCTGGGAGTACCTGTTTGGGGGTATGATGGCTGTGGGAGGTGCTGGCTTGGGGGGGGGGGTGGGCGGGTAACTGCTGCCCCTTGCGTTCATGGGCTCTGGAAGCTGGATAATTTTATGTCACAGGGCAGGCCCCTGTTGAAATTTCATTTGTCCTGCTCTGGGCCCAAACACGGTGGGGGTTTGGGCCATGAGAGGACTGCCTGGAACAATACAGCAGCCCCAGAGCTCAGGGCGTTCCGCTGGCCTTGACTGGGGAATGGCCGTGAAGATGCCCCTTTCCTGGTGCTTTATGGTGGCTACGGAAGACCAGTTCAATTGAGAACTGCTTTTCAGCCTGGAATCAGACATCTTCCAGAGGGTTTGGACACTGTCCATGTGTAGGTCATTATCACACAAAGAGACCAATAAAAATTAAAAAAAAAAAAACTGTTGGAGGTGGTGGCAAATGATGTATTTACTGTTTGCAGGATAGTTAAGGGTGTTGAAAGGGTAAGGCTCTTGGCATAAATGCTGGTTGGGGTGTATGTGTAGATACAGGGACCTCCCTCTGTACTGTGTAATCGGCATAAATACCTAGACCCATATGTGTGGAATCTTAAAATCTCTTAGCCTACTGAATGGTTTGTGTAAGCACACCAGCTGCAGATGTGTGCTGAAATGCAAGATGGTTTTTGCAAGGGATGCCTCTTGTAATACTAACCGCCTGATGATGGGTTTTGGTTTTCAGACATGTTTTTTAAAAAATTCTACAAATGAATACTCACCTTGAAAATATTCACCTTGGGGGGTGGGGGGAAGACTTTGCTCTGCCCTTTTAGATCCCTTTACGCTGCAAGTAGCAACATGTTCAAATTTCTAATTTGGTTCATTGTGGCCTATCTGGTTTAAGTATTTCATTAAAAATGTCTTGTTAGAGTATTTGATGTCATGCACCGAAAAACAAAACCCCACCTTGTTGCAAAAGCCGACCTCGTTGCATGGATTTAAGAGCGAAGGAAAAGTCCTTCCTAATCCATTCTTGTGGGAACTGGCCTTCGTAGCAAATGCAAACAATGAGTGCTTGAGATAAAAGAAAGCGTGTGATGTAATGATCACCTGTACTCAGGCACTTCACAGTTTACTTGAAAGAGGCTTTGGAAAATAGATAAAGCAAAAAGAAGAATAAATGCATATTTTTAATAATGTAATTTAAAAATCCTTTATAATCAGGACTGAGTCTTGGTTTGCAGAAGATGTCATTTACCCTGAAACACAGTATCGAAAGGGAAACTTAACACTTAACTGTTTGATTTTTATTTCCTCTTAAAATTCATGTTTACAGGTAGAATTATGTATATCGCCCCCTCCCCTCACTGTGAGAAATTTTCTTTTACGAAGGAGGCCTATAGAAATTGGGCATGATCATGCCTGAGCATGTGAGTTAGTCAAATTATAAATCCATGCCTATTGTCCATTGCACTCAGAAAGTTAATTTAAGAACCAGAGGTTGAAGTCCTGGCTTCCTGCTTGAAACCCAATTCTTATGGGAAATATTTGAAAAGAGGAAACCTAGCCCATCTTCCTTTTATCTTTTGTCGGTGAATTTGGTACCTCTCTAATGCTGGTCTTTTTGTAGGAACTCAGTAGAGAAAAGAGAGCTAACGAAGTGTGAAAGCCTGCAGGATCTCGGTTTACATATCGACAGCATAGTCACTGATTTCTAAATGGGCTGGTCCCACCATCTGAAGATTCTGTATAGAGTTATTAAAAAAAAATCCATCTTCCTTTATTTTCTTCACATGTAACAATTTCTTATGCACTTTGACATTTTGGTAGTTCCACACTATTGAGAGAATAATATATTTATTTTGTGACATTGCCAATGCCAAATACTGTCACCATCTCGTGCTAACCATACTTAGGTTCGAGATCACTGTTCAAATCCTGTCATGCTTAACCAACGAAGCGACATGATTTTGGGTTTTGCATTATCAAGACTTAAGGGTGCAGTCAGCTGTTCGTAATTGTGCAGTAAAGTAAAGCCCTGTGGTGTGTCCACTAATAGTTAAGAGTCTCAGTTGATTTCTGTCATGTTTGACCTAATAATAGCCCATTTTTGTCTCTGACCAAACAGAGGAAGCGCACATCAGATCACCTTGGAGTGGTCCTGGGGGATTTCGCTCCTACATATCATCAGTGATTTATTATACCTCCTGGCCTTTGGAGAATGAATGGGTTTCACACAGAGGAAGTTGGCCTCCCCACGTGAGCTTTTGAAATTGTTTCTCATAGACACAGGGAGGCCGATTTTGTTTCAAACGGATTCTCTTCACAGATTCTCTGTCATGGTGTTGGGACGATGTCTCCTGGGTTCAGTTTTTGTTTCTACAGCTGTAATTCTCTGTCCTGAACATTCTTCTGTTCCTGTTCCCTTTTATATGCATATATGATGCTGTGAACAGAAATAAATTATTTATACAATCAAACGTGTGGGGAAGTTGTCTGGGTGGTTTTTTTGAGTTGCCCCTCTTTCTAGGCCTTCTTTGCTGAGTGACGGGATGGCTCACGAGATGGTCTCTGGGGCCCTAATGGGGCTGGGCCAACCTCTGCCCAAAGCAGAGGTTGGCCCAGTCTGGACACTTCAGGCTCTCTGCCCTGAGCCGAGGAGGGCGAGGGCTGGATGCCCATCCCGCCGACAGGGTGCCTCTCCATGGTCCTCAGAGATCCTTCAGGAAGACGGCCTCCATGCCTCGCCTGGCCTCAGCCTCTCAGTTATTAAAAAGGTCATGACTGGGGCACCTGGCTGACTCAGTCCATAGAGCACGTGACTCTTGCTCTCAGGGTCATGAGTTCAAGCCCCACAGTGGGTGTAGAGCCTACCTTAAAAAGAAAAGGTCATGACTGTTCATCACTTCAAAGACATTATAAGATTGTGTAAAATTAGAAGTAGCTGTGTGCTGATATAACAAGAGTAGTAGTCACAAAGCTGCTCACAGTCTTGGCTTCCTCCGCTCCCATCCAGGCTAAACCATCAAGATATACAACCAGAATGCAAGACTTGAGTCCTCTGACATAGTAGGCGCCGTAAAACCATCCTGCTTTGCACGCGCTGTTGGGAAAAGGCCCACTCTCTGGAGAAAAAGTGATGGGGGCAGAATCAGGAGCATTCTGACAGGTTCGATGCACACGCGCTCCTGGAAACACTCGGCAGAGAGTCAGCAGCAAAACCAGGTGCTGGTTGGGTGGGTCTCAGCTCTGGAGACAAAAGGATCCAGTTTCACATTCCAGCTCAAATGCTTAGGGCCCCATGATTTTACTCAACAGTCCTAAGCCTCTTGAGCCTTGATTTCCACATATGTAAAATGGGATCATCATGGTTGCTGGGGAGGATATAACACAATAATTCAGCGAGGTGCTTGCGAAGGGCCTGGCAGGGAACACGGGCTCTTCTGCAGCTTTAGCCTTGATCATGGGCTGCCAGCAACCTGTGGAAGGAGTAATTCAACCTCACCACAGGCCTTTGCGTTAGGTCGCTGCAATCTCCCTTTTAACCACACCTCTTGGTCTCCTTACCCTCTGAAACCTAGGCTGCAGACCCCAGGCCCAGGCCAGAGTGGGGTCAAGCCAGCAGCTGTACATTCTAACACCATCCTGGGCGTGTGGTCTTCTCTTCCAGAGCAGTGCGGGGCTGAGTGGGGGGACTACGGGGTCTGTGGCTCAGACACCCCGTCCCTCCAGGCTCCGAGCGCCCCCCCAGAGTAAGGCATGGATCTTTGATAGCCGGTGGCCCCAAATCACATCGAGCATAGAATACGTGCTCAGTATCTATGGGCTGAACGACTGAATTCTTGTGGGTTAGTTTCAGTTGTAAACTTTAAAATGGGCGTTATACAAAATAAACAATGATTTCTCATGAAGTGGTTTTAATTAAGTTGAAAATGGACAAAGTATTAGTATCTTCTTCAAGATCATGTCATGAGATGAATCATTGCTGTGACTTGGGAGAAGGACTTTGGTACTCTTACACCTAATAAAACATTTATGAACCTAGTGGTTTTTGTTTTAAAAAAATGAGCAAGGCTAGATTTGTATCATTCCCGTTGCTGTAGAAGCTGACGTTTAGGAGCCAGATGGCATCAGAATGGGCACAGGTGCCATTTCTAAGTCCCGAAACCTGAAAAATCTTGGAAAACTATTTGGGGGTCCGTGCTCTCCAGAGGACTAAAAATACTAGCAATCAGAAGAAGCCAAGACTGAAACCCTTATTTTATGGTACCAACATCACAGACTGTTCCACTGTCCCATCCGTGGGGTAGCGAGGAGAGGCAAGTTATGTGCAAAGAGCAGACATATAAGATGTGATGGCGTGAAAGAGGGAGGTGAGAACACACCCAGAACTTGACCCACCGACCAACTTAACAGCGCTTGGCCTGTGCTCCCCGTTCCCAGCTCTGCCTCTGAGCGCTCAGCTGATGCCCACGACCGGCATTCGCCCGCCAGGAAACACGCTCTGCTGCGTCAGCTGGTGTGAGAGCTTTTCTGTTCTCTCTTCGAACTTACACCGTTCGTCCATGTTCACTTCTCCTTAAACAGCCTTTTCCGCCAGCTCTCCTGGCTTAGTTGAGACCTTTGAAGAATAGCATCTGCGCAAGACGTTGGAGCACTTTATACATTTGTTCTGCACAGCATCTGATGGGGAATGGGGCCGCTTCCATTTAGAGGAGATAGCAGACTGAGGGCCTCTGAGAAAGTGGCTTGTTGCTTCTTGGCCAAGATTAGAAGATGTGAGAATAAAAGAGCTATGTAGTTTAACCCCAGCTCGGGTTTCAGAACATGAAATGGCTTTCTTCGAATGGTCTGACCTGTGCCACCGGGCATTAACATCTCCTAATGAGAGCATCACAGCAGGTGCATTCTCCTCGGGGCGTGACAGCAAGCCATGGGAGAGAGAACCGAACCAGGTTATTTTTCAGGTTGCATTTGTACATAGGTTTGAGGGGACAAGCATCTCTTCGGTATTTATCCATTAACATTACTGTAACATAGTCATGTGAAGTGTTTCTATCCCACCCTATTTCTATTCCCCATTAGTCCTGCATCATCATCATGACTATAGCCATTGCCAACCTTCACCGAGGGCTCACCGTGTGCAGGACTCCATAGCCACGGTAAGGGCTTGATCTGCTTGTTGTTGTTGTTGTTGTTGTTTTCTCCTAAGAGCACCAACAGATCAATTCATTAATCAAATAAATGAATCACTTGATTGTATCTGCACTTACAGATGAGATGGAGGGGAAGAGATTCGAGAATGCCCTCTGAGCCCCTGGTGGAGCCCCAGGTCCCTGAGCCCCAGAGGCTGAGCTCCCGGTGGTCCCCAGTCTGCTGCTCCTGGAGTGGGAAGCCTAGCCATTGAAGGAAGCCGGGAATCTGATTTCAGGGAGCAGAGGGCGGAGGCTGGTATCCTGCCTACAGGGCCACCCTCCTGCACCCTCCTGACGGGGAGGGCCCTATCTCCACCCTGGCCCCAGAACTCACACCCACCGCCGCTGACATACCTGACCCCAAGCTCAGAGCCTTGCCATCCCTCCCTCGGGAGCACAATCTAGGGTCTAGGAAAACACAAGCTCTCTGGTCCCACTTTCTGTCCATGAAGAATTTTATTTCCTTTCAAGAGACTGTTGGGGGGAGGCAATGCCTCCCCACTTCACACAGGGGCTTTTACAGACCCTGGGGAGGGGGGGACATTGAGTATCAGTGTTCTTGCTTTGGAATGTGGTCTTGACATCAAACTCTCTACCAGAGTCCTTCGTGAGGCAGAGGATGCTGGCCCTCCCTGTCCCTCAGGGTGTTTTCAAAGATAAAATGAGATACTAGGTGGGAAAGCACCATCCACACGGCAGGTCCAGACGTGTGCAAGGTTGGCACAGCAGGCCTGGACTGTGGCCCCTTCTCTCCTGTGCCAACTCTAGCCTCCGGGACATCATGCTCCTCCTGTTGTTAGGGACAAGCTGAACCGCGCCCGCGTTCCCTCTTCATTTTCGCTGATGAGAAAACTTCCGCCTCCAGAGTAAACCAAAGCAGACTTCCCGGAAGAAGACATCTCTCCTTGTGAGTTTCTGGACATAGAACCTTTAGCGCGAGTGTCCATTAAGTGACTCTTGAGGAAAATTTACCTCCTTATCACTGTCCTTTGCAGGCTTCTCCTTCTATGGCCACGCATGATTGTTTTCACTCCTTAAACACTAACTCCCTGTTCAATTGATTTCAACTGCCCATGTCTCATAAAGCTAAAATGATTTCAATGTATAATTTAAAAGTCATCATGGTAAGTAATGACAACTGCAACAGCTTATTTCATAAATATATGTTTGAGTCCACTATTACACAGATGAACTTTTGCACTGCTACGTAATTTGCAGTGTGCTGGGATGTCATATTCATCATGAAAAAAAGGCTGTTAAAAATATCTGCAAAGAGGGGCGCCTGGGTGGCTCAGTCAGTAGAGCATGAGACTCTTAAACTCAGGGTTGTGAGTTGAAGCCCCACATTGGGTGTGGAGCCTACTTAAAAAAATATATATATATATATACACACACGCGCACACACACACACACACACACACACACACATATTTGCAAATAATTATGACGCCTGTTACGCTGGGGACACTCCACTAGGCAGACGTGCCAGGCAGACTTGGAACATGATTCTTGTCTTCAGATGGCTGACATTCTAGGTGGTGAATCAAGACTAAAAGTATCAAGTGAGGCGCTTGACTCCAGTGCTAAACAGTCCTCAGTTTCACCAAAAAGAAAGTCCTTAGTTCAACCAAGTTCACATTTTCTGTGCCACACTCGCCCTGGAGTAAAACATGTCACTCTTTTTTTTTTTTTTTTTTTTTTGGTGCGTACAATTTGCAGACCCCCAGTCCTCCCTGGATCCTCTTCTCCAGCTCTTCCTGAGATTTCCTTGGGAGGGATGTGCCAATATCACTGTGCTAACAGCCACTGTCCGCCACTTTCTCCTTTCCCACCCTGACCGCTCGTGGAAGTGTCCTTCTGGGAGCTGGGCTCAGCACGGTGGCCACAGCTGCAGGCCCCAGTCCCGCTGACCCCGCACGTGGCACCCCATCCTCCATGCCCATCAGATATTTCAGGATATGGCTGGCATGGCTCCTTCGTGTCTTCTCTCACTCCAATATCTGGAGCTGGGGATCATCCAAGGGGCTGATCCCGTGCCGTCTCAGAATCCCTTCTTACCTCACACTGCTTCTCTCCCCTAGTGTGGACCCCCACGAACCCAAAAGTGTTGTGTAATCTGTCTTGGAATCAGTTTGCTCCCGTAGAGCTAGGAATTTCTTGCAGGAGTTTTGAAAATGACCACCTCCCCTAGAAATTCACTTGGTGCCTTAATTCTGCTCTTTCTTGCCTCTATTTGAGTAAGGCATTGGGGTGATGGAATCAGGGGCTGAAGAGTCTGTCGGGGGTAAAATCCTCTGAGGCAGGCACTGTGGGTAACCCACACAAATCCAAGCCTCTGTCACCTTTCTTGCCGGCAGAACCCCAGTTTTGCTTGGGAGTATCTTCTGCCTCGTGGCTACATGCTCAAGGAAAGTGACTCCATACTCCGCTTATGGGGAGATGGGTCTGAGCCATAAAATTAATCCATTCTTCTTGCCCGTGATTTGTTTAGGAAGGGTCATGAGACTGAAGGGAAAGGCTTCTTGAAGAGGAGTAAGTGGATGGGATTTGGAAAATCTTCCTTATTTTTTAAAGTTGGACACAAGGATCATATATCTCTCCTTTGCTGCCTCTGAATTTCAGTGAATAAAGATGTGATGCCTGGAGTGGTGGCAGCCATCCTGATGCCATGCCGAGAGCCAACTCACATACCGAGGATGGCAGGAGGGACATAGAAAAGGAACCTGGGTCTCAGAGGACATCACCGAATTACTAAAATTACCAACCCTGGACAGCCTCGCCTCAGGACTTGCGGTTCCGTGGGAAAATAAAATTAACTGCGAGAAAGTAAAATGTCCTTTACTTTGGGATTTCAGTTACTTGCAGCTAAAAGTTCTCAACTAACAAGTTCCCTCAGACACCACCACCAACCCTTCATTGTACAGAACCTTTAGGGCTCCCCACAAGAGCTGCTGTGTGGGGGGAAACTGCTCCACGGCCTCTGTGCCAACAGATCACAGGCAGATGGAGACCCGCCTCGACTGGCCCCCGCTGGCGGAATGGAGGGACTGACCGCTTGGCTCCTGGTTGAACAATTACCGCCAGCGAGCTCAGGTCCTTCGGAGCTAGCCCTTCTGGCCAGGAGGGGAGGCACATTTCGAGTGTAAGCCCAAGTAAGCAGCTGAGAACACAGTTAACTGTGAAGCCCTTTACCAGGGTTTTCTGAGAAGAAAAGATGAAGATAATATTAGTTGCAACCATTTGCGGAGTGTTTGTTTTATGCTAGGCTATGAATTAAGCACTTTACAGACTCACTTCATATAATCCTCTCCAAAAGCCCAGGAGGTAGGTCTGTTCATCCCGCCTACACCGATTGCCTGCCTTCAATACACAGACAGACAAACAGATGGGTAGATAGATAGATAAACCCAGTAACAATTACTGAACATTTATGGAGTGCCCAGCAGTGAGCCGAGTCTGCTGGGTAGATACCTTATTTGTGCCTCATAATAAAGGTTATGGGATAGAGACTATTTTATCACCACCTTCATTTCACAAACTTGGAAACGGTCGGCGGTCTGACTTCAGAACCGCGAGGCAGCCCTTCACAGCCCGGAACCAAGACTTGGCATGTGGAGAGTATTCCAGAATATCCGTGAAATCAATGTGCTTATAACTGGGGGAGTGTCCCCACCACCGCGGAGAGATGGCAGGAGAGCGCTCCAAACCAGTGCCTCTCCCACCCATCTGGGGTTCCCATTACATCACAGGTCCTGATTTGCTGGGGCCGGGGAGGGGGGAGGTGTCCTGAGAGTCTGCTTTCCTAGTGAGTTCCTGATGATGCCTTGCCACTGCTTCCTGAACGCAAGCGTCGGGGCCATGCATTCCTTAGGAGCCTCCCAACCCTGGCTTGGCATCACGCTAGGGCCCCAGCTGGCTCATGCCTGAGCCACGTCACTCAGCTCCCTCTAGAGCAGTGACTCTCCACTGGGTGCAATTTTGGCTTCCAAAACACAATGGCAATGTCCTGAGACATCTTCGGTTGTCACCACTGACATAATATACATATAATATATATGCGTATAGATAAATAATACAGATTTTCTTCAATTACTTCTTGACTGTCTATCTCCCCCTAAGTATGAGTCTCCTGTTGCTGCTGTAACAAATTACCACAAACTTAGTGGCTTAAAACAACACAGATACTATTATCTTACGGTTCTAAAATAAGAAGTCCTAACATCAAGGTGTCAGCAAAGGCTGTGTTCTTTCTGGACGGTCTAGGGGAGAATCTATCCCTTGCCTCGTCTGGCTCCTGGAGGCCACCTGCCATTGTCAAAGCTGTCAACACGGCATCTTCAAATCTCCCCGTGACTGTGACCCTCTTGCCTTGCTTGTGAGGACCTTGCAATGACCTTGGGTCCAACCAGATGAGCCAGCATAACCTCCGATCTCAAGATCCTTCACTCACTCACATCCACAAAATCCCTTTTGCCACAGGGGTTAACGTTTTCACAGGTCTCACTTCTAAGTCCTGGAGCTGAGAATAGTCACTGGTTTTAGGAATAATAATTTGAAGGATGAATGACTCTTGGTTTTCAGAAAAAAAGTAATAAGAAAATTAGAAACAAACAGAAGACACCCCCCCATAAAAATGCAAATAAAGGAAATAGGTTCACCTGTAAGAGTCAGATTATAAAGTCAATTCATTGTGGCGGAGAATCAGGACATGAGAAGTAAGCTTAAAGAGACTGAACAGTGTCTGGACCAGGGTTGGATTCAGGTAAGGCAGTCAATGCAGGGGAAGAACAGTGGCCACCGGAAGGGCCCAGAGCCGCCACGAAAGCTTGCAAACCAGAGCCCTTCCAGAGGACAGTGGCCACACATACATGGTATCTCCCATAGGCAGTGTGGCTGCCGATGACTGTCATGGACTGAAGACACAAATAAATGTCTCCTGGGGCCGGTGTAGCTCTAATTGCAAATTAATCCGTTGTTATTTTGGTTTGTCCATTGGTGTGTTGGTTTTGGGGGTTGTCATAACAAATGACCACAAACAGAGGGGCTTAAACAATAGAAATTTATTGTCACAGTTCCAAAGGCCATAAGTCCAAGATCAAGGGGTAGGCAGGGCTGGTTCCTCCCATGGCTGTGAGGCTAGGGTCTGCTCCAGGCCTCTGGCTTAGCCACTGGTGGCTTGTGGCCGTCCTTAGCATTCCTCAGTTTGTGACAGTGTGACACCAGTCCTCACGTGGCTTTCTCCCTGTGTGTGTCTCTCTGTGTCCAAATTTCCCCTTTTTATAAAAACGCAGTCAGAGTAGATCCAGGTCCACTCTAATGACCCCATCTTAACTTGATCATCTGCAAAGACTCTATTTGCAAATAAGGTCACATTCATAGCAGGAGGATACAAGTCAACCCATAACAGGGGCACCTGGCTGGCTCAGTCGGTGGAGCGTGCAACTCTTGATCTCAGGGTTGTGAGCTCAAGCCCCACGCTGGGTACAGATATTACTTACAAATAAAATCTTAAAAAAAAAAAAAAATCAACCCATAATGATCAGTTTCAGCGAATTGAGGTAACACGAACCTGAATTTCTGAGTTTATTTTTTTATTATTTTTTTAAAGATTTTATTTATTTATCTGACAGAGAGAGACAGAGCGAGAGAGGGAGTGGGAGAGGGAGAAGCAGGCTTCCCGCGGAGCAGGGAGCCCGATGTGGGGCTCGATCCCAGGACCCTGGGATCACAGCCTGAGCCGAAGGCAGACGTTCGACTGAGCCACCCCAGGCGCCCTGAATTTCTGAGTTTAAATGGGTTTGAGACACCGAGGAAACCATAAACTATGGGGAAGCCACCAAGAAACAGGGGCATTGGTGGCAGCTGCCTGTGCCCCACATTCTTCGTCCGGCCTTGCACCCACTCTCCACTCAGCCTTCTGTGTTCACAGAGAGCCCCCATCTTGTCAATATCACACGGCGTTTTGCGGAGTTTCAAGGTGAAAATCAGTACCGAAATGCTATCCTGACGTTTGGTCTGTGCCATCCTGATATTGGCATACATGTTTGGATGCAGGAAAATAAGCCTGCTAACCTGGAAGTGAAGCAAGTCACATCTCATGGCTAGGACAAACTTGGAGATGTACACACCACCATTGTAGGTAATTTTTCCTTAAAATGAGAAATACAGTGTGAATTAAGGAAAATGCCAGAAGATGGGGCACCTGGGTGGCTCAGTTGGTTAAGCATCCGACTCTTGATTTCAGCTCAGGTCATGATCTCAGGGTTGTGAGATGGAGCCTCATGTAGGGCTCTGTGCTCAGCGTGGAGTCTGCTTGTCCCTCTCTCTCTGCTCCTCCCCCTGCTTTGCATGCACACGCACGCTCGCACGCTCTTTCTCTCTCTCTCTAAAATAGATAAATTAATTAAAAAAGAGAAAAAGGAAAATGCCAGAAGAGACAGCATGGTGTAACTGCAGAGCAGTGGGTAGTTTTGGATTCAGACGTGTAGATTCAAACTGTAGCTCAGACGTATCATTGCTGTGTGACCTGGAGGCAGTTTCTTAACTTCTCTGAGCCTATATCCATTGGAGATGCTCAACAAGTGAACGTGAGTATCATTCCATTTCAGTAACTTATTAGCTCCCTGACAGTAGATTAATGGTTGGCAGGGGGTGGAGAGGGGGGCACGGGGAGTGGCAACCAGTGGGTAGGTATGGGGTTTCTTTTTGGATGATGGAAGTATTCTGGAAATGGACAGTGATGATGGTTATACACTGTGAATGTACTAAAAAATCATTGGATTGCCCACTGTAAAACCATGAATTTCATATTATATGACTTAAATCTCAATTTTTTAATAGGAAAAAAACCCCAAATGTAAAGCTTATCTAACAAGTAGCTGGTTTCATCCTCAAGGATCCTTACTAACACACTTATTTCTATTCAGCTTGATGAAATGATAAATTATATCAGTCTATATTTTTGTACCTAGCAGAGTGTTATTCGTCAACCACTAAATTTGAATAGTCCAGGAAAATGATGTCTCGAGCATATTTAATTAAGTTAGTAATGAGGACTCTGTTTGAGCTTCTAAGTTATCTGCCTTAATTGCCACAGCTGGGCTCTCCAGTACCACAATCACATTTGAGGTTTCCTTTGGTAAAATTCAAGGGTTGAGCAGGTCTGGGAGAAAAGAACCAGCCAGATCTACTGATCAAGCATTTCTAACACGTCTTCCTTCCTTTTTTAGGTCTTAGGTTTGCACACTACCAGGAACAGGAATTAACTCCATGTCAGCATTTCAATGTTGCTCTTCACTACCTTGCAACAAGTTAGTTTCACAGTAACTCGGGGCTCTTGTCCTAATTTCAGGCTCTTGGACAAATGAAAGTGTTTGAATACCAGCCCCATGCATGAATATGTGACACTCTTGTACCCCTAGAAGGACTCACATTATAATCTCATCAAGGATTCAATGTCTGTAAAAAGGACGCTGACCCTTGGCTTCTGAGTTGTTGTTCTCTGCTGTGCACAAAGGCTTTTGTATATTGACCTTAACCTGAAGATTTTAATTTAACTCTTGTCTGCCTGGTACCCCCTGTAAGATTTGATCCACACCATTCCAGTTAGATATGGATCTGTCGTTCTTGTCAATTGGCTCTGGCATGAACAAATTCTATAGATCACTGCTTCTCACACAGCAGTGTGCACAGGACTTGCCTGCTGGCTTGCTAAAATGCAATCTCACTTGTGAGGTCTAGGTAGGACCCAAACTTCTGCATCTCAGCAAGCTCCCTGGTGATGCTGCTGGTCTGTGGGCACACTTTGAGCAGCAGGGAATAAAGCCACTGTCTCCACATCGAAGGAGGTAGAATGTAACACATGAGAGACTGCTCTCCCACTTCTAGTTGCTGGACCCAGCGGAGAGGGTGAGCCACAGAGGAAAGATGCACATATCTGCGTGAAGTGAATATTGCCGTGGCCTCTGCCAGCACGTGGTACCAGAAGGGGCACAGTGATGCCAGCTGGTTGCTCGTGGGGCCCAGGTATTCACGAGACATGATGTGTGGCCTGAAGCTCAATCTGTCACATTTCTAGGACACCTATCAGTAGCCATGACCTTCCTGGGGTCCAAGAGGTCCTGGATAATTTATAGAAACTTAAGCTAACGGACCAGCCTTTGCATGGCTGCTGGCTGCATGGCCGTGGGCCTTGCAACATCTCAAGAGCAGCTGACGGCTCGTGCCTACTCCCTACTGCATACCCGCTCCTGGCTCCTTCCAGTTCCACTGAGGCAGAGTCTCCATGCCCCCTGCACACTTGGATTGGGGTGGGCCCATGGTACTGATGCTGCCAATGTAACCTGAGTGAAAACGGGGCAGTCCCAAGAGGATGTCCCTTCTCTGGGTCCCCATGTTCCTCTACAGGACTGAAGACAAAGAGTCCAAGATAACGGAGGTGCTGATGGGACCAGCCCGGAAAGCGGAGTCACCTCTTCCAGAAGAGTCCAGCTGCCCCACCAGTAGCACCTGTGACGTAAGCCAGACATTCTGAACCAGTCTTATGCTGCTAAGATTTCAGAGTTCATTTACTAAGTAGCCAACCTTGCCATTATGCCCCCACCGCCACTACCACAAGAACCCACAGCCTGCAGACAGCAGCTGGTTATCGGGAGAGTTGGTGACAATAAACCTGCACATGGAAAATGCCCTCTGGTTTTTAGGAGTTCATTCTCAGTGGTCTTGTTCAATCACTTGGATTTCGTACTCCCTGTAACAGAGTTCATCTGCCTCTTGGCACCCAGGAGACTCCCAGGTACTCTTAATCTTTTGGCATCAAGGGCAATGCCTCTCAAAGGTCAGCATTAGGAAAACATCGGGTTTCCCGGGCAGGTCCATATAATTATACCCCAGCTGCAAAATGACCATAAGATTAAAGAGCGTGCTGCATGTCAGTGGGCAGTAAACGCGTGTCTTGGGAGGTATATTAGCTTTCTTTGGCTGCTGTAACAACTTACCACAAACTGGGGAGCTTAAAACCACAACAATAGAGGTTGGAACCCTGAAATCAAGGTGTTGTCAAGGTTGGTTCCTTCTGGAAGGTCTGAAGGAGAATCTGTCCCACTCCTCTCTCTGAGCTTCTGGTGGCTTCCAGCAACCCTTGCATTCCTGGGCTTGTAGATCCATCGCTCCAAGTCTCTGCCTCTGTTGTTGCCTGGCCTTCTCATCTGTGTGTCTTCAACCCTTCTCCTCCCTTGTAAGGACACTTGTCATTGCATTTAGGGTCTACCCAAATCAGGATGATCTCATCTCAAAATGACTGATCTCCTGTTCATTTGAACTTGGGTCCTGAATATGGCAGCTTTTCCTGAGTTCTATTTAGAAAATCGCCATGACCCGTGGCCTCTGTTACTACAAAACTGGCATCCCTACCTCTCCCCATCTCAGTCACCTGTGGTCACTGAGGTGAAGCTGCACTGCCCTTCAGAGAGGTCAAGGCGCCTTAAGAGAAAGGTTCCTTATGGCTTCCGGTCCTGCCAATGTAAAGAGAACAAAAATGCTGTAAGTACCTGGCCGAGGCACAGGCTCCTGATTACCTGGGAGGCCACAGGTAGCTGATACCTGACCGAACTTAAGGCAATCTTCTTTGGTCTGTGTAATTCCCTGTGTGTGTCTATCCATCTGCACTGAGAGATTCCTCCCAAGTTATGAGTCTGGCAGCTTGGTAAAGCTCGGGCAATCGTGGGGCTGTGTAGACTCCGCTCCAGGTTTCCTCCTCAAAACTACATTCCTGTGTAATCCACACCAATATTGTCATCGCGCCCCACAATGTAATTATTAGTCATGGAGTCTCCTGGGCTGATACCCCATGTGGGGCCAGCGGAATGACTCCCATAGGCTAGGTCACAATGGTGCCCCCAGCAAGGACTTCCCTTGTGGGAGGTTGTGGGAAGGGTGAGGGAGACGTGCCAAGGCCCCCAGACTGAACCGTACAATCCTGACATGTGTGTGCTCAGTTTTCTTTCTGCGGCTCCAAACAGAAATGAGTGGGAGCGTTCACAAATGGATGGTTGTAAGTTGGGTATTAGAGAATGATGCATATATTAAGGTGAAACTAGAGTGCATTAGCCCAAGGACCCTTCCCGCTCTACAATTCTCCGCCTCTGTGCAGCTCCATTATGTCAAGGTCTCCAACTGGTGCAAATTGGCCAGCACACCACGTTTGATTTTAACTTACATGGTAACCCAGGTTATACTCGAGTTTTGAAATAAAATGAGTGTACCCTCTAATGTTGTTACCTGAGTAATTTCTGTCTTCGTGTGTAGCACAGGATTCCTCAAATCTTTAAACCATCAATTATGTGTCCTGATTCCAGGCTAGAATGTAATCAATACTTACTTATTAGGGCAAGTGTCTACCCGCAGCTTGCTGAGCCTAGCAAGCAAAATATTTATGACCTGACAAACCTGTTTTAACTATTCTCTATCATTACTTTACTACAGCCTACCATCAGTGGCTCAAATCTAAAGCTGATTTGAGTACAAGTTGCAGAATCTATATTCCAATAAGTCTGAAGGTACTTAGAATCTAGGAATCAAAATTCACATGAAAAGATACCTATTCTTTACCGATTGTTCATTTTTAACTGTCTCAGGTAAGTGCCATATTTAATAGGAATTTCTTCAACATCTACCTTGGGCCCAGGAATCGGCTCTAGTGATGATGAATGGGCAATGGTCTTCCCTGAAGGAGCCCGTCTTCGGGAAGGATGTAGACAGATCCTCGGGGCAGCCCCTCAGGGTGACCAGAGCCCTGTTCACGCCCCATTAGGGTCCTAGCCACACCTCACAGAGGTTCCTTCTGTCTGTGTCTTCCTTCCCCTCTAGCAGGTGGCCCCTCATGGACAGAATCTCTCTTGTCCTGTGACCTCCATACTTAGCTCACGGCTGGGTAAAGAGTAGGTACTCACTCCATTTCGTTGCACTCAGAAGAAGTTCAGAATCATGGAAGGGCATCATGGCTCAGTGTCAGCCCCTGGGTCTCCCCAGTCCCTTGCCTTCCCCGAAGCATCAATAGCTCCTGTGTGCACTTGGCCCTGCCTCATTCTACCCACAACACAGACCATCCTAGAAACATAGTTGCTTCTGTGCCCATCTCCCCTGGAGCTGCTAGAGGTCAGGGATTGGCACTCATTCCTCTGGGGTGCTCAGTGCCAGAACACACATTTATCTTCTATTACCACTGGATAGCGTGTTTGTGGGGGAGCAAATCCGCCAGGAGGCAGCATGGGGGGGTGGGGTGGGGAGGAGCAGAAGCAAACTTCCCATCAACAGGGCCGGATGGAGGGACCAGTGGGCCCACAGGCAGAGTTAGGGTCCCCTAAGCTCCTGTGATGCAGACATCAAGAGTGATGTGATCTATGGGCTGATGCCCTGCTGGCCCTCCAGCCAGGCCCCTCCGCTCCCTGGTGAGGCTCAGGAAATGCGTGCGCACTGTTGGTGCTGCCCAGATAGCTCTCCTTCCTTCTTTTGTCCCCATCACTCCCTCCTGAGCCTCCTGACCGATGGTCCAGCGTCGCGTGCCCTCCCGCCATGGGGTGCTCAGCTACTCACCTCAGCTGTAGCTTCCCGTCCCTTGTGGGATCAGACTCTCTCTGGGCAGGTTTGGAAAGGCCACGAGCACAGAGAGAGTGTCTGCTTTTTTCCCTTAGCCCTCTCCACTGCCTAACACTCGCTGGTACCCGTGGTACGGATAAGCAAACATCCCCCAGGTCACGGGTGAGGAAACTGAGTCAGAGCGAAAGGTAAAGCGACTTCTCTTGGGCCACACAGCCGGGGGGCAGAAGAATAAGCACAACTTAACATTCCTGGGTACTAGGCGCTATACTGATTCCCACATATTGTCTGACTGCCCCTCCCACCGACCTGGTTGTAGGTACAATCATGATTGTCCTCGATTTACAGCTGAGGACACTGAGGCTCCAGGTAAGTGACAACTGGTGCCAGTATCCCCCCCCCCACCGTCTTCCTGGCCCATCAGGAGCCACCTGCCGATAGGGGACCAGCTCCCTGTGTGTCCCGCCTCGGCATGTCTGCAGGCCATGAGAGCAGGCTCAGCCAGCATGCCTGCAGGACAGACAGCTGGGGTCCGATCTCGGAGGCTCAGCCCTGAGGAATGACAGGCTTCCTTGCCCGTCAGTGGGATGGTCTGAGGAGTGTTTTCTGCCCAGTC
The DNA here is from genome assembly GCF_037043125.1 of Eumetopias jubatus. Taxonomy (NCBI): domain Eukaryota; kingdom Metazoa; phylum Chordata; class Mammalia; order Carnivora; family Otariidae; genus Eumetopias; species Eumetopias jubatus. The sequence continues at coordinate 6,727,170 of NW_028274809.1, forward strand.
TTTCTTCTCAGAGTGACAACCAGCTCCTGGCACATCCCCTTCCAGCTCCCCCACCCCGACCAATGTGCCCACTCCCTCACAGTGCTTCCTAGGATCGCTTCCAAATCAAGCTACTTGCACCCCGACCCCCGGGAACCCAAGCCAATACTGAGGGAGGGGAGCGGTCACTTGCCCAGGGTTGTGTAACGAGCAAGTGGGGAAGCCAGAATGTGGATCCAAGCCCCTTCTTCACCATTGTGCCTGCCACCTGGCTCCAGGTCACTGCTGGCCAGCAGAATTGAAGCCCCCAAAGATGCCCTCGCCATAGTCCCCAGAGCCTGTGAATATGTTACGCTACATGGAAAAGGGTGGAATTAACGTTACTAATCAACAGTTCTAAGATGGGAGTGGTCTGGATCATCCAAGCGACCCAGCGACCTCACACGGGGCCTTATCAGTGGAAGAGAGAGGCAGACCAGGGGCATCAGGACGATATGAGCCTGGAAGACAGACACAGAGAGAGGCAGCCTTGCTGGTCCAGAAGATGGAGGGAGGGGCCATAAACCAAAAATGCAGGTGGCCCCTAAGAGCTGGACTTAGGCAAGAAAACAGGTTCCCTCCCGGAGCCTCCAGAAAGGGGCACAGCCCTGGCAGTTCCTTGACTCCAGCCCAGTGAAGGACATCTGACCTACAGACCGTAAGGTAATAGACTTGCGTTGTTTAAGCCACTATAGTAATTTGTTAGAGCAGCGATACACCACTTACAGAAGTTAGCACCCCATGCCCAACTGTGTTTTATGGGCAAGGCTTGGATTTATTTCTATTATCATGACTTATGTATCAATTTTACTGCGAAGCATCTTTAAAAAGTCTGTGGGCACTGGGTGGCCTGTGTATGCCTGAGAGCATACACCTTACATTTTAAGCATTTTTGAGCCAGACTTGTGGAACGCTTTGCAGAGAGCGGCGGAGGAGAGCTGTATGTAATTACCGGAGGGCTGGATCCTCCTGAATCTGGTTTGACGAGGTCCGTGTCTCACTTCCGCCAGCTCTGCACACTCTTATAGAAACCGCAGAGATATCCTGCCCTGATACCACCAACTCTCAACTGCACAGTGAAGATGCCCGTAAATAATACACCTCCCGTGGGCAGGATGGCTCCCACCTGTGCCTTTGGCAAACGTTCGGAGAGCAGTCAACAATTATGAGAAGGGGAAAGACAAAGCAAGACACTATGCATCAAGGAACAAATTTTTAATAATACGTTAGAAGGATTTTTCCTAGAGGGCCGTGGCTAATGTGAGCGTGTACTTGGCTAATCATCTGGGGACCCGAAAAGTGACACTTTTGAGCAATGAACTTCAGAGACTCAATCCAAATGGAGAACACCTCACCTACACAAGGAAACTTGAGGAAGCTAAAAACTGGAGCACAGAGGCGAACCCAGGAGCATCTTTCGGGGGAAACAACCGGATGCCATATCCAGGCCCATTGGTCTTATGAAGCTGAGAAGAATGATAATGAATTGAATGTCCCTCTCTGAGCTCCTCCCAGGAAGAGGGGAAGTTGGAGCCTGTTAGAAGAAAGTGTCATGTGGGGAATGAGGTGGGAGAGAATCTAAAGGAAGGAAGGGTAAGTTCTTACTGGGCTGGGATGCCTAGAAACGGATTCCATTCAATGAAACAGAATTGTAGTGAGCATCCACGGTGGTCCAGACGTTGCACCTGGTATTTGAGATAAAGGATGAACCACGCACAGACACCCATGCCCCAACGGCCCGGAGGACAGAAAAACAAATACATTACAGGACAATATCCTATGTGAAGCTTCTAGAAATGGACAGAAGGGCGGGTGGAGCTCAGAGGATGAGATAGTTAGATTCAGGTATCCTGGAAGGCTCCCTGCAAGAGGTGCTGTTGGAGCTGCTGCCCAGAAGAAACCGCCCATCCATTGCTGTACCTGGCTGGCCTCCCTGTCTCTTTTCGTACTTCAGTTCTCTCCATGGCAATACACATTCTGTCCCTTCCTTACAGCCTGTTTCTCATTTCACTGTGGGCAGTCTGCCTCCCTTTCATTCTGTCTGGGTCACTGGGCAAGGGTAAGGTTATCAGGTGATCGGTCAATAAAGTTCCTGTGCCCATCTTGGGCATCCAGGGTGATGGTGCCTATGCAGGGTCTCAGATTGAGTAAAACCAGGCAGTGGTCTCAAGAAGATACTGGAAGGACCAGTTGGAACGGCAACGATGCAGAGGTATAAAGCAGAGCAGGGGGGTGTGGTGGAAGGGAGCCTGGCCAGGGAGGCTGGCCGTGGGGGAAAGGGCCGACTACGTTAGCTCCTCAGTCTGTGTGAAGGACACAAACATAAGAAAGGATTCAGCCACAGGGCTGTGGACAAGGGTCTTGCTGTGAGGCCTTACCCATCTGACTAGATCCTGCATCACAGTCTGTCCCAATCAGCTGGGCCACTGGAAAAAAACACCACAGACCAGGGGTTGAAGCAACAGAAATGCATTCCTCACAGTTCTGGAAGGTGGAAGTCCTACATCAGGGGGCCAGCAAGCTTGGGGAGAGAGGGGAGGGCCCTCTTCCTGCCTTGCAGATGATCACCTTCTCACTGTGCCCCCACATGGTGGAGAGAGAGAGATTGCAAGCTTTCTGCGTCTCTACTTACAGGGGCCCTAATCCCATCATGAAAGCTCCACCCTCGTGAGCCCATCTGAACCTAATTACCTCCATCCCCAAATACCATCGCATGGCGGTTAGGGCTCCCACATACGAACTTGGTTGGGGGGACACAATTCAGTCCACGCCACAGGGCAAAGTGGTTGAGGCGAATGGCTGAAATCACACACTCTGGAGAAGAGGTGGGGTCATAGGCTTGTCTGCCAAAGGCCCACCTACGAAGATGACTCACGGGAGCTCGGGGCTTGTCCGCAAGCCATCCTTGCTCCACGGTACCACATGCTATCTGGAAAAGCCAACTGGGTAGCCGGCACTGGGCCTCCTGCGGTGAATTAATGGGAGCCAAGGGTCTGATCCTTAGCCCTCCAGGCTCCAGAACTCCGTCTCTTCAGGGACCCAGAATTGATCGAAACCTGGATGCCAATGGACTTGTTTTGTAAGAAGAACCACAGCTGTCAAGTGAATTGGAAACTCCCCTCAGCCTGATCCATGAATTCCCTACTGCGGTGTTAAGGGAGTGAGCGACGAGGCAAGGTGCTTTCCCGGACACATCCCTTGGAAATACTAATCCCTCTTTGAAGGCAGTGACTTCTTCCTGGCCGGTCCCTCAAGGTGACTGACACTGTGTCTGCTCTGATCCGTCAGTATGGGTTTTAAAACCTAACTCTGAGATGGGAAAATTTTGTTTCCAATTTCTAGAGGCGCCCAGTAGGGGAATTCCACCCTGGACTCAGCTCTAACACGTACGCTCCTATACTCTGAAGTGGAAGGGCCTACATTTCTGCTATTTCTATTATAAATTGAAAATCACCATGAAAGATTATGCCCCATAACTAACACCTTTAAATCTGTTTATTTTTAAAGAAATAAATTTTAAGGTTTCTAAAAGGTTCATTTTCCTTTAAAATCTGCTAAGAACTTGGGATTTCTAAACAAGCTGCAAACCTAATTAAAAGCAATGAAAAAGAAAGCTCGTGTGAGGGGGGGATGGTTCATCACATGTACAGTGGTTCTGGGCAATACTTGTACATAGCAAGTTTACAACACCCGGAGCTGACACTTGTCCTGTGTCTATAATGACTCACTTAAACTCTGTAGGAATGTAGTCTGATCTCATAAGAGAGACCTTTCTTGAAACTGAAATTGCGAAGGTTTTTTTTCCTTCCTATTTTATAAGTAGATTGTTTCTGGACTATCAGTCCCTTCTGTAAGCTTTCGCTGGTGGTTCCAGCGAATTCTGCAGATTGAGAAGACTTGAGTAAGAACGAGATAGGATCTGAACTTTGAGGAAGCTGCCCTAACTCAGTATCTGCACTCTATGACATTTGCCCACCCTCACCCAGTTCCTTCTAGAAAGGCCAACCCAGCTATAGAAAGGTCCTATGACACGGTCAGGCACTGGCAGACGGGGCTCATCGATTCAGTTCCGAAGGTAGGATTGATTTATTTCTCATAAAACTTGGAGTGTCCATGCAGAGGGGCAGGCTGTTCCGGGCTGTGTGCTGTAGGTGCAGAACTGACTGGTCAGGATGAACTCCCAGAGGAACTTAGCCAATTAAAGGAAAGAAGAACTTCTAGGGGAAGTTAGGATGTACTGAGGCTCACACTTGTGGATAAACAAGCTAATCAAGTTTCCCCCAGTCTTTGATGATCTTTTGCAGAACGTGGAACACAGACGTGGGAGGAGGAGCAGAGGTTTGGGAGGCAGACTGTCCCTGCCCCCCTCCCCCCAACCCCGCACCCTACCTTGGCCCCTCAGTGGCACTCAGGTTTGGCAGCGAAGTGGTCTACATGTGTGGGGATAGGGGCCTTGGCATACTGACCTCCTCAACCTGCCGCGTGGATTCAGCAGCATGTCCTATGGGTGGATTCGTAAATGATGAACGAATGAACGACCCAGGACTGGCAAACTAGAGTCTTGTGCTGCAAATTCCTGTGGATTTGCAATGCAAAGAGAGGAAAGTGGCATGTAAATTAAAACTGGTTCTAAGGTGTCCTTGGGGCGCCTGGGGCACTCAGTTGGTTGGGAGTCCGGCTCCTGATTTTGGTTCAGGTCATGATCTCAGGGTCATAGGCAAGCCCTAAGTAGGGCTCTGCACTCAGCACTGAGTCTGCTTGAGATTCTCTCTCCATCTCCCTCTGCCCCTCCTCTCTTTCCCCCCCTAAAAACAAAACAAAAACAGAAACAGAAACAAAACAAAAACAAAACTGGTTCTAAGGTGTCCTGATAGGGCCAGGATGGTTTTTAATGGTGGGTAAAAGCAAGACTGAAAAATAACAAGAGTCACTTGTTGCCTTCTAGCAACGAACAGCTAGATGGTCGTTTAGACTTCGGAACTTGGGTTTTTATGTAGAACTTGATTATGGTCTTCCCACGTTAGTCTTTTAATGGGACTGTGTCAAGTGATGAGGTGAAGGGGAAGAAATCCCCTTAGGTTTACAAATGAGAAACTCAGGAGCTTGCCCATGGTTACAAAACCAGAAAATGCTGGAGCCAGTTCCTGACTTCACGTAGTTCATCGTCCATGACTCCGAGCCTCCGAGCGGCCGTAGCAAACTCAACTGTGTCAGATCCGACTCTTGCCGGGGTGCTCTCTGCTCAAAACCGCATAGTGCACCAACAGATTGTATTTTACGAGTTCCTCTGAACGATAGAAAGGAGAAAACAACCTGCTCTAGAATTTGAGCTAATATGACTCTTAACTATTGAGGTATCTTTGTTCATGCTTACTGTGATTACTGATTTATTTGTATTAATTTCTTTTCTTTTCTTTTCTTTTCTTTTTTTAACTAGGCTCTGCACCCAGTGTGGGGCTTGAACTCATGATCCCGAGATCAAGAGTCGGATGCTCTACTGACTGAGCCAGCCAGGCTTTCCCTGGGATAATTTTTTAAATGAGCTTTAATGAAACTAAAAGATGAAAGGAACATTTAGTCACAGGTTAGGAACAGGAGCTTAACTGAATCATTGATTGTTCTATCTTCCATTCAGACTACCCTTCACGTTTCTAACATTTCTTTTACCAATCAGTTTGTTCTGTTTTCAACATGCATTATCCTTCCTAATAGTCCATCCCTTCTGTAAAAGTGCTTTCATAGCTTTGAGCATACTGATTTTTTTGTGGGTTTTTTTTCCCGGATAATTCCATTATCTCAAGGTCTTGAATCACTTCCGGGGGTATTATCAATGCAGGATCAATTTATATGTTACAAGCTCAACCTTGGGATTGCTGCACCACATAGATAATATCAACCCAGACTTACTTTATTCCTTTTCAGAGCCCTAGACAGAGGTTCGTTGGTGGGTGGAGTTTTTTGTGTCCTCTTCATTAAGGGGGCTGAGTTTCAAGAATCTCAGCTTTATGCAGAGGTCTGAGTTCTAATTTCTACCCCAAATCTCATGTACTGTCTTCACCGAGTGAGAACAAAGGCTCGGGTAGCAGGGTGTGTTTCTGGGTGGATTAACTCCCTACTCCCACTTCTCCTGACTATGACTGCAAATCACGCTATATTGATCTTTGGTTCCCTCTTTGCCTCTAGCATCCGAGGGTCTCTCTTTCTTGTTTGTTAATTCAATTACATATTTTAAATAAACTTTGTCATATTTTATTTAACATTTTTAGACATTTGTAGCTGGAGGCATTTCACATTAGTTGACTCTGTCAAGTAGCCAATGCTGGAAGCCCAGTCTCTGGGGTTTATTAAAATCAAGATAACTAGCTCCCCTGGATGTTAGCTCACTGTCAAAGTTGGATTCGGTGTCAATCATGCAGAAAAGATCCTGTTTAATCATAGTTTGTGGACCACCTTAGATTCTTCACTTGGCTTACTGGATTCCTCAAAACATGGTTCCAATATTGAAATAATTGCATGTCACTCTGTGTCCACTTTTTTCTCTCCCCAGGGATTGCCAGGAAACTGAGAGGAATGAATCTTACAGACATTAGACAGATGCTTGGGATATTCCGAATATGGTTGTTTTAATTCAAAGTCTAAGAAATACGGAGAAATGAAGAGGAGACTGTATTGAGAAGTCGGGGAGTCAGATTACAGACCTACCTCTGCCACTAACTGTGTAAGCATTTCTCTCTCTCAAAGTTTCTCATCTGCAAAATAAGGACATTGGACAAAATGCCTTATAAGTTCCTGCTAGCTCTTAAGTAATCTGTAAAGTTTCAGAGCAGATAAGGTGGGGGTAGAGGTCTATGCAGCTTGGAAGATATGCAGGGGCTGTGATGGGCTTAAGCTGCCAGGGAGAAGGAGCACCAGGCCTATTCCTGTTCCTCACACCTCTGTGGATGTACTACCTCGCCCCTCTGGCCTTGACCCTTGCTCCCTTCCTTTGCAGCTCTCTTGGGGTCCATCTACCCTCTGGGTGGTTTCTATTTTTTCTGTCATACGAAATATACCTGCTCTCCCCTTTTCTCCATCCTGACTGTCTTCTCTCTGTTCCTGTCCTCTGTCTCCTACTGGGCTCTTTCTGGTGATCGTCCACCACATTAGCAGAGATGCCATGTGTTTACGCAGAGTTCCCCACATTGCCGCAGAAGCCCCCGCCAGGCCCCCAATTGCCCTGTCTTTGATGATAGCACCAGGCTTACTGAGAATTTTAATTGACCCAACCTCTTCATTGTCTAAAGCCTCGCTACTTTCCTTGTGCAATGTCTCACGTGCAAGTTGCATGCATTCAACAAATAGTTTTTGAGTTAAGCGAGGCACTGTACCGGACACAGGGATTAACTAAGAAATAAGGAAGGTAGAAGCCTGAGACTTGGGGTAGAAAAGAAACAGGAAAGTGAGATCATCACGGCTTCTGCTAAATGGTAAGTGCTCGTGAAGAACATGAGTAGGGAGACGAGGTAGTGAATGACAGGGTGGATGCCTTAAGGAGTGGGGGGGAGTGGTGAGAGCTGTTCCAGGGCTCCAGCAGCAAGTGGGGCCTTGAGGAGGGGAAGGCTGGTGCATCTTCAGGCCTGTGAGCACCCCCCACGTGTGTGGGGGGCGAGGAAGAGCCTGGGGGAGAGTGGCCATAGTGAGTCTGGGCCAGACAGCCCCTCTGCATTCCTCTCCTCAGTCCTTCATCAGAATCTGTTCTAGAATCATCCAACTGATGTCTCTGACTCAAACTTTCTCCACTGCACTCCAGGTCCCATCGCTCTGCCAGTCTCTGTCTTAAACACTACTTTTTAATGTTACTTTTCTCTTCCAGGTCTTTTTCTTTTTTTAGCGAGGTGTAACTGTTATGGAACCTGGACTGGATCACACCATGGAAGAACCAAGCGGCATTCGGAGATCTTGGAGGATAGGAGGTTTATTTAACGTCAGTGGGCTCAGAGGAGAGTGGTCTCCAAAGTTCTGAGCCCTGAGCACAAAGGGGGAAATTTATATGTTTCTATTTCTGCATACTTGGCACTTTTGGCACGTGCACAAAGCGGGGCAGGGAGAAGAACCCGGATTGGTGCACGCGGGAAGGTGGGCAGGGAGAAGAACGAGGAAGAGCCCCGGGGCAAGGACTGGGACTCTCTCGCTGGCTTGGTTTGCCATCTTAGGACACAGATTTTCCTTATCATAACTGACATATAACATCGGATTAGTTTCAGGTGTACAATTTGATATTGGTATATATTATGATTTGATATTTGTATATATTGTGAGATGATCGCCATGAGTCTAGTTAACATCCTCACCTCTCATAACTACAAATTTTTCTTTTATTGCTCCATATGTCTTCATTTTACCTCTCCAAAGCAATGTTGAGGGCCTTCAGAGCAGGTGACGTGTCTCAGATTTTCTCTGGACTCCCAACCTATCTATCCTGGTGTCAGTTTCTGTTCAAAATATGCTTTTCTCAACCAAATGTAGTACGTCCACACAATGGAATACATTCAGCAGTAAAAAGGAATGATGCATGCTACAACTTGACCAACCTCAAGAACATAATGCAAATGAAATAAAAAGACAGAAAACAACTCTACAGATTATATTTTTCCACTTATACAACATGTCTGGAAAAAACAAATCTCCAGGGACAGAGGCAGACCAGGGGTTGCCCAGGGGAAGGGTGAACATGGGAATTGACTGGGAGGGGGTAAGAGGAAGCTTTCCGAGGGCTGGAAATATTCTAAAACAGAGTTGTGCTGGTGGCTGCACAATTCCATAAATCTAAGTACTATTAAATTGTGTACTCGTGTTTATGCAAAATATCAAATTTTTATGATATGTAAATTATAGATCAATAAAGCTATGCAAACACACACACACATATATTTGCTTATTTAGAAATTGAATAAGCAGCAGTTGACATTGAATCTGAAGAAAAAAAACAGTAAGCCTTTGCAACCAGCTTTGCCAAAGGGCAGAAACACTCTGATTCCAAGAGATGGAACAGACCAGGTTGTAGGTGTGAAAACTCCTTGAAGGAGAATAAAGGCAATGGATCCATTATAGAGAATTAAAATGCCCCTTAGGAAGGGTGAGGACCATAATGCCTCAATTCTGTAATTATCCAACAGGTTTTAACCTGCAATTCAGTGTTGGACTGACATCTAGCAGGGGGGCTGGTTCTTTCCTCGGGCAAATTCCATCAAACACAATAGATAAACTCATCCTCATCCTGATACAAATAATTTTCTTGTGAATTTGGATTCGAAGAGCTAGTTTTCGTCAGGGTCACACATCCTAGTATTTTGGGTTTGAATTTTAAACACATTAATTAAATTTCCTATTCTGTCCCTTTGGAACAGATACCATTGTCCCCAGGCAGATGAAAAACAGTATAAATTGACACCAATGAAGAGTCTGCTTAGTTTTTCATGTCCCCCCCCCCACCGCCACCCTCATGTCTGTGTACCAGGGAACCGAAACAGAACTCAACAAGAAGCATCCAAAGACCTTTCTTCTGTCCCAGCAATGAACTCAATACCCAAGATCCTCAAATCCATGCAAGGGGCTCAAACGGGCACAAGGAAAACCAGCATAAGGCAGGGACCCTGCTCTCCAGGAAGTTACCACTCAGTGTATTTCAAGAAAAGAGCATGAATTCATTCAAGGATTTCAAACCCATCTTCCCTCTTAGGGAAGCTCTTAGGAGGTTTACCCAACACAGGGACAACAGGATTCTGCCATCTTGCTGTTGACTGTACCACTGTCCCCTCATAAAAGCTGATAAGATGTGACTACCCCATGGTTGGCCTCATCTGTGGGAAGTGAGCAAGACACTGGAGCTGGTGCAGTTCAGCCCATCACGAGATCCTTGGTTTAGCCATGAATATGAGTCCTGAAATGACACAAAGGGGAAGGAAGCTAGAGCCACGGGACTCAAGCCCCGTGAGATGGCTGGGTCACCCACAGGACTGCCATATGGGGACACTTGTTGAGGAAAGGGAAGGTTGTGAGCTGGAAGGCCATAGGGTGCCCGGGGGTTAGACAACATGAGGCACCAAAACATTTGGGCAGACGGCAGCGCCACGAGGTAAACCAGCCAGCCCACAGTATTGTGGTAAATCTGGACATCATTCCAGACGTTTCAACCCATATGGGGAGGAAAGAGCATTCGTTGTTTTGTTCACAACCCAGAAAGAGCCTATGTAATTAAGAGTTGAGTTTGTGGGATGTTGCCCCAAAGTCAAAGAGCATAATAAATCAGATGGGAAGGAACCATGAGCCCAAATGTCTCCAAGCTTGTCAGAGAGAAGCATGCGTGATCAGACAGCACCATGGTCTTTCATCTTTCAATTCTGTTCAGATCTTGGGGAAGTAAAAGTCAACTAGAAAAAAATTTTAAAAATATCTGTATATGCATTAGAAAGGCAAAAGTATGAATCCTCTGAACAATGATTTTTGTCCTCCCTATTTTAACAATTACACTTATTAACTATAAAACCAAATATAAAACTGTTCTTTGTTTGTTTGTTTTCAAAAATACAAGCGAACTTCAGGATATGAAGAAAGAATTCCAATGCACTGCTTTTCCATTTCTTAACCCAACAGTGCACACCTCCCTCTTAGCCCAGCGCTGGAAAAAAAAGGAGATGAAGCCAACAGGTCCTCTTGGGATATTTGAAATGCCTGCAGAGGACCCTCCGCAAGGTTTATAAATCACCCCTCCTAACCGGGGCTTGAATTTCCACCTGTCGTCCTTAGTGGTGACTCTGTCTACCGCGCCCCCTCCACCAGCTCTGCTTTTAAGATTCAAAAGGCCCCATGACATGCAAGCCCACAGAGGTTCAGCCTAAAGACTCATTCTGTGACACGGAGATGGTCATCTCTACTTACCCGACCTTATTTGTGGTTGAGAAAGATGTCGAGCCAACAAAATGATTTTGAATGTAAAACTCCTCTTCATTCTTTACTGCTATAGTGTTCCTTTCATTGATTTTAAGGTGCTTAAAGGGAGGTGTAGGAGCTCCTACTGGGATGCACAGGCAAGGGGACGGACTGGCACTGCAGCTGGGCCATGCTTGCAAGATGCAAAAGCCAGTGGGGTCCCCAGACAGGAGGCCCCAACACGCTCTTACTGTAACCCATCGATTAAATAGAGTTCTTACCTTTGGACTGAGGGTCTCAGGCTTTGCACCACTTTTCCACAGGGTGTTCCTTTGTCCCATGCAGCTGTTCAAGTCCTTACACACTAGGCTTGCTGGACCTGCTGAATAGTACTTGCTTGACACCATCACTGCTGTGAGGCCAAGTTTAAAAAGGACGAGGTAGGAGTCCTGCGGGCACACATTTCTGAAATGCCACAGTGACAAAATTAGACACGTTTCTTCTTTGCAAGACTTTACTCAGGAGCCCTGTATTTGCTCACCTCTTTTCAAATCCCCAGTGGAACTCTGCCGGGGCTCTTTCCAACCGCGTTTGGCCCCGACCCCTTCGGCTTTGCGTGGGGTGTCAGGAGATCTGCATCCTTTGCTGTACGTTGGGAGGCCTGCTTTCCAGGAGTCTGCAAATCAGATAATCAACAAAAAGCAAAGTCAAATGCTCTGTGTCTCAGGGGGCAATCCACTCAAAAATATTATTTTTTTTAAGACTTTATTTATTTGACAGAGAGAGACCCAGCGAGAGAGGGAACACAAGCAGGGGGAGTGGAAGAGGGAGAAGCAGGCTCCCCGCTGAGCAGGGAGCCCGATGCGGGGCTTGATCCCAGGACCCTGAGACCATGACCTGAGCCGAAGGCAGACGCTTAACTGACTGAACCACCCAGGCGCCCCTCAAAAATACTATTAATGCCGTATGCTTGGTACTAAGTCTCTGACACCTGGCACCAACTTTATATTTAGAGAACACCTGGGTTCACAGCAGCCACATTTCAGATGCTCACTCATCACCTGTGCCCAGTGGACAGGGCGGGGCCAGATGACTCAGATAAGAAGGAATTCTGGTCTGGACCCTCAGGAGGCAGAGAACACAGAGGGCTTTGTGACCTTTTATTGAAGCACAAAAAGGATTCCAGAGGCTCTTGTCCCCCACCCCCCCTTCCTCACTAATCCTGTTCTACTACATTTCCTCGGCTGGCTGAGGGTGAAAATGTTTACCTCTACTTGCCTCAAAGGAATTTTGGAAGCAAAAAAAAAAAAAAAAGCTTCTGTTGAGTGTTCTCAGCCCATCCGTCCATCGGAGGTGGTCACATTAAAACCAAACGCAAGCACTGTTTGCTTTAGCTGGGACAGTAATATGTCATCTGCTTCAGCAGCAGGTGCAAAGTCAGCTTCACAGACTCAGGCTGAGAAGGAAAACAAACAGGAGAGAAAAGAAAGAAGAGTGTGGAACTTTGAGTCAGGCTTATCTTCAGGACACACTCAATCGTCTGAGGGGAGAAGCGTCCCCCCTACTTGTTTTTTTTAAACAAAGAAAGTGCAATTATTAATCATCTTGTGAAACATGAAAACCAATATGGTAAACAACGACACATTTTAATGGGCAAAAAAATAACTTGCCTAGACATTACAGGCCAGAAAAAAAAGAAAGTAATGCTCCTTTTATCCATCTAAAGAAAAAACACCCCAACCTCATTATCAGCTCTCAATAGAGGATTAACAGGCACTGAGCAGAGAAGCTTCCGGAAGGCTGGCATTCCAGAGAAGCTCATCAGGTTTTTGAAAGGAAGAATTTCAACCCCACTGAATTCCCACCCTCTTGTCTATAAAATGGGAAAATTTACACACACAGAGCTGATTGCTTGGGTCTGGATTTGCGAAGAGATGAGTTTAAAGGGCCAGGGTTTGGGGCAGCCGGTGTGGGGGAGAGGGGGTGGGGGGGGTGTGCTGTCCAACAGCTTCGGTTCATTGCAGGTGAAGTCACCTTGTCCAACACTGTTCTTTCCCTTTCAGCAGCCCAAAGACATGCCCGAGCTGTGCCTCGGGCCCATGGCTCTTTCCTGTAGGGTTTTCTGTTACCCCCAACTCAGCAGGTGGGGGTACTTGCAAGATGCAAAAGCCAGTGAGGTCCCCAGACAGGAGGCCCCAACATGCTCCTAACCTTGGAAAAAATCAAACATTCAAGCTATCACTTAAATTTTCTGCTGCAAAAGATTTTTCAGCCACCAAATGACTAGAATTAAGGAAAAAGGATCCCCACTGTCCTATAATACCATTTTCAGTCACGAAAATGCTGTTTCTTACAGACTGGAAAATTCTCAGGCCATCCAATTCGGGTGAGTGATGCTGCCTTCAGCATTGCGTTACCGACAGTTGGGGATGAGAGTCATTGTGGTGGTCCCTTTCTGTGGTTGTGGGCTTTGTGAGATAATGGGGAAAAAAAGAAATCCACTGTGGTGTGGGACATAGCCCATGCGTCTGACGACCCTGTGTATGAGTTTTCCAGGGCTGCCATGACAAATCACCACCAACTGGGTGTCTTAAAACAACAGAAATTATTCTCTCACGGTTCTGGAGGCCAGAAATCCGAAATCAAGGTGTGGGCAGGCGTGGTTCCTTCTGGAGGCTCCGAGGAAGCATCTAGTCCAGGCAGCTCCTAGCTTCTGGGGGATGCCAACAACCGTTGGTGCTCCTTGGCTTGCAGACTCATCACTGCAATCTCCGTCTGTGTGGTCACCTGGCATTCTTCTCTGTGTGTTCTCTGTGCCCTCACATGGCCTTCTTATAAGGACACCAGGCATTGGATATCGGGCCTGCCCTAAATCCAGGACGACCTTCCTTAATGAATTACATCCACAAAGACCTGATTTCCAAATAAGGTCACATTCTGAGGTTTCCAGGTAGACAGGCCTTTTGGAGGGAGCACCGTTCAACCCAGTACATCACGATTCTCCTACAAGACGGAATTTTCCTGACCTTCTAATTGCTGAGTTGTTTTTTTTTTTTTAAATCACTGCAAATATTGTCACTTGGACAAGAAGAAGGTTCTGCTAAACTCCTCGCTGCATTTAAAAGGTACTGCCCGTGGCTCAGAGGTGAACTTGGGAGTCAATGGGAATTCAACCGTTCTGTGCCGTGTCCGCCATACAGCATTGAGCGAGAGAGGAGAGAGCCAACCTCTGCTGGTTCTCTGAGGGAGGAAGAGGAGGGGGAGAGCAGTCTGGGGCAGGGAGGAGCCAGGTGCGCCTGGGCTCAGAGGCCCTGGGGGTAGGAGGGGACAGAGACACCAGATAGGGTGCAATGGCACCACGCAGGAGCCCCCCTAGGGGCATGAGACCGACAGTTAGGACATGGCCTTCCAAGGAGCATAGGTTCTGTTATGTAGGTCTTCTGTTTTGCTGAGGGCACACAAGCTCGAGTGCAGAGAGGAATCCGCTAAGACAGAGTACAGACTCAAAGCCCCTCAGTGTGTCCCTCCACCTTCCCCCAGAGGAAGGCCAGGCTGCTCTCTCAACCCTCACCTTCAGTCTGAAGACTGTCAGATGTTTGCTGGTCTGGGCCACTGGTGCACCTTTCTTGGACTTCGCAGCTTCGTGGAGCCTGCTGGAAGCCTCGGGACTCAGTAACTGAATACGAGGAGGAAGGGGTGAGAGGTGCAAGAAGATGGGGGAGCCCCTCTCCCAGCTCCACCCCCTGCAAGGGGGCATTTTCGTACAGAACTCAGAGCAACAGCCTTCCTGGCAGTGAATTTCAGTCCTTGGCCACATTCGAGAGAGTTCTGCACCTTGGCCCCTACGTTCTGGCCTGGACCCCCCAGCTTTCTGTGGAAAGCCCCTCCTTGGAGGCTGCCACATCAGAAGTCACAAAGCAAGGAAGTCAGTTTGGCCCCTCTGCACATGGTTGACTGAGGTCTGGCTTCCTTTTTATTCTCTTTCTAGGGCTCGGTTCAAAATTATATCTCCTGTAGAGCACACTTCTTTTTTTAACCCTCCGGCTAACGTGGAAAGAATTTGTTTAGTTTGCTGTGGTGCGGCGGCAGAAGCCTTTGGTGGGGTGATTCATAAACCCTGGGCTGCTGACGGGCTCAGGGAGGGACCTCACCGGGAGAACTCGCTGTCAAGTTCTAACTGAGATGAAATAGGTCTGGGGCTGTTAGAGCAGAATATCCACGCTCAATATCAGCCCTTCGTGGTGAGGCTTGATTCTCTAAAACAGTGCACGTTCCGTTTGCTAACAGGAGGAGGAGATGGAAAAACCGAGAGGCACGCATAAGTAAAGGACTGGATTACAGGTCAGGCTGGATCTAGAGGCACCTCCCTAATCTTCAAGAGGATGCTCATGGAAGCCCTGAGTCGGCAGAAAGGCATCAGGCCGGTGGTAAAGTCCCGAATGCATGACTCATGCAATGCTAAAAGCTCCTGAAGCATGAGGTTTTCTTCCATGGTTTGAGGACATCTGAATATGGAGAACTGGGATTTTAGAAATCCCATTAAATCTTGGCTCTCTGTTCCCCTTGTCTCAGAGTTCAGTGTTAAACAGATCTTATTCGCACTTCTAAAAAGGAGCCAGGTTGAGGCAATGGACAAAGGTCTGATGTGGTAGGAATCCTGGGATTTCTTCAGCCAGTCACTGTGTCACCTTAGATGAGTGGCTTAGCCAGGCCATCCCAGGCTTTCAGAAGGATTAAGAGGTACGTAAAGGTCTTCGAGTAGTGCCTGATACGTAAAACATACCTGATAAAGAAAGAACACATTGCGGGAGCTTTATCATTTCTTCGTAACCTGCTGACAACACATCAGTGGGAGCTTCTGCCCAGAGAGAAGCCTTGCCCTACTAAACACCATCAATTCTTAACGCTCTCCAAGGCATGGAGACCCGAGTTGCTTTCCTACTAAGGTGATTAGCCAGAGGGAATTTGCCTTGCTGGCCACCTAAGAACCCTGCCTGAGACAAGTCAGTTTTTCTATTTCTTTGCTGTGGCTGCTGGAACAAATCGCCACAAACGTGGCAGCTCAAAACAGAGGTTTATTTATCCTCTCGCCATTCTGAAGGCCAGAAGTCTGAAATCAGTTTCTCTGGGTCAACATCAAGGCGTCGGCAGGACCATGTGCCCTCCCGAAGCTCGAGAGGAGAATGGATCCCTTGCGTCCTTCAGCTTCTGGTGGCTTCTGGCCATTCTGGGCCTGGGGCTGCATCACTCCCATCCCTTTCTCCGTGGTCACGTGGGCTTCTCCACGTCGGTGAGTAAAATCTCCCTCTACCTCTTTCTCTTAAGGCCCCCAGTGATTGCCTTTTAGGTCCACCCAATAATCCACGATGATCTCCCCATCTAAAAATCATTAACTCAATCCATTGGAAAAGACCCTTTTTCCAAATAAAGTCACAATTCCCAAGGGATGGGGATTAGGAACTGATGTCTCCAGGCACCATTCTTCAGACCTTATCAGTGGCCATCAAGGACATTTAATTTTTTGATCTCTTTTTGGCGGTTTTTTTTTTTTTTTGATGATAAAGCTTAAGATGCGCATTGTATCACTCTGGTGGGACCTGCATATACCAATGGCCACTATGTCTGGACAGGAGACAAGTCAAAAGAGATCACCAGGAAGCTAGAGTTATTAGCCTCTGCTTGGCTTTGCTCCACGTGTTGCTGTTGATGGGTTTCTTCCTCACTAAAGCGGTAGCTGGAGATACAGAGCAACGTTTACGCTTTTGATGGGAAAAGCTTTGGCTCTCACAAGGGGAAACACCCAGTGAATGTGTGGTTTTTCTCCATGCTAAACTGAGCACAGTATGTAAAGAAATATTGCCCCAAACCTTTCCTATCAAAAGCACTTTAGTTATTCTTAGACAGTTTTGACAACAGACTCTTACCTTGGAGCCACAGCCATGCATTATTTAGATGCCCATTTCTGCTAAATTCCGTCCCCACCCTCAACCTAAATGCTATGAATGTATTTGGTATTTAAGAGCACATGCATGAACACGAACCACAGAGCATGTGTTCAACCTACTCCGTAGAATGCTACTAACATCCAAATGTGTGCTTCGGAGTTATAAAATAGTTTCTATTTCCGGGCTCCTGGGTGGCTCAGGCATTAAGTGTCTGCCTTCGGCTCGGGTCATGATCCCAGGGTCCTGGGATCGAGCCCCGCATCGGGCTCCCTGCTCCGCGGGAAGCCTGCGTCTCCCTCCCCCACTCCCCCTGCTTGTGTTCCCTCTCTCGCTGTGTCTCTCTCTGTCAAATAAATAAATAAATAAATAAATAAATAAATAAATAAATAAATCTTTTTAAAAAGTTTCTATTTCCTTTAGATGTTAGGCAGATTTCTGGTAATAATACCTTTTACTGTTATCCTTTGTTAAGTAAGAGTAACGTTTGTTTCTATCTGCTACAACACTACTATTTTTGTGAAACATTTATTAAATAAAGATGAAACAATGTTGGTAATTGGCAGGCCCTCCTCTGCCTCTTGCTCGCTCTCCTCTTAGCTCTCTAGAAGGGAAATATATTGTTTCAGTGGAATCTAGAATTTGTTTTTCGAAGAATAAAAACAGAAAATATGAACTGTTTCTTGTTTTGTTTGAAGTTGAATAATACCCTCCTCCATTTTGGGACGAACAGGAAATTTGAGGGGGAAAGAGGAAGATACCACACAAACAGTAAAACTGGTATTGGAAGCTCAGGCGAAACCAAAACATTGTAGGCATAGGGTGGTACATATCATCAGTGGAAGCCAGACTGGGGTTATATAATAATGGGACTTTTTCGTCACGAGGTAATTAAACAGTCTTTTCCATCAGAGCAGGTTCTGTGGGCCCAAGAAATCTGATGGATTCCTTCCTTCGTTCGTTTAGCTGATACTCTGTGAGCATCCTTATGTAGAAGGTTGTTACAGGTAAAATGGTGAGCACTCAGGGCTCCTGTCTTTGCTGGAAGGCATCCTCGTGGAGGAAACACACCAAGAACCTTTGGGGGCGCCTGGGTGGCTCGGTGGGTTAAGCGTCTGCCTTTGGCTCAGGTCATGATCTCCAGGTTCTAGAATCCAGCCCTGCTCTGCAGGGAGTTTGCCTCTCCATCTGCCCCTCTGCTCCCCCCACACCCCCTGCTCAAGCTCTCTCTCTCTCTCTAATAAATAAATACAATCTTAAAAAAAAGAACTTTTGGATTTTTCTGATTTTACCCTAAGAGCAAATTGGAGTCTCAAAACAATCTTAAAAGGAGAGAAGTAGGAACTGTAATGATTCGATTTGCATTTGAAATAATCCCTTGGCTGGACACAAGTATGGGAGTGGGGAGAGCTCAGCCCGGGGAAGAGAAGACTAATGGGGGCCAGGGTGCTAGCGGTGGGGGAAAGGGACGGGTTCGCAAGTCATGTATGAGGTAGAGTCCACGGGCCCAGGGAGCGGGTTGGCTGTGGTTGGGTGGGCATAAGTCTCGATCTGTTGGGACAGTCTTGGTTTATGCCTATTGGTCCAACATAATCTTGAATGGTCCCTCCTTTTCCTTCCCAAAGGGGCCTTGTTTGGACAACAAACTGTGTGGTTCTCTTACCTATGAGGCATGAGGGAAAGAATAAATTCTGAGTCTCTGGCTTACACAGTTGGAAGGATGGCACGCCATTGCCTAAGACAGTGAATGGGAGAAAACCATGATCGCAGAGATCATAATGTCACAACCAGTCCCACTGGGATTGAAGTCAAATGCTTCTTCAGGCTTAATGGCACTGGCATTTTCCTAGTCATTCAACTGAGCAACTGTTGCCCATCAGTATTGGTAAGAACAGGTACCACCCACTCCCTCGTGTAGTCCCCCCAGCCCTACTGTGTCATATGGTCACCAAGGCTCCCTGGGGACTAAGGCCGCAGCTCCCTGACCAACCAATCATGTAGGAAACACTCACTGGTCTCGTGGGTATCACACACACCCCACCACCATTTACTCTTTGGCTCAGGTGGACCACCACATATGTCCCTCCAGCGTCTGCTGATGGTGGGGAGGAGGCAGAGGAGGACCGTGTGTGAGAGAGACTGAGAGCACAGAGCCACAGTAGCTGAGATTTCAAAAAGAAGACAAACAGAGGAAAGACACCGTTACTGCTGTAGGCAAAGGAAAGAAAGCATGGGGTTCTGTTTCCCTATATTATACTCCAGAATATACAATTATACTCCAGGAATATACAATTCCCTATATTATACTCCAGAATATACACATTCCCTAATTATACTCCAGAATATACACACAAGTGTATATCTCTTGTATATCTATATCTCTCATATATATCATGTTCTCGCCCACAGACACCTGATTGCTGGGTGACTTGATTGCGGTGAATCTCTCTCTCACGCCACACCTCCCGGCACAGCAGGGAACTCTGCACCCTTCTCCCAATCTCTGACTCCTTCCAAGAGCCTTCTCATCATTCAGGGACCCCCATGCCTTCTGGGACCTCCCCAGGGCAGCTAGCCAGGCTGCCCCCTGTTTCAACAAGGGTCTGAAGTGTGTCCACGCAGTGGACCTCCTCATATGGATGGGATGCTTTTTTTTTTTTTTTTTATCAAACTAACTGTTCTCCCTGTGACCAGGTATTCTATTTGATCATGTCTTTTTCTTATCAGTTTGTGGGATCTCTCTGTATAATGGGCATATTGACTTTTAGTCTATAGGGAATAAAAATATTTCCTAGTCTATCATCTGTCTTTTGATTATGTGTATGGCATCTTCACATATACGTGAAAGACATATACACGGTATTTACATATATATATATATATATATACATTTGCATACAAACACATATATATTTGCACATACATCTTTGGCTCTCCAGTGATCTCCTATCACTGGTTATAGGGTCTCCCCATAGTCTCCAATTTTCTCTAGTTTGATTAAATTTTCTTTGCATTTAGATCTTAAATTATTCAAGACATAGCACCATTTTTACAAGTGCTTCTAAAGACAATTAAAAGCCTAGCAGAGCTTGATATATTTTTTAGCAAATCACTCCAAACCAGTGTTTTCTGTGAAAATACCGTGTTAAAAGAAAACAAGACTCCAAGCAGAGTTGGAATTTTCTGTTGTCCAAGCGTTTACTGCTGGAAATGCTGTGCTCTGCTGCGTGCAGTGCTCTGTGCTGGAGACAAAGCTGGACGTGGGGTTCTCCCCGGGGCCCATTTCAGTGCCAGCCGGCCCCTGCCTGAGCTCGGTCTGTGCGGACTCCACTTCTGAGCAGGTGCCCCCCACTCTAGGACAAACCTCTTCACCCACCCCCATTTCCTCCCCCAGCAAAGCAGCCAGTTCTTCTGTCCCTAAACCAGCCCTAGATGGAAAGACTTGGTCAGACCTCAATTTACAACTTCCTTTCCTTGTGAGGATGCTGATGAGGACTATTTTAAAGGCATTACCTTTTCATAATAAAAAGAAAAGAAAAGAAAAGAAAACCAAAACCAAAACAAAACAAACAAAATGGGTTGTGATAAGTAGAAGTCTTCCCCAAGTGAACCCGAGTGGATCTGGTAGCACTCGGGGACCACCTCTCACTCCCGCCGCTGCTGTCCAGGGAGTGGCTCGAGCCGCCTGCGAGCCATGGGACCCAGGAGATGGGAGTTCCAGCTTCCCTCTGGCCCTGAGGGCTCCAGGGGGGCTTTTCTGCCCCAGAGAGTGTGGGGATAAATGGGGGCTCTGGACCCCACGGCAGTCACTGAGCTGCCAGCCAGGAGAGGAGCCAGCCCAGGACACACCAAGGAGGGGAAGGTGGCGCAAATACCTCACGGGACAATTGTTCTGGGCCTGCCTGCGTGTCTGGCCGGCTGATCCACAGGACGTTGCCCTCCTCCTGGTGGCCAGGTGACCGGCTGAGCAAGAGCATCTTCATTGGGTCTGCCGGGCAGCTGGAGGATGTGGGAGAGGATGCCTGCTTCTGATCCAATTCTCCTCTCCTTTGTCCAGAAATAGGCGCACAATGAGGAAGTCGCCCAATTCCAGATGGCAGTTGTCCCAGAAAAGCAGGTGCCCTGCATGGTGTGGACTTGCACGTGCATTAATGGAGCGATTTCCATTCAGAGTGCAGAAGTCTGGCTTCAGGAGCCTCAGTTCACCAAGGGTGGAGGGAACGAGGAATGGGGGAAACGGTCTTTGTTCTAAAGAAAACCCCGAGGGGAGCAGTCATTTGGACACCTGGCTTTGAATGGGCAGAGCATCAAACTTGGCCAGACCGCCCTCAGTAGGGAAGGTAAGCACTGAGTGGAAAAAGGTCATTGTCGGAAAGCAAGTAGAGGGTTTCTCGGTGGGAATGGGGTTTTCTGTGCTAGCTATGTCCACACATGAAAAGCCATTGCATAGTCATTGAATGTCTACCCACCCTGTGTAGGGAGCAAAGAGCTGGCCAGGGGAGCCTGCAGCCCGGGGGAATGTCCTAAGGGGCCAGGCAAATGAGCCAGAAAGCCACTGTCCCGTTGGTGGGAGACAGTGAGCAGAGATGCTTATGGCCCTGGAAGAGAAGGGTCTGAAGCCGAATAAGGAGAAGAGCCTGGAACCATGGGTGGCTTGGCAGCACATCTCAGGGCTTCTCCCTCGCCTGTTCACAAGGACACGTGAGGAGAATTAACAGCTCTCTCCTCCCCTCTCTCCCCCTGAAGCAGCCCTAGGGTCCCCGCAGTCACTCACAGCTTCTGCTTCTCGAACCCCCTGGGGTCTTGTTCCCCCAGCTGGAATGCTCTTCGCCCTGCTGTTCAGAGGAGACCTTGATCAGGGCACCATCCAGGGCACCAGAGAAACAGGCTGAGGCTCACAGCAAAGGGTGACGTCCATGTAGCTGCTAAAGGCAGATGGCCACGCATTGGTGGTGCCTACGACCACGGAGGGACATGGCGGAGGTCTTTCAGCTTCTCTGGGACAGGGTGGTGTCACTCAAGGAAAAACCAACTACTCTCCCTCCCTTCCCCTGGCCACCAATATTTATTGAGCACCTACCATATGCCAAGGGTGGTTGCAGGACCTGGGAATATAGCAATGAACAAAAACGAGCCTTTGCCCCCGTGGGGCTTATGTTCTGATGGGGAAAGACAGGCAAACAGCAAAGAAACAAACACACCCGTGTTAGAATATCAGATGGTGATAAGGACTGTGAGGAAAAATGAAGCCTCAAGGGAGGAGGGGGAGGGAGGGACCTATCATGGGGCGGCCTCCCTGCGGAGGGACACAAAGCAACTCGATCTTTCTTACGCAGTGTCCATCTCTGGGTCCTGGCCCAGGATAGCTAACTCCCACAGGACACTCAGAGGGCCTCCAGGGCTCCCTCCCTCAACTGGACACACTCGAAGGGTCCTTTGGGGGCAGCCCGAAGTGAGTGCCGCAGCTTGGGCGGACATTCAGACCTCCCCTCTGCAGAGGAAGGAGGAGAACAGACTGGTTACCAGTGGCTGGAGGTGTTTTGGTGTGATGTCCCAGGAAAATCTGCTCTCTCAAAGCCTCCCTGCCTTTGGGGAGCCACCCCGGCAACCTTGACACCCTCCGGTGCTCCGGTAGCCCTAGCGACATCTCCCAGTGGCTCAGCACCAAGTTCGGTCCCACCCCCAGCTGTCCCTGCTCACCAGCCCCCTTTCTGTGCAAGCCTCCCCCACCCGGGGGGCTTCTCGGCAGTGGCTCCATGGACCCCAAATCTGGGCACATGAACATCCTCCAGCCCCAGCAGTTAGCAGGAAATCACAGGAGACAGGCAGCTCATCAAACAACCAGAACACAGAGTTTAAAAATAGCCTCTCAGCACTGCCTGATTTCCACAGAGGCAATTCCACTGGATCCTGTCACGTTTTTATATTCTGGAAGCACTAGATACGGGTTTTCACGATGCACATTAAAGCCATCCATATGACGTGTCACCAAAGACAGGCACACTTACAGTAACCCGAAAGGAATTTTTTTTTACGAATAAAGAGTGAAGCCTGGGGCAGAAGTGGATTTTTGTGCTCTGGGTGTGAATCAGATGGGCAGGGAGCCCCCTCCCCCCCCCCCCCCCCCCCCCCCCGCCTCCAACGGGTCAGGAAGCGGAAGCTGGGCGGCTGGGAATAGAAATGAGAGCAACTCAGAAATCTGGAGAGGGATCCTCCAGCTGCCTTGGCCATTGACATGCTGAGACAAGCAGTGCAGGGGCACCCAGCCCCCTCTGCAGCCTCCCCTCACCCCCCCAGGAAGCAGCCACAGAAGCCCCTTAAAATTAGCATAGGAAATCCTGAGGTCTTAGCCTCCTGCCCCAGCCAGCTGCAGGACTGCAGCCCCCTGCCAGCCATCTCTCCTGCTCTCTGCTGGCAATCACCTGGTTTAAATCCAACAGGTGAGAGAGAGAGAGGAGAGGAGGGGAAGAAAGAAAGAAAACTGCATGAGTTTTAGCCCACAAATATTTATTGGGTGCCTCTTACATTGGGTGCCATTGTAGACCTCACAGCAGATGAGATGACAAGAACAACGTCTTTTTCTCTTGGCGTTTACACTCTGGGCAGGGGCGGTGGGAAACAAAGCAATAAACCTGTAATCAATTAGTCAGGCGGTACAAGGGAAAATAGGGTCAGAGGAGAGGAAGGAGGGGAGACCTCGGCTGGAGTGGAAATCAGACAGGGGGGCCTGTGAGAGCAGATGGGAATCAGAATAGGGAGGTTCTAACTCATCAGACAGACATTTCATTTCATTGGACAATTTGGGAATTTTCTTCCACTAAAGGCCTGGGCCTGATCCTTAAAAGAACACCAATGGAACCTGAGCTTCAGCTGCCATCATACGAAAGAATAGTTGGGGGGAAATTACCCATGGTACCCGTGAGCTCCTGAGTGGTGTACAGAATCCCCACGCACGTTCTGGTACAAGGCTGACACACGTATTTGAGTCCCAGGATGGTTTTTTTTTTTTTTTTAACCCTAATATTTCTTGGGTTATTTGGATGACATTTTCAGGCAGTGGGTAGAGTTGAACATACAGGCCCAATTCATCACCTTTAACCAGAATGATGCCTTCACTTCAGGCCACTCCATTTTTAGGGAATGCCCCTTTTGCTCTGCTGGCTCAAGGCCTGGGAGAGCTGCAAAGGTGGATGAGACTCTCTCAGCCTGCTAGAACCTGCGTCCACAACACAACCGCAGGGCAGGGAAGTGTGGACCCCGGAGCAGTCCAGTAACACAGAGCCACGTTGTGCTTTGTGCACCCCCAGTGCCAGCTGGGGTCCCCTGGAAACACACCACTATGCTAATGGTTTCCAGTGTGAGTGATGGTCCCCATTTCACATGGATCCACAGCAAGCTCTGGCCACCTCCAACCTGCCCCCGTGAGCACATTTCCCACCACAAAGTACCGTAGTCCATATTTCACCCTCAAGTCTTCCAGTCCTCCCACACCCCCACCCCCATCTTTGCAGGTAACCCAAAATCTCCAAGAGAGATAACAGGCTCGTGCCCCAACGTGAACCATCACCCACACACCTCTCCTCTCTTTGTCTTCAGTCTCTGGGGAAGAAACACGCTTCCTCCTGCATGTGGCCTGGCTCCTGCCTCCACGGGGACCTTCAGTCGGTTCCTCCTGCCCCACAGGACCTACCTCCACTACTGCGTCCCATCCTACTGAGTTTTCAACCTCTTCCCACCCAGCAGAGTCTTGCTTATCTCCAAAAGCCATGTTCCTGTTTCTATCATCCTAAAAGCATATACTTATTTTTGAAATATTTGAAAGTAGAGAGAAAAAGAAAGGAGAAGGAAAAGATGTGCACACCCCCAGCACTCTTTCAGGGCCCGGCACACACGGGCACGAGACGCTCATGCATAGCCCAGCATTTCCACATTGTTTCATGCATTTGTTCAGACTTGAAATCCCATCATACACAGTCTTGTATCCTATTGTACTTAAAATTATATCCTAAGCATTTTCCCCATTTTACAAAAATTCTCCATGTAACAATTTAAGTGGCAAAAAAAAAAAAAAAAATAGGTCCTCTAGTGGATGGGTCACACATAAACATTCCCTTTGAAGGTTCTTCGGTTTGGTTGCCGTGTGTCTTCCATTATTAATAACCCGTAAATCTACAACTTGGACGCACAACTCTCTGTCCTAATTTTAGTGCTGAGGGTGCATCTCCAGAGTGGGATCATTGGGTCAGAAGGTGTGAACCTGTCTAATGGTCGGGATACTGATGGTTGGATTCCCTTCCAGAAAAATCGGCCGGTTCACATCCACATCAGGAGCTTCCGATTCTGAGACACCTCGCCAACATGGCTGCCGATGCCCTTGGCCCACTGACTTCGTAGTATTGCTCTTCTTCTCCAGTCTATATTGGTTCTTTATTAATTCGGGATATCAACCTCTCATCTTTCACATCGGTTACCAGTGTTTCCTTATTATTGATTCCTAAGACAGAGAAATGTTTTAGTGTAGCTATAATCAAATATGTTGATTTTTAAATTTGAGCTAGAAACTTTTTTTCTAATTTTCCAAGTTAAAATGCATTTAGGATTTTTTTCCTATGGTATGAGGTGAGGATCTTATTTTTCCCCCCTAAGCTGTCCATTTTCACAGCCTGTTTATGGGATAATCTATTCTTTTCCCATTGGTTTGTGATGATTTTTTAAAATGGTCTAATAGGTTCTTACATGTACTTTGCCTATTTCTGGTTTATATCTTTAATTCTATTGATCTGACTTTACTGGTGTGAGAAACATTATGATTTTCTTTCTTTATTATTAATTTTAGAATTAGTAGCATTTTTTACTTGGTTGTAAAAAAGATATTTGTACTCGTTTATTTTTTTTTCAGGATAAACTAAGTTTTTTTTGGTTTGTTTTGTTTTAATTTAAATTTTAGTTAGTTAAATACAGCACAATATTGGTTTCTGGAGTAGAATTCATTGATTCATCACTTACATACAACATCACATCACAAATGTCCTCCTTAATACCCATCACTCCATCTAGCCCATCCCTTTCCCACCTCCCTCCATCAACCCTCAGTTTGTTCTCTATCTTTAAGATTCTCTTATGGTTTGTTTCCCTCTCCCATTTTTGTAATGGTTTTGCTAAGATAAAAGTACCGCTTTGAGATTTTATTTGGATTGTGTTAAACTCATGAATTCACCTGAGAAGAATTTATTTCTTTATAATATTTGACATCCCATCAGGAATGTGCTATGTTGGTCCATTGATTTAAGTTTCATTCTTTGTGTCTCATTACAATTTTTAATTTTTTCCCTGTGTGTATCTTATTAATTTTGTCTAAGCGTACATAGGTCAGTCCTATTGAGAATGGTATTCATGGGGTGCCTGGGTGGCTCAGTTGGTTGTGAGATCGAGTCCTGCTTCAGGCTCCATACTGGGCATGGAATCTGCTTAAGATTCTCTCTCTCTCCCTCTGTCCCCACTCTCTCTCTCAAAAAAAAAAAAAAAAGAAAAGAAAAGAAATGAAAGAAGAGAAAAGAGAATAGTATTCCTCCTCTACACTCACTCTATCTTCCGTTTGGTTTTGCTAGTATGATGCAAAGCTAGCTTGCTTTCCATGTTTATTTCATATTGCTGACCTCTTTATTAATTCACTAAGTCTAAAATACTTTTGGTTGATTCTCTGAAGTTTCCTGGGCACAGTATTATATATACATAAGCAATGGTTCTTTTGCATTTTTAAAAATTTTATTTTTTGGGCGCCTGGGTGGCTCAGTTGGTTAAGCGACTGCCTTTGGCTCGGGTCATGATCCTGGAGTCCCGGGATCGAGTCCCACATCGGGCTCCCTGCTCGGCGGGGGGTCTGCTTCTCCCTCTGACCCTCTTCCCTCTCGTGCTCTCTATCTCTCATTCTCTCTCTCTCAAATAAATAAATAAAATCTTTAAAAAAAAAAAATAAAAAAAAAATAAAAATTTTATTTTTTTCTAAGATTTATTTATTTATTTGAGAGAGAGAGAGAAAGAGAGAATGTGTGTGTGTGCAGAGGGGTAGGGGCAGAGGTAGAGGGAGAGAGAGAATTTCAAGCAGACCCCTCGCTGAGTGCAATCTGCATACGGGTTTCGATCCCAGGACCAAGAGATCACAACCTGAGCCAAAATCAAGAGTCAGACACTCAACTGACTGAGCCAACCCCGGTGCCCCTATGTTGCATTTTTAATTCTACCAGTCATTATTTATTGTTTTTTATGTGCTTGGCTTCCAGGATGATTATAAAAGGATGCTGAGTTTTACTCAGTTCTTCATTCATGCGTGTGATTTTGGTTTTCCTATTAAAGTTCCTATGCTACATATTTATGTTTCCTGATACTAAATTACTCTTGCTCTTCTGACATAAATCTGATGCGAATGTTACCTTTTAAAATTTTTAATTTAAAAAAACGTTATTTAATACATTTGCCAGCATTTTTTAAAAGCTGGAAGTGAAAAAAATCTATAATTTCCTTGTTTTATTCTAGCTTTACTAAGTTTGAATCCTCTATTAAGCAAGTTTCATCCAATAAATTATAGCTAACTTTTAGTCCATTTCCATCTTTTGGGTGAGTTTATGTAGCTGGAGAACGTCTTTGAAAGCTTAAGACACTCACTGAGAAAGCTTTTTAGGCCTGAAGCTTTTAAGAGAGATAAATCTTTTTTAACCCTTTGCATTTCTTCCATGATTATGGTCTTTTGAAGTTTTCTACTTTTTTTTGAGCAATTTTGTTAACATTTTTAGAAAAAAATCTTTCATTTCATTACCAGTCAGAAAGTCTCGATACCACATCCTACACGTAAGTTTTAAATCTCTTGTTTGTTTTTATACATCTTTCTCATTTCTAGTCTCCTTTGCTTTTCCTTCTTTTTCTGATTCGATTTGCCAAAGATTGACTCATTAATTGCGTGTTTGTTTAGCAAATCAAGTCAAACATTTCTCATGCTTGCAATTAGAGTCCTCTGTCAAAAGAAAGGCGGGCGGAAACTATGAATTAGGAGAAAAGGCAGCCTGAAAGAATAGCTTGTTTGTGGTGAACTGAGGGTCTGGCCCTTGGGTGTGGGTCACAGCTTGATATCCATCGCTGTATTGGGGGGTTTGTTCATTTATGGGTTCATTCATCTTGATATTAACTGCTGTGAAAGTGAGCTTTGAGCAGCACCTTTGTGACAGCAGAAGAGAGAAATGCTGCATAATGAAGCCATTAATTTTCATCTCAAGGAACACCATTTGTTGGTACGGAGAGAGTTAGGAGTACTGTAATCAGGTAGTGAACTGTAAATTTCAGGTTCGCTTTTACTCTGGATCTTGACAGTGAGGAATACCAGTGGTCTAGTTATTATGTCCGAAACACAAATCACCCCCAAAATTCAGTGATAAAAAGCAACAATTTAGTACACTTTTGAAATCTGTGGGTCGGCAGTTGGGACAGGTCACAGCAGGAGGTTGGTCTCTATTCCGTGATACTGGGTCTCGGCTGGAAATCCAGAGTCCAAGGGCTGGGCTCTCCCAGCACTGATTTTCTCCAGGCGGCCCGTGCCGACCGTGGGCTGGGGGCCTCTGTCCCTCTCTGTGGCCCTCCCCTGGGCCAGTGGGAGCTTCCCCCAGCATGTGGCTGGGCTCTAGGGAGGAGCATCCCAGACAGCTGGACTTGGACCCAGAAGTCACACAGCTTCACCCCTGCCGTACTCTTGTTTGAAGCAGTCGCAGGCCCCCTGAGATCCCGCGTAGGGGAGACAGATTCTACCTCTCGATTGGAGGGTCAGGATCTGGAAGAGCACATGTGAGATCAGAAATGGCACGAGGGCCATTTTTGTAAAATACCGTCCGCCATAACCAGGAAGTTTCCAGAACAATGACAAAAGATGAAGTCCCTCTTCCCCTCTGGATGGGCATATACAGATAAAGCAAACTAAGACAAAATCAAAGAGCACTTGAAAAGTCAAGTTGAGGTAGGAAATAATCAATATAATAAGGATGATAGATTTCTTTTTTTTTTTAAAGATTTCTTTTATTTGAGAGAGAGAGAGAGAAGGAGTGAGTGGGTGGAGGAGCAGAGGGAGAGAATCTTCAAGCAGCGTCCCAGCTGAGCACAGAGCCCGACAAGGCTTGATCTCACCACCTATGAGATCCTGACCTGAGCCGAAACCAAGAGTTGGCCACTTAACCAACTGAGCCACCAGGATCTCCTCTTTTAAAAAAAAGATTTATTGATTTATTTATTTTGGAGGGGAGGGGCCGAGGGAGAGGGAGAGTCTTTTTTTTTTTAAAGTTTTTATCTATCTATTTATTTACTTATTTACTTGATTGAGAGAGAGTGAGAGAGCATGAGCAGGGGGAGGGGCAAAGGAGGAGGGGGAAGCAGGCTCCCCACTGAGCAGCCGGGCTCTATCCCAGGACCCTGCGATCATGACCTGAGCCTCCCAGGACCCTGCGATCATGACCTGAGCCTCCCAGGACCCTGCGATCATGACCTGAGCCTCCCAGGACCCTGCGATCATGACCTGAGCCTCCCGGGACCCTGCGATCATGACCTGAGCCTCCCGGGACCCTGGGATCATGACCTGAGCCTCCGAGGACCCTGCGATCATGACCTGAGCCTCCGAGGACCCTGCGATCATGACCTGAGCCTCCCAGGACCCTGCGATCATGACCTGAGCCTCCGAGGACCCTGCGATCATGACCTGAGCCTCCCAGGACCCTGGGATCATGACCTGAGCCTCCGAGGACCCTGCGATCATGACCTGAGCCTCCCAGGACCCTGCGATCATGACCTGAGCCTCCCAGGACCCTGCGATCATGACCTGAGCCTCCCAGGACCCTGGGATCATGACCTGAGCCCAAGGCAGATGCTTAACCGACTGAGGCACCCAGGCGCCCCAAAGTGATAGATTTCTTAGTATCCATCACTACAGATGAAATTATACCTCCTTTCCCCCATCCATTTTTTAGAATAGCAGTCACATGACCATCACCACACAGGCCCCAAAGATAGACGATTCGGGGAGATTCACAAGTGTGTGGAAAACAGGGCAGTGTGATCGAGAGTGACGTAGATGTCTATGCGTGTAAAGGTGCGCCGGAAGCACCTGACCACAACCCGTGCTCTCCTGTGTAACAGGTTCAGGTTATACAAGCCTATTGTCCAAGTTCTGTGGTTCAATCTAGAAAAACACGGCCACCCTAACTGTGGCTACCCAATGAGAAAGCTGAACTTCCCTGGGGAGGTAGGAAATGGGCCTAGAGTGTTGCCATGTTGAACAATGAAGACATACCCTAAAGGCAGTGGGGGGAGGGGGCACTGGCGACTCTCCAGTGTGACAAAAAGGACCCAACTGTGCTTTAGAAAAATTCCCCCTGGGAGGAGTGTGGAAGGCGGGTTGGTGTAGCCGGTAAGAGCTTCCTCCTATAACATCTCCGGGGGACGTCAGAAGACCACACGGAGCAGGGGGACGCCATGACACAGCGCACTGCCCACCCCTTTGTGGATTGAGGGGTGAACGGCCGCTCACTTCTCTCTCGCAGCTGGTGGGATAAAAGAGAGAAGACAGAGAGGAAACAGGGGAGGGCCCAGGGCAGGGGGTGTTGGGAGTCTGTGGAGGGATAAGAATAATTACACTAATAAGATGAATATTACATATCAGGTACTTCCGGGACATCACACGAGGCCCTTTACCGACCTTACCACTAAACCACCCCAGGAGGTGGGCTTCCTTACCTCTAGTTTATTCTTTTTTTTTAAGATTTTATTTATTATTTGAGAGAACGAGAATGAGAGAGAGAGAGAGAGAGCCCATGAGAGGCGGAAAGGTCAGAGGGAGAAGCAGACCCCCCGCCGAGCAGGGAGCCCGATGCGGGACTCGATCCCGGGACTCCAGGACCATGACCTGAGCCGCAGGCAGTCGCTCAACCAACGGAGCCACCCAGGCGCCCCCTTACCTCTAGTTTAGACAGAAGGCTCCTGAGGCTCCAAGAGGCTGAATCAGGTGCCCCAGATCCCACAGGTGTAAGTGGCAGACCC
The DNA here is from genome assembly GCF_037043125.1 of Eumetopias jubatus. NCBI lineage: Eukaryota > Metazoa > Chordata > Mammalia > Carnivora > Otariidae > Eumetopias > Eumetopias jubatus. The sequence continues at coordinate 6,758,105 of NW_028274809.1, forward strand.
AGGACTGATGAGGACCTGCCTAGACCCGGAGCCCACGGCAGTCTGCATATGCACAGGCCCTCCAAAGAACCCACCCACGCTTTACATTTACACCTGGACCAGCACAACTCACCAGGGTCAAAGGCCAATGAGGGGTCTTCCCTATCATAAATTAGGCTGCCCTCCATCCACCAGCAGAGGTCCCTGGGCAACAGAGTGAGGGAACAGGAAGCAGCCAGGTCTGGTGGGCTTTGGGAATGGCCCCTCTGTTCTTTAGAATTCAAGACCAGTGTGACCCTATAGACTGTTGATGTGGGGAGAAAGGGAGGGGAGGAAGCAAGGATAATTTAGAGGCACAGCCAACTTACTTATTTAGTGATAACTTTCTCTACGAGGGGCTACAGACGGAAGGTCCCACAATGTGGGGGAGCATAGGGCTGCATTTTTGTTCTGTTGCATTTTAGGCAGGTCAGCCAGATAGATTTGTCTAGGGGGCACTTGGGCAGATCAGGAGTCAGGCTGCAGGGAGTTCAAAAGGAGGAATGGGGGCTCCTGGGTGGTTCAGTCTGTTAAGCGTCTGACTTCAGCTCAGGTCATGACCTCGGGGTCCTGGGATCGAGCCCCGTATTGGGCTTCGCACTCAGCGGGGAGTCTGCTTGTCCCTGTGTCACCCTCCCTGCTCCTGCTCTCTCTCTTTCAAATGAACAAATAAAATCCTTAAAACATTTAAAAAATTTTTAAAAATAAAAAAATAATAAAAGAAAAGGAGGAGTGACATTTCTGTTGGCCCCTTTTCTGTCCTCTCCACATCCAACAGCTTGGTCTCTGAGGGCACAGCTTCCTGAGAGTAATTTCTGAACAGACCCTGACCCACTCTTTCTTGATCCTTACCATCAAGAGTATGGGGACCTTCTGCGTCAGGGAGCAAGAAGTAAACAAGGAACAAGGGCAGAGTTGTCATCTGTGGCTCCAGGAACCCGGCTGCATAGTGGAAGGCTCTGGTTTCTGGATTGGGCAGTTTATAACAAAGTTGGCTCTCACCTCCCATGCTTTTGAGGTATATGGAGCAGCTTGAAGGGTACTGACTAATATTTAACCTCTTGACTGTCTCCCCAGAGGTCACACTATCACAAACATCAGAGACTTGCCGGGGAATAATTTACTTGCTGGTTCAATTGACTGGCTTTCCTGAGTACCTGGCACGTGCAGTGTGAGCTGTGAAATTTGCTGCATGGGTGAGTGGGCAGGCAAATGAATAGCATGAGCTGGTGAGAGGGTCTTCGTGGCCATCCTCAGGGCAACTAGTCACATTCTTTTTCCTGTATTTGTTTTTACAGCATCGCTTTAGCTGTTGCAAAAGAGATTGCCACGAAATCTGTGAGCATTTTCTAAGACACGGAGAATAGGATGGTGTGTTTAGCCATGCAAGGTGGTTAAAAAGACAGTTCCAGGAGCTGGACTATTCGGGGTGACTCTGGGCTTGCCTCTGGACAACTCTGGGATCGTGGATGACTCTCTTCACCCTTCTGTACCTCAGTCTCCTTCTCAGCAGTGGAGAGAGTCAGAACACTTACTCCACTTACAAAGTGATAGGACAATTTCTATAAAACACCAACTCTCTACAAAACACAGTTCTTGGTTCTAAACGCCCAAAAAAATTTAACTGATGTTATTGTTGTAAATTATGCCTCCTTCTGAATTCCTTGTTATGGTTTCAGGTCTTAAAAACAAGACAACAGGGGCGCCCGGGTGGCTCAGTCAGTTAAGTGTCTGCCTTGGGCTCAGGTCATGATCTCAGGATCCTGGGACGGAGCACGTGTAGGGCTCCCTGCTCAGCAGGGAGTCTGCTTCTCCCTCTCCCTCTGCCTCTGCCCGTACTCATGCACTCTTTCTCTCTCTCTCTCTCTCTCTCAAATAAATAAATAAAATCTTAAAATAAAAAACACAACAAGACAACAGGTCACAAATGGAGTCCCTTATGCTGAGCCCCACATCACCAAATCGAGACTTGACTTAATTACAGTTTCGGCTCTACCCGAAATGGAAACTTAAACCAGTCAGTCTGGACTCGCCTGATCAGCGCCAGTTAGGTCATCTGCCCCAGAGACCCCTGCCATCTCCCAAGGGAAAGTGACCTTGGATAGCCACCATGTTTTTGCCAGTATAAAGTCTCCTATCATGTACAGCAACTCAGACAGAGCTCCTTTCTCTCTGCTAGATTGGATGCTGCCTGATTTGAATTGATTTTTGCTCAAATAAACTCTTAAATTTTTAACACATCTCAGTTCATCTTTTAACACAGTTGCCCATGGGTATCTGTCATGTCTTTATTATCTAGTAACGGTCTGAAGGATGTTTAAAAGGAAGCACTATAATTTGTGGTGTCCTGTGAACGTGTGTGGATCTCTGTTTTCTAAAGTCCCACAGAACCACTGCTAGGTTGAATCCTACATGTCCAACAATAGGGAATTTATTAAATAAATGTCAGTAAATGCATACAATGGGAACAGCTATTAAAAATTAATATATTTTTTAGGAATTTTCAGTGAGTTAAAAACTTAAGGAAAAACAACCAGAAATAGCATTTGAACTGCAGTATGACCTCAAGTCTGTGAAATACATAGGTCAAGAGAAAAGGCTGGAAGGTAACGTACGGGTGCTTCTGCAAACCCGTGAGCCTTGGGGGGGCGGGTGCTGTGTTCTTTGGGTACATCGTGGCGTGACATTGCCTGGCGGCATGGTAAAAACGGCCAGTTCCTAGCGGAGCTGATGTGGATGAAGCTTCCTTCCTCCAGGAAAGGTCTGGAATAGCTGTGGATTAGATGATGACTCTACATTTCTCAGGTTCCTCTGAGCAGCGTATTTCTTTCTCCCTGTCAAAGTGTTGATTAAATGATGTTGAGCTGCTGTACTAACAGTCATTGGTTATCTTAATTAAGGCTTGGGAGGGAAGCAAAGGGGTGACATGGGTGAAGGTGGACTCCTAAAGATATTGGACAAGCAACTGGAACTGGAAAGTAGAGGGGAGGGGGGAGGGGAGGGGAGGGGAGGGAAAGGCAGAGGGAGGGAAGGGAGGGCAGAGGAGGGGAGGGGAGGGCAGGGGTGGGGAGGGGAGGGATGGGGAGGAGGTACAGGTGGACAAGGACGAGGAAAGCTTCCCCTCCAACAAATATTTAAGAAGCATTCAGAAATGGAGTTGGGGGGCGGGTGGACTCCATCTGGTTTGAGATAAAGGAGCTGGCCTTAAGCATGACCCGGCCAGAGTGACCCTCACTGGGCCTGACCTCTGAAACCTTGCCCCAGCATCAGCAGGGTGTTCCCACCTACAGCATCCCCGGAAGTGTTAGAAACGTAAGCCCCGTCCCCTAAGACACCAGAACCTGCGTCTTAACAAGGTTGTGGGATGCTTTGTGTTTATCAGAGTCAAGAGGCACCTCACTGAGGGAGGGGAGCTCGGAGGACTGGCCGCCCCTGGATGGGAGGAAATGAGAGCACAAGGGCCGCCTGCAAGGGCAGGGGTGGGTTGGCCAGACAGCCTGGCCCTTGTGGACAGCAGCTCCCGGCACAGACCAGACAGCCGTACAGATAGTGGGGTCGATTGTTGGCATCTGCTCCAAGGTGAACCAACTCAGCCACATTTTAAACCATTAAGTCTGAAATGATTGAAAGGTACTTCATAATAACTTTGGCTCTTGCAATACCTGCTAAATGTCGATGTTTGGCATAATCAAGAATCATTCCCATTCTGCTGCAGAGGCGAAGTATTCACTTCTGGATGTATTGCTGTCCGGGGAGAGGCATTTGCTGAACTTGATTTCCCCTGAGTTGGTGGGGGGGGGGGGGGGGTTGCCAGCCTCTGAAGCTTTTTCCTCTGCCTTCTCTTTGGAAAGCTGCCTCTGGCAACCACATGGCCACTGCTTCCTAGAGAAATGGAAGGAGAAACCTTGCCAAGTTTGGAGGGTGAGAGAGGCCGGCCCTCCCCCATCTCCTACCACTTCTGGAAACTTCTGGGGACTTCCAGGGACGGGGTGAAAAAGCCTGTGTGCCGGGTGAAGAGCTGCTTCCAGCAGGGATAGATAGATGCTTATGCTCCGTGGGCCCCAGGTCCCCAAACGGGAGGTGATTCCCTGCGTCCAGAGTCCTTTCTTGGATTCTGTATCCCTATCTCTTAGGGAGTAGAAGATAATCTTCCATTTCCCCAGTGATATTCCACGATGAGCTCTGTCACAGCAGCCGTGACAGAAGAGATAACTCAGCAATCCCAAGGGGCGTGGGGCTCTGATAGCTCAGAAGAACAAAGTGCTTCCTCTCCCCTTTTACTTCTGTGACTTTTTTTAAAAAAATAGACAAGGAGTCCCTCCTAGGGGCAAGAAGGAGGCGTGATGTATTAATCATGTATCAGTTTATCTTTGAAATCTTTACCATTTTCATTTCTTTCAGCCATGTCAGGAGCACCTGAGAAAGGCAGGTTTCTGACTGGTTAAGAGAAACTGCACAGGGGTGGGTGCATGACCCTCCTCCATCCCTCACCTCTGTCCTTCAGCTCCTGTCCCTGCACCACACCTGTCAGCGAGGGCAGCCAGCCTCCCCTGAGCACCTCCCGAGGGACTGGGTTCTGCGTCGGGTGGACTTCTAAGTCCCAGAAAGGTGAGAGGTGGCTTGTTCCCACACACAGGGGAGGGGGGCACCGAAAGCCGGGGGAGGACACCGAGTGTCCGTCCCTGCCCCTCTGCATCCCAGCCCCACCTCTTGTGCATCACTCTGATGTCGTCCCTTTGTGAGACACCCGCTCTCTGTGAAGCCAGCTTTCCTGCTCGATGCAAATCGATCCAAAGAAACTGACTCTCCTTCCCTGGCAACAAGCAGGTGGCCCAAGCTCTGTCTTTCTATGAGGTGGACATGTAAAGGCCAGGGGAAAGCCTGGGAAGATTCTGGAAGAAGAGCAGCGTTCTGGAAACTCAACCCCAGGGAGTCATGGCCCAGGGGTGGTGGGTCCTCGGTCCTTACCAGGACCCCTGATTTACAGGGAGGTGGTGGACCAGCCCTCCACCACACTTCCCCTGGGCTGCACCCCAGGTGGGGAGCCAAGGTCCCAGTGCCCCAAACTCTCCCCGCCCCCAGCCCTCGAAGCTCCTCTTCCTATAACACCCAGCTGCGCAGGGAACCCTCCGTGGGCTGCACTCCTCAGGCTGTTCTGGCCAGAATCCCTATGCTCTCACCTGGAATCTCCTACGGCCTGACCCGCCCTCCGTCCACCACCATCATGAGACTTGGGCCAAGTGTGACCCGGAGCACCTTTCACCAGCCATTCTCCTCCAGAGAGATTTCCCTCTTCCTGTTACAGTAGGGCCTGTGGCAGGCATGCCAGGGCACATGGGCACTGACCGGGGCGGGCGGGTGGGCGGTTGAGGGGGGCTGGGGAGGAGGGGGGCTGGTGGGCGGTGGGGGAGGTCGGCTCTCAGCACTTCGGCACCCTGGACTCTGGAATTCACCTAGACTTCATATATTTGGTAGCTTGGGTTGCTCACATCCATGTTAAGAGTGGGTTCTGCTTCCTCATTTTGAAGCGTCCCACACTCTACAGTACAGTACAGTACAGTGTGAACGCTTAGCCCCACTGATCAAAGCTTCTCCTGCTTGATGACCACGTACTTCCTCTTCCCAGTTCCATAGCTCTCTGCTCTCATTGGGAACCTCTGCCAACTTCACCAATAAAAATTCATTTTCACCTCTACACTCTACTTGCTTTCTTCCCTAAAGGTTTGTTAGCTTTTTGCCATGGCTTCTAAATGTTTCTGCACTTTCTGAAATTCTCGCCACTGTTCAACCGTTTTCATACTTCTTGGAACTTCTGAATTTTGAAAAAGCAGATAAGTATTCACATTTGCATAAAATCCTTTAAATGGGCAACCAGAGACAATTTCAAGTCTCAGAAATATTTTTAGGCACTATGGTAAATTCAAAATCAGTGACAGTGACATGCTTAGAGTTACATGGTACAGAATTAGGAAGTGCTGGAGAGGTTGTTTTGATGAATTACACGATAGTCCCCAGATGTCTCAGGCCTTCCTCCTTTGTAGTGGACTCTAGCTGAAGGGGATATTCTGAAGTTTCTGAAGTTTTATTTCCATCAACACAAACCCTCACCTTTTCCCAGGAGAGAAAAAAAAAAAAAGACCTCTCTCTAAAAATCACTTCCTCACACCTTCTCTGCCACAGGCAGACTAATGTCATGTTTGGTCTGCAGTTAATCAAGAGCAGTTTAACTGGGGGCCCGTGGCCATGGAGTTCTGCGGTTAACAAGAAGGTAGCTGCTGCTACTGCTGGACCTTCCTGCCAGTCCACAACTCCTGCATTTTGGTTTGGGAGCCCATCTTCTGGGGGCCCACCCCATCAGATGTGATCAAGCATTTCTATCTGCTGGCTAATTACATGTGTCAACGTGGCTAGTCTATGGTGCCCAGATGTTTGGTCAAACACCTGTCCAGGTATGACTGTAAAGGTATTTATTTAGATAAGGTTAACGTTTAAATGAGCAGACTTTGAGTAAAGCGGATTACTCTCCATACGGTGGGTGGGCCTCATCCAATTAGTTGAAGGCTTTAAGAGAACAAGACAGAGGTGCCCCATGGAAGAAGAGATTCTGCTTCCAGACTCCAGTTGTAGCATCAACTCTTCCCTGAGTCTCCAGCCTGCAAGCCCACCCTGCAGATTTGAGACTTGCTGGCCCTCACAATCACATGGGTCAATTCTTTAAAATAAAACTCACTACACACATACACACACACACACACACACACACACACACACACCTGATTGTTTTTCTTTGGAATTCTAATACACTATCCAATGACATTTTCCTTCTTGAAATTATATTTAACCGTTGTTAACCATGAGACTAACATCAGACAAGCCCCAATCGAGGACATTCTATACAATGCCTGACTAGTACTCAAAATTGCCAAGGTCATCACATCACGGAAAGTCTGAGAAACTGTCAAGCCCAGAGGATCCTAAGGAGATGTGATAACTGAATGCAGGGTGGGGTCCTGGATGGGATCCAGGGACAGAAAAAGGACATTACATGAAAACTAGGGAAATATGAGTTAAAGTATGGCCTATAGTTAATAATAGTGTATCAATATTAGTTCATTTGTTGTGATAAATCATAGTAACACAAGCTGTCCATAATAAGAGAGAGGGTGTGGACTGTACAGGAATTCTCTGTGCTTTTCTGCAACTTCTCTGTAAATCTAAAACAACTTTAAAATAAAAAGCATATCTTAAAAATATATTTATTACTGGACTGCCTGGGTGGCTCAGTCAGTTGAGTGGCTGATTCTTGATTTTGACTCAGGTCATGATCTCAGTGTCCTGGGGTCAAGCACTGGGGTGGGCTCTGTGCTGAGCATGGAGCCTGCTTGGGATTCTCTCTCTTCCTCTCCTTCTGCCCCTCCCTCCTGCTCTCTCTCTCTCTCCCACTCTCTCTCTCTCGCTCTCAAATATATATATACTCCTGCTCTCTCTCTCTCGCTCTCATATATATATATATATATATTTATCACTTTACTTTCCATACATGAATTCATTTAAAAATATGCATTGAATAATAAAAAATATATTTTAAAATATGTTTTATTTTACTTTTTTCATACATACAATTTGTTCAGAAACTGTGTCACGAACACTGGCTGTCTACCAGACATGATGTCACATGCTGACTATCGTGATGAACAAGATGAACAAGGCATCTGCCTGGTGGAGGGCAGAAGGGAGTAGGGGAATGACATTCGGCCAGAGACAACAAATACGGGAGCACACAGGTAAAGGTGTGAGGGGGGTTAAAGGCAAAGAACAGGTGATCTTCTACAGTAGGTGGTCCAGAAGTTTCCTGGAAGGAGTTTAAGGGTAAGAGGAAACCGGCCCACCAGAAGTGTTGGAGGGAGGAAAGCATGAGGGGAGGTGCAGGGATGGTGGTCCAGGCAGAGGGAACAGCATGTGTGTGGCCTCTTTGCTGGACAGAGCTGGCCTCCTGGGGAAACCGAACAGAGGCCTGTGTGCTGGTGGGGAAGGGCGGGTGGTCAGAGATGAAGAGAAAGCAGGCAGGGACGGGGCTTGCGCCTGACCTTTCTGAGTTTGGAATGTTTTTTCACCTTCACCAGGAAGTCATCCTTGGGTGACATAATCCGATTTACCTCGTAAAATACAGAAAAGGATAAAAAGAAACATCTGTAGTCTCTCTCTTTTGAAATAACCCAGTATTCTGCCCATTTGTTAACCTGTTGGTATATTTCCTGCCATCTTTATATTCTGTTGTTTTCTTGGTCTTTTTTTTCTTAAGTATATATAGGGGCTGCCTGGGTGGCACAGTCGGTTAACTGTCTGACTCTTGATTTTGGCTCAGGTCATGATCTTGGGGTTGTGAGATCGAGCCCTGTGTTGAGCTCCATGTGGGGCTCCATGCTGGGCATGGAGCCTGCTTGGAATTCCCCCCTCTCCCCCAGTCCCCACTTATACTTACTCTCTACAATAATTAATTAATTAACCAAAAGGTTGCAAAATTGTCTATTATTATACAATGGGGGTTTTCCCCAAACCTAAAATAGTCTGCAAAATCATCTGTCGGCCTAATCTTCCGATACGTATCTGTGCCCTAATTTACCTAGCCATTCTCCTGTTCTTCCTGCTTTCTCTTGTTTTTTTGTTTTTTGCCGTTACATATGGCATGATGATGGGCCTGCTTGTGGGCATAGCTGTTCTGTCTATGGCAGCTGTGTTGTGTTCCCTGTTAGCTCCTCTTGACAAAATTCTGGAAACAAGTGTTTTTCGATGTGTCGTGAAATGTGCTGTTAACAAGCTCCCACCTACCAGAATGGCTTCTGGGTTGGGCCAAGAATCTCACCTCATGAGGCCACGTACACGTGACCGTGGCAAAGCCCCCATCAGCCTTCCGTACATGGCGGTAACCATGGCAAATACAGTTCCTAATGCTTGCCAAGGGCATGATCATTGTCCAGGAAGAAAGAAACCCCAAGTTTACCTCTACTTGTCTTCACTTCCATTATCCTTCTCCGTGATGCCCTGTCTCTCATCCGTTTACGACTCCACTTATGAAGAAACGATTTCGTTATTTACGTACTTCCAACATCAATAAATGAATGTGAGAAAAGAGAGGAGAGCTCTGGTGGGGTGGAGCCTGAGTTTGCAATCACAACAGGGCATCCGTGGGGGACACGGCCCTGGGGTTGTGTGTGGCGGGGGGCGTCAGAGCCAAAGACAAGACAAGTGTGTAGAGAAAGGAGGAGAAGAAGTCCAGGACAGACCTCTGGATGGGGACCATTGAGAGGGCACGGCCACGGAGGGAAGACGGGGACCAGGGCCGCACAATGAGGAAGAAGCCAAGACAAGACAGTAATGCAGAAATACCCGTCGCGTGCGGCTGAGAAGCCCAGCCCGTGAGGCAGGGACAGGTGCAGTATCACTGCTCGTTTGATAAAACCAGATCAGTCACGTCCATGTTCTGTGATTTCACCATAACCTGAGGTGGATAGCCTCTTCACCTTCGAAAGAGCATCGACCTGTTGCCTTCATTCATGTCACCTGCCCCGTGTGGATTTGGTAAAACGGGAAATATTAGGAAAAATACTTCCTTTAAAAGTCCACTTTAAAAAGTTGGGAAAGCGGTACGCCCAGGTGGCTCAGTCGGTTGAGCATCTGTCTTGGGCTTGTGTCACGATCTCAGGGTCCTGGGACGGAGCCCCATGTCGGTCCCCCTGCTCAGCAGGGAGCCTGCTTCTCCCTCTGCCTCTGCCCCTCCCTCTTCCCATGTTCTCTCTCTCTCTGTCTCAAATGGATAAAGAAAATCTTTAAAAAGTTGGAAAAGCAAAATCACTCCCCCATCATTCTCTCACGCACGCGCGCACACACACACACACACACACACACACAGACACACACGTGTGCATCCTTAAAATAGATGTCATAATTACTCTCATGTTTATAAAGTACTTCATGTCTTGATTTACAGACCTGCAAATTTGGAAAGGCTGTTACAAAATTACTGAGTAGACCCATGAGAACATGTTCCCGGGGCCCCTGTCTGAACACTACCCCTCGAGTAAAATGTGCCCCCACCCCCCAGAATGCCACACCGCCACCAGCCACATGGTGCCAGGAGCTGAGCAAAGCCTCGAGGGGGGCCCACCATGCCCACACCACTGCTGATTTTCCCCTCCAGGCACGCTCCGTGCTCTGGTGTCTCTGGCCTTCCACAGCTCCTCCTCCCTGGCACGCTCTCTCTCTCCAAGGGACCTTTGCGTCAGCCCTTCCCTCTGCTTGGAATGTTCGTCCCTTTATCTCTCCTCAGCTGCCACTGTTTTGGGGGTTCAGCTACATGCTGTCTGCTCAGACCGTCCCCTTCACCACAGTTACACCCCTCCATTTTAGTTCCCTTGCAGTGCTCCTCACTCCCTGGTATTTTTACTGCTTGGCTGGGTGCTCATTTACCGGCAGTCTTATGGCCAGCCGTTCACTGGGAGAAGGGTCTTTCTAGAACCCAAAGTCCATGCTCAAAGGGTCATGGGGAGATAAAGAAATGAAGGGTTTGGTTTCACTGCTACAGAAATGTTCATGACGTTGCTGCACTCATCAGCGCTTGCCTCCCCCTGCATTAGAAGATGGATCCAGGGTGAGACCAAGAAGAGAAGCTCCAGCCGTTGCTTCCCGGGGGCTGGAACATGGAGAGGATGGATGCGGGGATGAGGGGCGGGAAACCTCAGCCCAACTCGCTAAGTGTGGCTCTGCCTGCCATAGAGCAAACGTCCTCGCATCGGGGTAAACATAGACCTCCTCTGACTTAGAAACGTTTTTGATTATAGCACTTCTCATTTAACTTGGTGTTATCGGGTGCTTCCTATACAGCACCCTTTGGTCCGTTCCTCCAGGTTTTAAGAGTCCCTTCTCCACTGTTACTATATATGCTGGGTTTTCTTTGACATTACACTCCAGAGGGACGCAGAAAAGCCACATGACTTGTTCCATTCGATCAGAAGAGAACAAAACCTTTCAAAGCCATTCTTGAACCGATACATTTCCTCCTAGCCAAATCATGAATGAAATTATAATGTTCTTTATGGAACGTAAGAAATTTAAGTGACACGTCCACCCTATTATTGTGATCTGGGAGTCTAGGCTTCTTTTTAAAAATGCTTTTGTCCTGTTTGCTTGTGTTGAGTTTTACTTTTTTAATAGTATAGGCAACCCATGTCAAAGACTTTTTCTATTACATTTCGTAATCGAAGTAAAATGATTATAGGTGTTAATTCGCTATCAATGTACCTATCAGTCTTTCTAAACTACATTTTTGCCAATCTTTCATTTTGTAGTTTTAAATATTTTTTTTAATATTTTCAGTATTTTTCATTTTTGACTCATCTTTGGTCATTCACTCAGAAGCTTATTCAGAGGTTCATCATTTAAATCCTTGCATACCTGAGACTTTTTGACCAACAGAGGACAGCTTGGTTGTGTGTACAATTTTTCAATCGGTTTACAAAAACCACTTATCTTGTGACTCTGAATTTATCACTCTTGTAAAACCCAGAGCTCTGTGATGGTTTTCTTTTTTCTTTTATTCTGACCCTAAATTAAATCATTCCGGAGCTAAGTGGACGTGGGGACAGAACAAGCCGGCTACTCATGGCCATGTTAGCATGCTTGGTGTGCCGTTTAAATCATTTATCACGTTAGCTGCAAAGCATGTTGTGACATTTTGGCAGCCTTCCATTTGGCTGGGGTCCAACGTACAGCACTAATTAATCCATCGATGATGCTGATCATTTCCCATCTGTCTCTTTTGCTGGCACTATTTCTTTGAGACAGATAGACCCGGCCAAAGGGTTAGGGTATACCATCCTCCATCTAATTTCGTTCCTAGACTCCTTGACCTGCGGCTCTGGACATACCTCTGTCAGCCTATGGACAAATTGGGATAGCCCTCCGCGGTTCACTGTTACCCACCGTGGTTCCATCACGCGTTTCTCTCTGCAGACTGTTCATATCTGCACATGATAAGAGACAGTGGAGGGGAGGTCATCCTTGGACTTGGCATAAGATCCAACTACATGACAAGAAGCCAGCAATTTAGACAGAATCCATTCCCAGGACTTCTGTAGCCAATACCTAGAGTTTGGAGTACACCCCCCTTCCAGGGTAAGAGCCTCTTCCATCAGATTCTCATAAACTGGTTTTCTTCCTACAGTTTCTTGAAACATGCCCTGCCTCCCCACCCACACCCTTCGTTAAAGAGCAGAAGCTTTTAGAATTATTATTTTAATATAGTACCGTTTCTTCTCCACCTTTCCTTCTTATTGTGAAAATATTAGGCATTGAATCCATTTACCTCCCCCTTCCCCCAAAATGCGGTGACAATTGAAAAATCTCTCATCAGCTTTGTTCAGTGATCATGACAATGAAAGGAACCAACAGAGGGCTGCAGGCGCCTCCTACAGACAGAGCCCATTCCATCCATATAGAGAAAGAATGGCATATTGTCTCAGTTTAACCGATTTATCCCTGGCTTTGTTTATGTCCATCCAACCATTTAGAATCAAAATGCGTCCAGGATTTAGTGGTCAGGTGGTCTGCTGCAGAATGAATGGTATCCCGAACGCCTGCCTCCCAAAGTCCCTGCACACCAACAACATCTGGGAACGTCATGCAAACCCAGAGACCCAAATTCAGTAGGTTATTGTCGGGTCCAGAAATCTGTCTTTTTTTCTGAAAGCTTCCAGGCTGTGTCGATCATCAGTCACGTGAGGGGAAACCGGAGAATTTCTGCATCCTAGATCTGTAAGTGCCTTAGGGATTAAATCGCTCACGTCTCTGAAGGGAAACCGAGACCCAAGACCACAAAGGGAATGGCCTTGCTAAAACATGCAGAGAGTCATTCAGTATGTCCAGCACATTCATTTAAAAAAGACAGGAACATTTCTGTCACATCTCAGGAAAATTTGCATCCACGTGGCTTAAAGTTTCTAAAAACTGCTCTTGAAAAGGCAAACTCTCTCACACTATGAAAATGCCATCACACCATCCAGGGGTGACTTCCTGGGTTTCCGATGCGTCTGCATTTCCCTGAGAAGTAAGTGAGGTGTTTAAATCAGTTGTTTCGATGCCCAAAGAAATCGCAACACAATTATTCGCATTTTTACTTTGGTCCCCGAGCTTCAATTTGAAAACCTGATTTGGGGGCTAGGCAGTGGACAGTGAAGTCTATTTGAAACACTGAACACTTGCTGAATGTTTTTAGGCCACCTGTAATGTCACTTAAATAAGAGGGCAAAGTATGATCTCTTCTTTGCCTCTATTCTGTCGTGTATCATACATGTTTACTGGGGTGACAATCATTTTTAGAAGGCATTTTGATCTTTTGGGAAAGCAATTTTAACTATGATTTGCAACATGTGGATTTCTCCTGATGTTTAAATTAGATTCTTCACTCATATTGGAGTCAGCATGAGCTTCAAGGTCTAGGTACAAGAATTAAACCAACTATGATAAAGATGGAAAGCAAGCAGTTAATGTCTAGAACACATCTGAGAATGTGTGGGTTGAATTCTTGCATTTCTCCATCAGCCATCGCAACAAAGTGATACTGGGTCAAATTTTTAAAAATCCAGTTTTGCTGGGCACTCTCATGAGACCAAGTCTCTGGCAGTGGTGGTGATTATATTCCTTTCTAGACTAGGCGCTGCAGGGCTGGAATGCCAGCTATGCAGGGAAGCCGGGAGAGGAATGTGTTCACCTCTTAGCCCCGACCTGTGGGTCAGAAGGAGACATCCCTGGAAGCCGAGCTTTGAAAGCAGAAGATAAACATGATGGATATCAGGGGACTTAAAAGGGAACAAAGGCAACTGACCGTCCTGGCGGTACACAGACTCACATTACTCAGCACCTTCCCCAAGCGCCCAGGTTGTGGGCACCTTGCACGCATTCACTCAGACTTTCACAACAGGGCAGGAGGACGCTTAGAAGGGGAAGTGTCTGCCCAGGGCTGGTGACTTCCTCACTCTACCTCTCAAATTGCCTAGAAGAGTCAAATGTTTAATCTCAAAATCTAAAGGCGACTGAAAGGTGCCTTGATTTGCTGAAAATGTCTCCTGTGGGGATAAATCAGGGCCCAGGAGGTATACTGGGGCAGGGGAAATGGTTGCTGAGGCCAGGCGGGTGGGAGCCCGCCGCGGTCCCTGCTGCCCCCACTCGCGCTGTCGGGGACCCCCTAGGAAAAGCTGCAGCTACTGCCCTGTCTCTGTCACCCCAGGCTGTGGGAAGAGGTGACCTTTGAGGACTCCTCACACTGTCATTCGGGGCTCTTTATACTGGGGCTTCTGCTGCTTCTCTTAAAATTCCCTGCATGTCCTGCACATCCCAGAGAACCAGACTCTGTGTCGGGCTCCCCACAGGTTCCCTCTGCATGCTTTCTTGCCTTTGACATTCATCCAGGGCACATGCCTCCCTCCCAACCCTCCTGAGGAATTCTACCCTGTCCTTTAAAGCCCAACTCCTTTACCTTTCTAAGACCCTGTTCTCAGAGCCCCAAGGGCATGCTATTTCCATCTCTTTGCACTCTCTGCCTTCTGTGGTTCATCCATCCAATTAATTCCAGTAAAAATCTTTTGTTTACTCAACAATCGTTACGTAATAATACATCCTCTAATGAGCAGTTAGCTCTTGGGGCAGCGTTAAAAATCTACTGGATTGAAGTACATTTGCTGAGAGTTAATCTGTGACTGTCGCTGTCCTCAGAGCGGGGGTGGCTACATCTCAGACAGGTGGGGGGGCCCCCCAGTCCTCCCCTAGAGACTCACCTCTGGCCTTTGATAACCTCCTTGCTCTTTGGCATGATGTTCCAGACTCGCTCACCTGCCGTGTCCCTGGGCCAACCATTTCTGCAAGCATCTCTGCTTTCCTTTGCGATCAGACTGATCTGGAGACTATAAAATGGTACCTCGTGTGGGTCATAATCTGTATTTCCCTGACACTCTACAATACTGTAATGTTTTCCTATATTTATTCCCCACTTATGCTTTCTCCTTCATGATGCCTGGCTATGATTTTGTTCAATTTACATATATGTATATATACATGTATATATATTCATACATATGTACACACATATACCCACAACACATATGTATCCATATGGATCGCTCACAGATTCATGGTTCATTATTTATTCTGCACAGTAATCACTTGACAATTGTATGTTTCACAAATATTTTCCCCTCCTTTATGGTTTATCTCATCACTTTATTATGGTTCCGCTCATGGGACAGAACATTTTCCATTTTTTTTAAAGATTTTATTTATTTATTCGACAGAGAGAGAGAGAGACAGCAAGAGAGGGAACACAAGCAGGGGGAGTGGGAGAGGGAGAGGCAGGCTTCCCGCGGAGCGGGGAGCCCGATGCGGGGCTCGATCCCAGGACCCTGGGATCATGACCTGAGCCGAAGGCAGCCAATTAACGACTGAGTCACCCAGGCGCCCCAGAACATTTTCATTTTATGTGGGCAAATTAAAAACATTTTTTGTTAAATGAAACACATTTAGAGGAAAACACACAAAAGTGTACAGCTCGGTGAATTACCACAAGGGGGGAAACACTCTTGCAGCCACCATGGACACTGGGAGGAAGACCACCAGACGCTCCCTGAAGGGAACTACTATTCTAACTTTTAAGGCAATGCACCCTTACCTTTATAGCCATTTCTCCAGACAATTGTCTCTGAGCTCTGTGGCTTCGTGCTGCCTGTCTTGGGGGCCGCTAGGTAAAGGGAGCTACACAAGATGATTTTTTGTGGGTTCTTTCACTTCACTTTTTGGAAACTGACAAGGTGATTCTAAAATTTGTACGGAGATTGAAGGGTCAAGAATAACTGAGACGTTACTGGATAGTGAGTCTTCTCCTAATGATGCAGCGATTAAGACAGTGCTTACAGTCTTCCACC